>NW_004955434.1:1565535-1599632 GCF_000276665.1 Chinchilla lanigera | reverse complement strand
GATCTTTTACTTCTTTTGTTAGATTGATTCCTAAATATTTCAATTTCTTGGATGTTATTGTGAAAGATATGGTTTCCTTAATATCTCTATCAGTCTGTTTGTTGTTTGTGTATAGGAAGGCTATTAATTTTGGGGTGTTGACATTGTATCCAGCTACACTGCTGAATGTGTTGATTAATTCAAGGAGTCTTTTTGTGCAGTTTTTGGGGTCTTCCATGTAAAGTATCATGTCATCTGCAAATAGTGATAATTTTACTTCTTCCTTTCCTATCTTTATTCCTTTTATATCTCTCTCTTATCTAATTGCTCTGGCTAATTGCTCCAGAACTATGTTGAACAGGAGTGGTGACAGCAGACATCCTTGTCAGCAGATTTAGACTTTAAAATAGCTAATATTTATGTTCAGATAATTAAATAAACCATGCTTAATAATTATAGGGAAATGTGATGAGACTAACTCAACATATAGGAAATCTCAACACAAAGGCAGAAATAAGTATAAATTTCAGATTTGAAATGAAAAATGACCAAAATGAAGCATTTAGTAGATCCATTTCATAGCCTATTTGATATGTCAGAAGAAAGAAAAATCAATAAACTTGAAGGTAGACCAGTGAAATTTATCCAGTCAGAAGAATGAAGAAATATTAGCAGGGCTTGAAATTTATCCAGTCAGAAGAATGAAGAAATATTAGCAGGGCTTCATTTATGTATGGGACAACACCAAATTTACATTTATATATATATATATAGAGAGAGAGAGAGACAGACAGACAGACAGACAGACAGAGACAGACAGAAATACATAAGAAAAGAAAGAAGGAGTAGAAAACCCAATTTAAGGAAATAATGGGTTACTCTTACTAAATTTGATTTAGAAATAACATTAATCTAGCAATCCAAGAACCTCAACGCTAAGTACAGTAATATGAATACAGAAATCCACAGCAAAATGAATCACTGTCAAAAAACTGATAGCAAGTACAAACAGAAAAATCTCAAAAACAGTAAGAGAAAAATGATTTATTACATACAAAAAACAATGATATAATTATGTCTGATTCCTTATCAAACCCAAAAGAATCCACTAAGCATGATATAAATGACATACTCAAAGTATATATGCACCTTAACTTATGATGGGGTTACACGTCAATAAATCTATAAGCTGAAAATATCAAATGTCAAACACATATTTATTATACCTAACCTACCATGTAGCATGGCTTAGTAACACAGTACACCACAGAGGTTGCTCACCCACAGGAGCCCAAGACTGACAGGGGCTGAAGCTCCCCCAACTGCCCACTCTCCCATGATAACACATACTACCTATTGTCAGCCCAGAGAAAGCTCAAATTTTAAGTGTAATTTCTATTGAGTACATATCAATTTCACAACATTGTAAAGTTGAAAACTGCAAGATTAACCATCATAAGTCTGGGACCATTTGTACTGAAAGAAATAAATTGTCAACCAAGAAATCCACAGTTAGTAAAACTATAACAGATATTCCAAGTTAATAAAAACAGAAGAAAATTGTTGCTAGTAGACCTGCTTTATAAGAAATATTGAAACACATCTTTCATGCTGAAAGAAAATCACACCAGAGTTAAAAGCTTTGGAAGAAATAAAAAGCATCAGATTTGGCAAGTATGTATAGAAGTACAGAGGACTACAAGCATGTATAGAAGTATAGAAGACATGTATACATATACATATACATTTGTGTGTGTTTTCATTTCCTCTCCATTTATTTTAGAATACAAGATTGTCTAACTCAACAATTGCAACACTGCATTGCAGAATTTATTTTATCTATATTATATGTAATAAATATGCATGATAGCAAAAGAGAAGAAAGAGTTATGTTGGAGTAAATTTGGTGCATTTTACCCTAATTAAATCAATATTAACTGAGTATATTATTAAATGTATATTGTAATCACTAGAACAACACATTAAATAACAAAACATTTTAATTGACAGAGATTGAAAAGGTCTATAAAAATTTTTGTTTACATGTCATAAAACATTAAAGAGGAGGGGCTGGGGATTTAGCTCAGCGGCAAAAGCGCCTGCTTGGCAAGCGCAAGGTGGTGAGTTCGGTTCCCGGTACCGGAGAAAAACAAAAAAAAAACAAAAAAACAAAAAAACAAAAAAAACATTAAAGAGGAGTCAGTGGTATAGCTCAGTGGCACAGTGCCTACCTGGCAAGTGCAAGGTCCTGAATTCGATTCCTGGTTCCAAAATTAATTAATTAATTTTTAAAAATCCAAGAGGAATAAAATAACATGAGACACATTCAAAATAAGAGAAGTCAATCCAACTATATCAATAATTACATTAAATGTGAATGGGCTAATATTTAAATCAAAACAGAGATTTTAATACTGCATAAAAAGATCCAATTTAATACTGTCCACAGAAACATACTTTACATTCAAAGACAAAAAACTGAAAGTAAAAGAGATAGATTTGCAGATAGATGATAGATAGACAGACAGACAGATAGATATATAGATAGAGACATACACATAGACAGAGACAGAGCAGGAACTACAGAGACAGAGCTGAAGTGGTACTTAATGTCAAACTGCAAAAAAACAATAAATATTACTAGAGTCAGAGACACATGGCTTAATGATCAAAGGATCAATATACTAAGAAGGCACAAAAATTATATATATGTATATGTAAAAAAGGAAATCAGGGTAGTTCATTTACTAGGACTAATTCTTTATATTTTCTGCAATTTGAGTTCAGGCTGACTATCAACACTAAACTAATAGAGTTTTGAAATAATTATAGATTCATCGGAAGTTACACAACAGTACCAGAAGATTCCAGTACTCTTCATCTAGTTTCTACCACTGGTTAGATCTTACATAACTGTAGTATGTTATCAAAATCAGATATTGACATTAGTGTAATGTGTGAGTATAACTCTATTTCATTTTATCAGAATTATGTAACCATGGACAGAATTAAAATACAGAACTTATTCTAGCACTATAAATATGTCTTTCATGTGACCTCTTTGTAGCCATACCTACTACCTTTTCCCTACCACCTGTAACCCTTAGCAACAGAATTATTCTCTTCATCTCTATAAGTTTGTGATTTCAAGAATGTTATATGAATAAATTCATACAGTTATGAACTTTTAAGATTGGCTCTCTTTTACTCTGCATATTGTTCTTGAGATTTTTCCAAATTATTGTTCATAATAACAGCATGGTATTTGGTATCTTATACTCAGTACCAGTTTTTTATGTTAGTCCACTTTCTGCTGCTAAAAAAGAATACTACAGATGGAGTAATCTAGAGATAGTAAATGTATGTGTATGTGTCTCACAGATATGAAAGCTGCAAAGTCCAAGAGTGTGCTGTATAGCATCTGGCCCAGATTTCATGTTACATTGGAACAGGGGCAAGTGGGCACACGTGAGACAAAAAAATCAGGCTGAATTCACGTGTTTTGGGGAACCTTCTCCTATGATAACTACCCTCACTTAATGATAATGACGTTAATCCATTCAAATGGGTAGAGTCATGTAACATAATCACTGCTTAAAGTCTCATTTCTTAGTACTGTTACAGAGGCAATTAAAGGTCAACAGAGTTTTAGACAGGACATTCAAACCATAGCAGACAGCCATACCAAATACTGCTGACTAGGTGATTCAGAGAACAAATACTTATTTCTCACAGTTATAGAGTTTAGAAGTCAAGATCAAGATTCTAGAACATTCACTTATAGCAAAGGGCCTTCTTCCTTTCTTACTGACAGCCTCAAACTATCCTAACATGGTAGAAAGGAAGGAGATAGTCCTGTACTTTCTTCTTCTTCTTATAAGGACATTGGTCATATAATTAGGACCAATCTTCATGATTTCATCTAAATCTAAGTAACAGAGGCCCAATTTCCAAATAGCATTTCAATGACACTTCAACATATGAATTTGGGGGAAGGGAAACCTCAAGCATTCAATGCATGACAGGTGTCCTATACTGCTGCTCATCCATAAAGAAATGAAAGATTTGAGTCAATCCTTCATAAAAGCAACTACACCCTCACAATTAACTGACAGTTTCTGGTCAGTTAATTCTCCCTACACCAGATTAATCAATATTCCTTTGTCTTTGGATCAACACAAACATAATTATGAAAACCACAGCCAGAGAACTAGTTGTGTTCCTTCCCTCCCCACCTCACCCCACCCCATTTTGGAAAATTAAAGGCACAAATGTTCCTTTTAGGAAAACAAATCGAACACACCTGATGAACACAAAATTTCTATTTACTAGAAAGTTCTTTCAACAAAGGCAAAAAAGATTTTACCTTGGGTTTCATCTTGGTGTCATTCCAAGAAGCTATCCTATAAATCCTATGAATTAAATTGGTCACAGTCTCTTGAGATTTTAGGAAATGCTCAGAAATGTCTTAAATCCCACTCTTTCCATGATGGCTTTCCTGGATAGAGATTCACTTTTTCTCTTGTACAGACATAACTGAAAAATGCTACAGGGCATAATACATACATTGATGTGTAGTCTAGAAATATAGCAACTAACGTACAAGATATGCCTTCTCTAAGAAATACATTTTCTAGCTGATGTCTTCCTCCAACATTTTTATACCATTTTTTATTCATTTGTTTCATGATTATCTGAAACTTTTATTATATATCTCCTGATGATTTGATCTCTGGCCTTACAGTATAAACTCCTAGAACATAAATCAGAGCACCAATGTAGAAAGACCACTGACTTTTTACATTCTCTCCATTTTTCAAAGCCCAGCTCAAATTCTGGGTCTTTATGAACTCTTTCTCCTCAACTCATACTTAATCATGTATTCTTTCAAAACACTGCCCTAAAACTTCTACCATGTGTGCGATTCATTCTAGCTATTTAGTGTGTTTGCTTGCAGAGACCCCAGATTGGAAGTCCACACAGTGTGTGAACACTAAGCATTTTATTAGGGTTTATAGGACTTGCCTGGCTCAGGATCTGGATGAATGAGTATCTGAGAATGGGTAGAGAAAATAACTCATGCTAAAAAGAAAGGGGAACTAAGATCATACATTTGGTTTAAGGCACTGTGTTCTTATTGAGGGAAGGATGGTTATAGGTTGGTATCTGACCCTCATGGTATTCATAGCGCAGTCTTCAGTGAACAATACCTGAGTTCTAATGTAAGGAACAGGTTGCAACAAACATTTCAATAAATAAAAGAACTGAATCATGCATTTGATAAGAAATTTGTGTAGAGAAGCAACTGCTTTGCAGCAGAGGATAAAAATGAGGTAAAAAAATGTTCCATGAATGAGTGACACAATATTCAGGACTTTCAGAAACAGAGGAGGACACCCGGGCACTCCCACTTCTAGGGTTAAGGAAAATCAAGCTAGGAACAGTCTCCAGGGTTGGGACCTCAGAAGGAAGTGCTCAACAAACTGCAGCAAAACAACACCAAAAGAGTTATGGTAGTAAGACAGACTTGCAAAAGAAAGCATGCATGAGAAGTTCTTCAAGGATGTATTTCAGAGTGGCTAAACCTTTCTCAATGAAGGATTTCTGGGAGGAGAAAAGTAAAGATTTCTGTCTACCAACACTGATATCTCTTGGCTAAATCAGATGGCATATTTGTTATTCTTTATTTAAATATATTTTGGAGTATTCTTTAATTGAAAAGTCCCTGAGGGAATACACTTTACGATATAAATGTTTAGTATCCCCCAGTGCACACTGAACTATCTACGGAGAAAGGTACTCACACGCCCTCATTATTGGCTAAATTGAATTAAAAATGGCTTTTTATCATGATAAAAATGGATAAGTTCTTTCCTCTTATCTAGTTCAAGTATGAGCTTCCATTGCTCTTGCTTTTACATGTACAGGATGCATAAGATTTGTGAGAAAATAAGCAACTGGCAGAAAATTAATAGAGCAGACAAAGCTAGGGGAAATTATTTGGGCATCTTACGCAAAGCCTGAATTTTGGCGGATGTTCAACTCCATTTACTTTTTTTTCCCCCTCTTATTCATCTGGGACTGAAATGTGTGTTCTCTCATTTCAAGAATAAGAAATCAAGAGCAAACAGGGGAATTGTTTGAATCATGGCAAACATCTTTTCCAAAGAAGATTATATATGTCACATACAAATTAGATTTGAAATGAAAAGGGAAGGGGAGGGCTAAGGAATTAGTCTCTGAAACTGGGAAAAGAAAAGATGAGTTAAATAATGTGAAAGAGGATACTTAAATACTGAATCTATAAACTCTGACCAGTGTTATCTGCATTTTACATTCTTGACAATGTAAGTTGATGAAATCAACACCAGAATGGGGGGAGAAGTGTGAAAGACTAGACTGTAATATGTTTAAACAAATTTGTGGTACAGAAGATGTGATGTGCCTCATAAAAAATGTATTTAATCCTAATTGGTTTGGATATTATGAGAGAAGGAAAGGACAGGACATTTTAAACCAGGCTTGGTAAACTATACCCCATGCACCAAATCTGGCCACCACCTGTTTCTGTATAGCCCATAAACCTAAAGATGGATTTTATATTTTTAATAGCCAAAAAAAATCAGAAGGTAAACCATGTTTGAAACACATGAATTGCATGAATTCAAATTTCAGTGTCGATGAGTAAACTTTTCATTGTCAATGAGTAACAGTCATTCATTCCCATGGATACTTTTGAGCTATAAAGGCAGAGGTGAATAGTTCAGAATCCACAAAGGCTAAGCTACTCACTGTCTGGACCTATCAGGAAAGTTGGGCAATCTTTGCTTTTGAGATTTCAGTTGAATGGTAACTGAACTAACTACTTCACATGCCATCATATTTCTTCTTTATGAAAATAATGTAAATAAGCATGATTTATTTTGATACCATTCACATACAACAATGTTGTCAAACAAAACCTTCCCAGCAATCTGTCCTATGACATAATTCTGTCATTATTTTTCAAATGCAACTATAGCATCTAAGATGCAGCAAGCCTTCAGAAGAGATTTGATCCAGCTGTAGATCATGAGAATTAAAAAAATAGATGATAATAACATAGACTGTTGATATTTTATACGTATTTGCCAAGACATCTCCATGTTTCTTCCAAGGCCTAAATATTTTCACACTTAAAATCCTAGCTTCGTGATATTTAAATCTAATTCTAGGTAATTAAGAAAGTCCTCTTAATATTCTTTCACCTCACCATGATGGGGTTTGCATATAATATCTATTATTACATATGTTTTTCTTCTTATATGCTCCTTTTATTTCCAGTTAACTTGAGTATTTCCCCTGACCTTTCTTTTTCCTTCTCTAAAGCACAAAGAACAGTAACATTAAAGATAACTGTTGTTCCTGGCACCATTTACCAAACACCAAGTTTTACTGGTTAAAATCCAGGCCTCGAAACCAAACTTCCAAGAAGTTTCAGATTTGTTTGCGGTTGTACTGGGGATTGAACCCAGGGCTGAGCTGTTCCTCAAACCTTTTTATTTTTAATTTTATTTTTTTGAGACTGTCTCACTAAGTCACTAAGCAGCCCAGGCTGGACTCAACTACAGGTATGTGCCACCAGGCCCAGCTTCTGAATTTTTATCAAATTAAAAAACTTAAAAACTCTTTTGGGATAGATGATAAAATTTGGGGCTATATATTCAGTCTCATCATACTTGAATCCTAAATGTCCAAATTATAAAGTTAAAGACACAATGAGTACTATATATGGCTTTTACCACGTATGGCTCTATGTGGCTTTTATTGGCTAGTTATTTGACTTTCACAGAGAGAGATTTACTCTCATTTATCATGAGCTATGTTCCTTAAATAAGACAACTAACTTCAGTAAAGTTTGACACAATGCCTAGCACACAATAAACACCTCATAGATATTTTCTGAGTGGACGGGATGCATCATGATAGATCTTTAGTGGAGTTCTAATTTTCCAAATCTTTTTTCCAATTTCATGCTTCACCTATCTCATAAACATTTAGGTGGGTGTTCTCACGATTGGTATTTGCCAGATCTTTGTTTTTTTTGTTGTTTTTGTTTTGTTTTGTTTTGGTTTTTGGTTTTTCTCCGGTACCGGGAACCGAACTCATGACCTTGCGCTTGCCAGACAGACGCTTTGCCGCTGAGCTAAATCCCCAGCCCTTTGCCAGATCTTTGTTAAAGCTTCAAAGCATTGTTGCATTAGGCAAAGTCTGGTGAATATTAGAAGATGTAATTTCAGATGTTCAATTAAGGAGTGAGCTTGAATTTATCCATTTTCTAAGCAGGAAAAAGAGTCAGAACTACCAGAAAAAGTCTAAGTCCATAAAGCTAAAAATTCCCCAAAGTAACCACTGCTGTTCCAGGAAGCATATAAACATGTAAACATAAACATACACTGAAGATCTATTGATGCAGCTAGTGATATGTGACCAAGTAATCTGAGATGGGTAGCAAATATCTCAAAAATTCTGTAAATTCTCCAGTACCTTCCATTTAATTTTCTTTTTGTATACACAATAGCCATTGTGTTTTCTGTTGCTTACAACTAAAAAAGTGACTAATACGCAGAATCCAATTCAATTGGCTGACAGTACCAGATCATACAATAGAGGAAATTTGGGAACTAAAGTTGTCATTTAAAAATATTCCTAGGTTTTTCTTTTTGAGGCTATTGTAAATGGGACTGATTTCCTCATTTCTTTCTCAACAAGTTGGTTATTCATGCATAGGAAAGATACTGATTTTTGTATGTTTATTTTTTTGTCCTAACACTTCACTATATTCCTCAGTCCTAAGAGCCTTTTGGTTCATTTGTTGGAGATTTCTAGATATAGAAAAGAGGGATAATTTGACTTTTTCCTTTTCTATTTATACACTTTTTATTTCTTTTTCTTGCCCAATTACCATAGCTAAAATTTCTAGTACTGCACTGAATAACAGTGGTGAGAGTGGGCCCCTTCATCTTCTTCCTGATTTTAAAGAAAATGCCTTCAATTTTTCCCAGTTCAGTATAGTATCTGCAATGAGTTTGCTGTATATATTAAATCATGTTATTTTTCAGGAAAATGGATGGACCTGGAGATGATCATGTTAATCAAAATAAGCCTAACTTAGACAAATGGTGCATATTTTCTCTCATATATGGAATCTACAGAAAATATAAAAGAAAAAGAAGGATTGGTAGGGAAGGGGAAAGGAACTGAGGCAGGAAGTCATAAGGGGAGTGAATATGATTAAAACACATCATAGACATCTATGGAAACTTCACAATGAAACCTCTCATTCTATACAATTAATATGAACTAATAATTATAATGAGGAATATATAAGCCACATCAGTGACAAAACACAGTCTTGAGATGCTCCAGGAATAGCAGACACCAAATAAAATGAGATTCTGGTAAGAAAAAGTGAGAGTCCTTACCTTTATTTCATATTTTTAAGTCCAAGTTCCATGAGAAAAAGCCATTTTTCTGGTCCACTCTCAAATGAAAAAGTCATTTCCTACCTGTGGATTACCTTGAAATTCCTCTTTGTATACTTAAAATGAATCACTCATTTGTTGAGACTTAATGCATTTTAGAGAGAATTTTATTCTTTGCAAGTAAATGTGTCCTAATTAAGTCAGTCAGATGAGTGAAAAACCATAATTATCTGGGAATATGCAAAACAACATGACTGGGAAACAGAGGAGTTTAGAGGACAAACCAAAAGGGGTGTCTCTCTCTTTCTATCCATTTAGGAATGACTCTACCTTCAGTCCAGGGTGCTATAAACCCTCTGAGTACATGTTCTTATACTGAAACTTATTAATAAGTTCTGTGTAGCACTCACTGCATGTGAAAATCACTAGGTCATGTCTACATACTGCCCAATATGATTATTACTACAATCTGTTTTTCTCTTCTAATGCCACTTATGACATCAAGTCTGTGACGATTCTTCCTGTGTTAACCCATTGTCTAACTCTCCAGATACAAATTGGTTCTCTACAATTCAAGTCTGACACTAATTACTTGGAGACAGCACACAGCCCACAGGTTAAGGGCTCAGTCCTACAAGACTCACCTCACTTCACATGCCAGCAATTTTATGTCACTCTCATTTCTGACCAATTGGTCAAAAATCGGTTTTCCATGACCTCCCCCTCAAGTTCAAAGATTATAAAACAGCTCATAAAAGTCAGAGAAATGCTTTACATACACTTACTGGGGCTGGGTTTTTTTTGTTGTTGTTTTGTTTTGTTTTGTTTTGTTTTGTTTTGTTTTGTTTTGTTTTAAGAAAGAATATAACTCAGAAACAGCCAAATGAAAAAGGTGCACTGGGCAGAGCGTAAGGTAAGAGTGTGTAGAGATCCTGTGCCCTCTGGACACGCCACCCTCCTAGCATTGAGTTCTCCAGCCCAGAATCTCTCTGAATCCCATTCAGGGGCTTTATGGAGGCTCCATAACTTAGACATGGCTAATTAAATCACTGGTGATTAATTCAATCTCCACCCCATCTCTCCTCTCTGGAAATCAGGGAAGGAGAAACTGAAAGTTCCCTCTCATCACATAGCTCGTTCCTCTAAGGGCTGGGGACATAGCTCAGTGGTAGGGAGTTTGCCTAGCAGGTGAAAGGCCCTGGGTTCAATGCCAAGCACCACACAAACATAGCTGGTTCCTCTAACTGCCAACCCCCATCTTGAAATGGTCTTGGAGCTTACCAAGCACAAATTCAGATATAATTGAATGGGTCTTATCATGAACAACAAAAATGCTAACAATGGGGAAACTACAAGGCTTTTAGGAACTGCGTGCCAGGAACTGAGGACAAAGATCAAATATATATTTCTTATTATTATCGTGATATCACAATAACAGAGAAAGATCTCGCTAAAATGTTAACTATAAGTTGAGGACTAAAAAAAGCTCCCCGAGAAACAAAAACAATTATAATTCCACGTAAGAACCATCTGTTGAGATAGGCTCTGGATTGTGGAGAAGATGGTGAGGCTACTGACAGATGGAGACTCAGATCCACTCAGGAAGGAGTGGTGGACAGCTGGCTCCCATAGCCCAGGCTTCTGGCCATACTTTTATACATCATGACTTCATCAGGACTACTCCCAATTGTAGACAAAAACTCTGAAACTGAAAGCCATCCCACTATGGGACAAAGGGAACCTGAAATCCAGTGCTTGGTTCTATCCCATTCCAAGCAGGGTATCAGAACCTAGAGCTAGGTCACCCTTCTTGCCAGCAGTTCTCTGTCCCTTTTCTGTCATATTTTATTGTTTCCATTTGCCAGGTTCACCAAGATAAGAAATAAGGAAAATCCTTTAAAGAAGCCACCTTGTTCTTGAAGTGTTCTTGAGTAACACTTACACAAAGCTGCCTCTATCAAAGAAAGCCAAGAAATGATGATTTTGAAAACAAAGAAAATCATGAAACTGTAAGTCAATTTTCCCACTAATTAAAAAAAAAAATCTACAAAACACTTCCAATTGGGGCTGGGGATTTAGCTCAGTGGCAAAAGCGCCTGCCTGGCATGTACAAGGTCATGAGTTCGGTTCCCGGTACCGGAGAAAAAACAAAAAAAAAAAACACTTCCAACTTGAAAACACTTCCAACTTGAAAATTCTAGGAATTCAAAGTGGAGAATCTCATAGTGACTCTGTATAATTAACATAAAAATAGCTCCATTTATTTCAGTGGTTTGTTGTAAGAATTGAAAGAATAAATGCAAGAGTAGTTTAAAAGGTGTGTAGTACCGAACAGCTGCAAAGCATTATCAGGCTAATGGTAGTGCTTATACTTATAAACATAGCTATAGCCATGGTATAGTTGGAAAAGTATGGGAATCTAGGACCTGATCTTTGTAAATCATAGTTAAATGAATCAATTTCTGCAGTGCACTGGGAATAGGGCTTCATGGAAAGTACTTTCTTGGCACAAGTTATTTTATTTATATGATCATGAGGGGAAGAGCAGGTAGCAGTGGTATGTCATTACTTTTCTTTCTTTATTCTTATCATTATTTTCATAATGGATTGGGGTCTTGGGCTTATTCTATCATAGAATTTTCTTATTGGAATTTAAGTGTTTGGGAATTATCAATTCCCTAATGCTGTAGTTACGTTGACCAGCATTTATACCCAAGAAGACACTGTCTCGCTGTCACCCAAAGACCCACATTCAACGTAACTGCGACAAGGTGTTGATTACCCTTGCATTTATTTATAGTCCACTCTCAAAATTTTATTTTACATCACTCCCCCTTAAAAGCACCAAGTCCATGTGTTTATTTTGGAAAAAAAAAAAGAAAGAAAATTTTGTTTGGAGAATTTCCTGGTAGCCATAAGGTATCAAAAAAAACCCAGGGTGAGAATCACTGTCTAATCAGAAGGATTATTGAAGACAGTGAAAACCTTTCCATATCATCCTAGAGTTGTCTCAAAGCAGAGTCAATGCATAATAGTTGATGAATTTTACTTTCCATAATTACCACAAAACTAAGCCATATCACAACCTACTACAGCAAAAACCTCACTTCATGGGTATTCCAGAGCCCAGACATTGAAAAGAGCCTGAGCTAGTTTCTCTCCTTGGCAATACTAGCATTCAACTGTCACCCTCTCCTTACATTAGCATGCTGTGATTATTCCCAGCAGTAGAGCTGGGCCTCCATGGTAACGCTCTTCAGGGAGCTGGGGAAGCTCTTTAATTATTAAAATGAATAATTCTTACCAACACATTTAATTGGGAAATATTACATGTTAAAGGGGCACTAATGGAACAGCTCTGAGATTCGAGCAGTGTAATAGAGTATGCTTTTTGATGTGAATTTTAGCAATACTCTCCTCATCCCATCACTCCATGCATTATTTAGATGCTTTAAAAAAATCTATCATTTCATTTCTAAGTGGAGATGGAATTATTGAACTCACAAAAGCAAAGCTTTGAATTACTTCCATGTGTTTGAACCATTACCAACCCACAGAAACCAAATGCAGTGATCACCGTGTTATCTCTGATTGCTAGGAAGTCAATCAGAAAAGACCCTGAACATTACATCAACCAGTTAACACAGAATCGGGTTTACAGAAGGGTAGTATAGATTTCCCATTAGCGAGAAACAAAACCTGTATACTGAAAGTATTTGTCTAACTTCACACATGGAAATCCTTAATCTATTGCCCATCTTTATACACCACCATAAAGGTGTATATTTCCCTGTATATGTTATATTTTTTGATAAATGGGGCTTATTCCAGAGACAGACAGAAGAACCTCATCTTATTATCATACACAAATATAGAAAATGTAAGCCCCTGACATCATTTTCATAATGTGTTTCACGAAGAAAGTTTCCAGCATCAAAGTAAGAAAATCATTCAGGGACAGAGTTCTCATTCAATGTCTTTATGTAGAGTTACAAAGCTGTTTCTGTGGTGGAGAAAATTATAGAACCCTAGGGGATAATAATACTGGATAACTAAAGAATGAAAGGCAAACACATTTAACCCACTGGCAAGACACTGTGTAATCATCAGAAATTTTACCCTTCAACTTGTAAGCATTTTCTTTGGAAGTCAAATGTTTCCAGTACTAGGTTTAAGGAGTCCCCGAACTCATTTTAAAAACGGGGAAGGGAGGTAAAGAAGCAACTTTGATGCAGGGATTATGTTTATAGCCCTTTCATATAACTTGAATATAACTTTGACATAAGAATTCCTAAGTGTCATGTGGTGATTGCTGCCTGCAGGAAAGATGATACCATACTTCTTCCAAAAACTTCTGGGAGGATCATGAGCATTCTACCATTGGGACCTCCTCAGGGCAATAGAAGGATCCTATGGGAAGGATGAAGGATTTGGCCTCCTATTAGCTTTACCCTGAACTTGGCTGGTTCCCGTGCTCATTAATTTTACCCTGAGCTTGCTTAGCTCCTGCCTTTCCTTGCATCCTTGCGGTGGCAGGGCCTGGGGCACCTGGGATGCTCACTCCCTAACTCTGCTTCCCACCATCCCACAGTACCTTGCCCCTGTTGAACTTCCATTTAGTGATTAAAAAACATGTCCCAATGTACCCTTCAAATGATGCAAATATCAAATTACACTATTGGCTCCAAATTCCCTAGCCAGCTTTCTAGATTCTTCTGCTTTCTAAATCACCCTCTTGTTCCACTGTATCTGTCAGGCTGCCTGGTCCCCTAATGCTGCAGGAAAATCAAAGAGCTGCTTGACTGGAAAGGGGTAATTACTATCAGTGACATTTCCATTAGGAAGTTTCCCACCGAGCTTCTCTCATCTTAATACCAAATACTCATATTAATGTCCCTCCCCAACTCAGCTCCTGACACTAATTTTTTAAATTAAAATTATAATGATTTATAATGAATGACTGCTCATTGTCAGACTTAAAACCAGTGATTCAAGGGTGCCTAGATGACACATAGTTGTGCCCACCTAGACTTCTGTGTGACTGATCTTCACAGTTTGGTTGAATTCATACTTTACCGTCTGATTTGCAGCATATGCTAGGCATGAGCAGTTTTTAGCTACTTTATAGAACATGCAATACAGAATACCTCTGAACAAATAGAGCATGGGTTTTCCAACTTGCTTTAGCAGAAAACCTACTTTCAAATGAAATTTTGAAATAAATTAGTATAAACAGCATAAATTAACAGAGTGAATTTATTATTTTGTGTACATAATAATTTTATTAGATCAACAAGCTTATTTTCACAAAAAAAGGAAAAGGCAATCAAAATTTTATATATGAATTATAGAGTAACTTCAGCATGCAATTTATTTGCATAAACCTTTGTTTGTTTACACAGATACACTGTTTTTGATAGCTTATCCTGTATTATCATGCTATTGTTCAATTAGGCCGAAATAGCTGATTATTATTATTACAAGGCCTACGGGAAATCAAGTTAACTTGACACTCTGAGAAATCATAAAAGTGGTCTCAAATGTGTTCAAATTTGGCACACAATACTCCATGTAGCATGTTAGTTGTGTTAATAGTTGGAATATAATTTTACACAAAATCTGAATCATACCTTTAAGGAATCATTTAAATACAGTATAGCCATGGAACACAAAGTATAGGACACACTTTAAAGACACTATTGCTGCAGATTCAATAGCTGTTTAGAGAGAAGTAACTAAAGCCATAAGAAAGAGATTAAACCAGGCACACATGTGTAATTCCAGCACTATGGGAGGCTGGAGCAGAAGGGTTGCAAGTTTGAGCCAAGCCTGGTCAGCTTATTTAATTTAAAGAGAACTTGTCTCAAAAATAAAAAAGAATAAAAGGGCTGGGGATGCACCACAGGGCAAAAGCCATGGGCTTAATCCCCAGTACCACAAAAAATAAGAAACAAAGAGAAAATGTACTAGTTAAACTGGAGAGGGTTCTGGTTATTCTTTTTGGCAAACTCTTACACCTATGCCCTGATGATGATTATGTTCTCTCATGCAAGAGGTGGAGCATATACCTGTCTCCTCCAGGAGTCATACACAAATGAAGGCAAAGGGTCATTGCTGTAGACTACACTGTGTTCACTAAATATTCGTATGTGGAAGCCTTAATTCTGAAAGTGACTGCAATTAGCAATAGGGCCTTAAAGAATGTAATGAAGGTTAAATTTGATGGCAAAGGTGGGGCCCTACTCTAATAGAACTATGTCTTTATAAAAAAGGAGACATCATCAAGCTGTCTCTCAACACACACGTAGAACAGGTCACAGGAGGACAGAGCAAGAAGGTACCATCTACTGCTGAGGATGGAGCCTCACTAGAAACCAAACCTGCTCTTACCCTGACCTGAACTTGCAGATTTCCGACCTTCAGAACTGTAGGAAAATAAATTTCAGTTTTAAAATGCCCAGCTTATGTTATGGTAGCCTGCATAGACTAACATAATGAAACCTTAAAGGCAGAAAATATCTTTTAAATGAACACAACAAAGGAAATTTCCTTCTTATCGTGAGAAAGTTGCCTAGATTTGATGTACTACAAAATGTTCATAAGGATCACTGTCAAGCTTCTCTTGCCTGACTAGAATTGAAAGCTTTTGCAATCAGGCTTGAAGCATGGGTGTCCACGGATCTGAAGTGATCTCAGCTTTATCTAACAGCTTTCTGTCCCCATGGCTCATAGTACAGGGCTTTGTACACACTGGTAAGCTGCCAATGTGTTAAACTGGGGAAAGCATCTTAAAGGCTTTTTTCTTTGTGTTTTTCTCATATTTTATACAAAAGATTAAGAAAACATGGCACAGGTTTTGCCACTGCTCCATCAGTACTTATCAGAACCTTGAGCAGTTAATCCTGACGCCTTTTTCTTCTGGGTTTAGATGTGGTCTTTGAATTCTCCGTAATACACTTCTTCTGGCAGGCAGTATCAGCAGTTGCATATCCCGGAAGTTGTAAGGAAAATTATTTGCCAACCCTGTTTTATGTGTTTCTATAAAATGTGACTTTAGAGTTCAACATCTGAAAAACATTCAACTTTTAATTATTTTTATGGCATTGAGTAAGTGGCAGTCTTGATCTTATTCTGCTAGGAGCTACTGAGTTAACTGCAGAAGCACCGGGCACCCCTAGAGTTGCATAGTTCACAGGCTGCACAAGTATATTATGGGTTTATCCCTCATTGTTTGCATTTTATTTGTTACTTTCACCTATTTTTAAACAAAATTCTTGATTAGCTCTTGAATTTTAATAGTCTTCATACTTTACTGATAAACTATTTGTTTTTAAATACTTGTGCTAATTATCATATAAGCAAAATTTTGTACCACTATTAAATGTTATTTAAAATCACCTAACATGGGTCCTATTGTTAGGATTGAAGGCCCAATGTAGCCTCTCCAAATTTCTCACCAAAATATCCTTGAAAATAATTCATTTCTGAAATCTAATGCTGTGATAACACACCTCCAAGTCTGGGAGCTATTTGCATTATCAGCATAGTTATTGAAGTGGATTAAAAGACATCTGGAAGCAGAAAGAATCTTGGAGACTGGAAAGACAGAAACAAACATGTTGTCTCACCATCCAGTTGTGGCACAAAAAAGGATGCAAATGGCACCCAGTTGGACAGAACATTGCCGAAGCTGTCTACATTTTCTTCTCCTGAACGTGTAACTAAGTAAGGTACAGACATTGAGATCTTGTCCTTTCAAATTTATTTCCTCTCTGTGTGCTTTTTTCAGGATGATGACATGTCTTCTCTGCCACTATAGGTTACTTTCTAGATCTCTGCCTTCCTCTGGGTCTCCCAGATGTGACTGCCTCTCCCACACACTGCAGGCTTCTTCCTAGACTTTGTGTGGGTTCATTATCTTTGCTCGCACTTGATGCAGGGTAGTTTACCAGAGCTCAGTGTCTGTCAATGGACAGGTCTGACAAGCGCCCATGGTCCTACTTTCTGTCTGCCCATGCCCAGCCCGGTCCAGATCTTGACTGAGCAAGTAAAGGAGCTATTTTTTTCTTTTCTTTTTAGTTGGAGTTTCACCTCAGGGCCTTCACACTGATCTATATCCCCAGCTCTTTTTAAATTTTGAGACAGGATTTCACTAAGTTACTAAATTGCCTGGCATGGCCTCAAATTTGTGATCCTCCTGCCTCAGAGTGCAAGAGTACTAGGATTGCAGGTGTGCATCACAATGGGCACCTGTAATTGTTTTGAGCTTTTTTAAAATTTATTTTTATTGTGTACATTTAAGGCATACAACATGATGTTTCAAATACATATATGTGGTGAAATAATTACTACAGTCAAGTGAATTCCTGTTTATCTCACGTTGTTGCCTTCTGTGTGTGTGTGTGTGTGTGTGTGCATGTGCACATATATGTGTGTTAACAGCACCTAAAATAGACTTCCCTAGCAAATGTCAGCATCCCTTGCAGTGTTACTAAGTCACTTAGTATATCAGATGATTCTACTTCCTTCTCTCTCTGTCCAAGTTGCAGTTGGGCTCTCTACACTCATGTCTTTGGAGAAGACCACAGGAGCACAGTAAAGAAGAGTCTTTCCCAATTCCCTCAATACAGAGTTCTTAAATCAGAAGCCGGAGTAATACATCAGGAGAGGTGTTTCTAAGTCTCAAAACCTGGGTTTTAAGTACCAAAAAGCAAAATTTATTCTATAAACAATAGGTGACCTAAAAGCCATCTTTAGGCCCAATATTTTATGAAGAAAGCAAAGTAAAAGTTAGCAAGTTAGATCTTGCTAAGTATCTGCAACAATCACCCAGCCCTTTTGGAACAAGTCTCAGGACAGAGGAAGTAAACTCCCAAGTTACAGTGGGGAGAAAAAATCCTATCTCCAAAAGGAACGTGGGACTGTTCTCCAAGGCTTATGCATGAGTACACGGTGGTGTGAGAGGAGACATGGAAATTTCTTGTGTTCCTAGAAGGATTTGGAGGTGACTGGCAAACCTATGAACTGTTTCTCCTCTGTGATGCATCTCTGCCACGCCACCCTGCCTTGGAGCCAGGCTACTATGGACTGAAACCTCTACAAACTGTTAACCAAAATAAACCACTCTTCCTTTAGATTTTGGGTGGTGGGTATTTTGTCTCAGCAACAAGGAAAATAACTAAGATAACATGCAAAACTAATTCTAGACTGCTAGGCTACTACTGCTCTTAAAGCTCTTAAATGTTAACATCTGAGGCAATGTTATCCTTGGTCTTATTCTTAGTGGAGTCCTTTTGATGTCATTTATTTCTCTGTGTATCTTCTGAGAAGATGCACTTTTTCAAAATCTTTTATTGATTTTCATGTTCACTAAACTTTAATGTTTAGTATGTAAAGGGTGCTATGGTAGGCTTCAGGTATCAGGTAGTAATCAGTGCAAACATAGTTCTTCTCCTCAAGAATATTGCAGTCTGATTAGGGGAGATTTTAAAAAGAAGCAAATAGGAAGTCTTGTTTAATTAAAAATGGTGATTGATGCAAAGAAGAAATGGAGAAATGAAGATGATGAGAAGTGGGACATTCTTCATCTTTTCCCATCTATAGTTACATCTTCTAAAATATAGTCTACTGAGCAAGCCAGGTTTAGGATGATTAAAAAATGTGTTGTTCCCAAATTCCTAAAATAGCCTATTTTTGTCCCTGGGCTATATTTTTTAATAATTTTTGTTTTGTTCCTAGGAAATGTAGAGCTAAATTTGGTACTTAACTATAGGAAATGGCTTAACTTATGTTCCTAATTCAACTATCTTTCTACTCCTTCTAAATTATTTCTGTTTTATTTTCTTTTTCAGATGGGAAAGAATAGAAGGGAAGAAAGGAGGGAGGAAAGAAGAGTTAGAATTAGGGAGGGAGGGAAAAAAGGGAGACAAGGCATGAAGGAATACAGTAACAAATGAGGGCCTTGCCCTTTTCCACTCAACATTTTGATTATCTTTTTTTTTTTTTTTTTCTTTTGGTTTTTCTCCTGTACCGGGAACCGAACTCACGACCTTGTGCTTGCCAGGCAGGCACTTTGCCGCTGAGCTAAATCTCCAGCCCCTTGATTATCTATCCTAAGACCCCGACTGAATGACCAGATGTGATGTTAGAATGGAACCAAAGTTGAGACACCAAGATGGCAGAATGGTAAACAGCAGAGCTTCTCTAAGTGTTGCCTTCAAAATTCTGGAATATAGTAACATGAAGAAGACAAGAAAGAGGGAAGTGGGTCCCCTGGACCCAGAAAGGATCTGAAGCACAAATTGAAACCCACAGAGAAACTTCAGCGAAGAAGGAGGTAATCCAACAGTGCCTTCTCACTGAGATGGGACTCACTGTGTAAGAGGAGCAATTCAAACCTGCAGACACACAGTGATTGTTGGTGACCCCAGAGGCCTCCACAGACAGATGCAACAGTAGAGGGGAGTGATGGACATGAAGCACTGCACTAGCTGGTGGTGAGTGCTGAGGGCTCAGTTATCCCGCACAAGATAGCAATTGGCTGGGAGCCATCTTGGAGAGGGACTGGCTGAGTCCAGAACACAGAGAAGCTACTGGCTCCATCTAGTGGCTCCCAGTGGGGCTCAGGCCCAGGAAAGGTACACATGGCTGCAGGCCAAATGAATCTAGTCTTGGCCAGAAGGTGCAGGCTTGCTAAGATTATACACTAATGCTATTACTGGCTTGCTGGGGTAAATTAACATGGATCAGGACTCTGTCTCTACATGTTGTCTACCAGTGACAGCAGAGACAAACCTGGAAGTGAACTTTTTTTCTCTGTCTTGTTTGTTTTTGTTGTTGTACGGTTTTGGTTTTGGTTTTTCTCCTTCACTGTTTGATTTTTTTTTATGAGTGTGAACATGGTTTCCAGTCTCTTTCTGGCTGTTGTTCTGTTTTGTTCTTCTTTTTATCTCTTCTTTCTCTCTTTCCCTTGAGTCTTCTGCACCAGTTTCCCAAAGTTAGTGTGATCCTCCTTTTTTCTCCAGACTTACTTTTAATCTCTTCCTCTTCTATCTATTTTTTCCCTAACCGCCTTTAAATTTTAATACCTGAGGATAAAATTGACATATTAAGGATTTATATAATGCATATAATTTTTGAGTCTGTTTTAGATTTTGTTATATAGCCACAAATCTAATTCATACAGTTAAAGATGGCAAATTAATGGTTATCTCAGCTTGTCATTTTCTAGGCTGTGATTGATGCTACTATTATTGCTGATGGTATCACTTTAGCCAAAATTGGCATAATTGTTCTAAACAGCTATTCTTCCTGGTATTCCAAGACTGAGATTGACTAAGGGTCATAGAAAATACTGTGGCACATTACTAAATAACCAGGGTCTGGGTCAAACAGGCAGCAACTTCTCATCCAAACAAATTGAGGAGGTAGCAACAGATTCAAAAGCCAAAAATCAGTTACACATGGAAGATACCTTGGTGAAGCAGTCATTTCCTAAGGGTTCTAAATATTGTCAATAAGGCAACCCACCACAGGCAATTTATAAGCATCACCCTAGGAATTAAACTAAAAGAAGAAAAGAAAATGAGAAGACACTTCAACAAATCCAACCCCAGACATCCAGTTCACCAAAGGCAAACTCAGGGGGCAATGAGGTGGGACAATCTGAAAACCACTTACCTGGCCTCTCTGAAGTGGTAACGACAAATTGAATGAGGCCCTAGAAAAAATCAAATCAGAAATAATTTCTCAGATAACTGCAGAGATTATGTCTATAATAAAAATCATGCTTAGTGACTCTACAGCAGATACAGACAAAAAAAAAACAGGAGCTTAAGAAAATTATGGAAACCATGAATTCTCAGCATAAGAAAGAAATGGAATCCATAAGGCAGATTCAAGCAGATAACCAGGAGAATAAAAATTCCTCTGAAGGTATCCACAGTAGATTAAGCCAATGTGAGGACAGGATCTCAGATATAGAAGACAAGCTTAGAGTTAGCAATCATGAAAAGAAAGATTTCTTAAAAATAGCAAGGGACTATGAGAAATCAATACAGCAGCTGCTAGATGAGGCAAAGAAGAATAACTTAAAATTGATTGGAGTCACTGAAAAAGCAGGAGATTGCACAAATGATGTTTTAAAAAGCTGCTCATAGATGTTATGGCAGAAAATTTCCCTAGTAGAGGAAAAAGAATTTGACATGCAAATAAGTGAGGAATATAGAATTCCAATTAGCCATGATCAAAAAAATCTACAGCCAAGCATATCATAATCAAGACCACAGAAATTCAACACAAGAATAGAATCTTAAAAGCTGTTAAGGAAAAAAAAATCACCTGTCAAGGAAGGCCCATCAGAATCACAGTTGACTTCTCAGCACAAACCCTCAAGTCAAGGAGAGCTTAAAGTATTTGAAGTTCTACAGTAAAAAGACTCATAAGTAAAAGAAACCAGAAGCACATGCACAAACATCATATTGTCTCCCTAGTGTGAGAAGCAGAAGGAGTAAATAAGATCCAAAATGTACAATAAATATTGTAAAATGGGAAGAAACTGTTCAAAAGGAAAGAGAAACTGGGATGGGGGAAAGGAGAAAAGAAGGAAGGGAAAAGCCAATTTTATATATATATATATATATATATATATATACATATATATATACATATATACATATATATATTAATATGGTTATACTACTAATTTCTCTTAGTTCATTGAAAACAAAGGTTTATGCTAACATTTTCTGGACAATTAAATGCCTGTATCTTGTACTCTAAGTAACTAATTTAAAGATAACAATATGCAATATAATGTATTAACCATTGTTACCCTCCTTTTGTTCTGAAATTTGGGGGGGGGGGTTTCCTCTTTAAAGTAAAAAAAAAAAAGTAGAACAGAACCAAATTGGGAGATACTTCTACTTGAAGTGAAGGATGCCTTAGTACCAACATTTACATTGGAAAGACTATGCCCTTATCCCAGTAGCCAAAGTAGTAATGGTGGCCGTATTGCCATAAAGCCTTCTGTTCCATGTTCCCAAATAATTTGGCAGAAAAGTTAGCAGGATCTTTGGGCCAGGGTGATAAGTAACAGGTAGAGAAAAAAAGGAGAGCACTTGCTGAGTGCTTATTACACATTCTAAGTGCTTTCATAATCATTCTTTCATTAAATCCTCTCAACTCTACAGCTGCAGAGTTTTCCCAGAGCATCCTTCTGCCTGCCCCACCCAGCCCAGGTGAAGGTTTCACATCATGTTAAACCACCCTGCATCTCTGTCAAGGTTTGGATAAGTGCAGCATAAAGGCCTGTGTATTAAGAGCTTGGTTTCTGGCCAGTGGCACCATTGAGAAATGGCTAACCTTTAAGAGGCAGAGCCTAATGGGAGGAAGTTAGGTGTCCCTGGCCACTTCTCTCTCTCTTCATGCCCTCTTCCTCTCTCCTCTCCCCCACCTACTCCTGCTTCTTCCTCTCCCTCTCCCTTCTTTCTCGGCTTCCAAGAGGTGATCAGCTTCCTTGACCACACACTCCTTCCATGGTATACTGTGTACCTCACATACACAACTTAAAGTAATAAGGGTTATTTTGGATCATGGATTCAGAATTTCATCCATTGTCAGCTGGATCCAATACAGAACCATTATGGTGGCAGGGAAAGCTGTTTGTCTCATGGAAGCCAGGAAGCAGACAGAGGAAAAAAGAGCCAGCAGAGAGCAAGGGCTTGGAGACCAGATTAGGCCTCCAACGTACAGGTTAGTGTCTCCATGATATAATTGCCTCCCCAAATCCCATTTCCAAACACATAAGACTTTTGGGGGACAGTTTTTATTCATATTGCCTTGTCACAGGCCTAAAGACAGTGAGGCCAAATGACCATGAACTGAAGTATCCAAAACTATGAACCAAAAAAAACCTTGCCTCCTATGAGCTGATTATCTCAGGTTTTATTATAGTGACATAAAGCTGACTAACACAGCCTCTCAACCCAAAGGGCAGACAGGAGCTCTTTAAAAAGCTAACCTGGTTGTTTTGTACCCACCAATTCCCACATGTAACTAATAAAATACAAGAAATTGGATTTAAATTTTTGGCAAATCATAGGCTCAGATCCATATGGTAAGAGACTAAAACCATCCAGTGACATATTTTAATCTTGGTTTTTGTTTCAACCCCCTGCTCACACAATTTTCCCCTATTTTTAAGCCTGGGAGATAAAGCTCTAATATCCCTGGCTTGCCACACATCAAGAAAACAAAGCACCATGGAGCTGAAACATCAGAGAAACTCAGTCTCATAGCATTCAGTACTAGAACATATGGCTTCCCCAAAGCAAAGTGGCACAACGACATGTGTCTTCACAAGCTCAACAGGCTGTAATCTGCTGCAGCTGCTACACAATGGCCTGTCTGTCTTGGCTTTCTCCATCTTCTGGTCATAAATTAGCTTTTCAGCTGTGCTTAGGTGCAGAAACCAGAGAGCTTCTAAAGTGAAAAGAGGCCTCTCAGGCAGGACTGACAAAAAAACATATTCAGATGCTGCACTGAGTAGCTGTGGTATTTAGCCACTTTACTGATTAATAAAAGTCATTTTGTTCAGTCTCAGAAACACCTACACATCCATGTTGAAGCAGTGTAACTTTGTTTGCACAGTTATTGGGGAAAATGTTACTCTCTTGTCCAAGAGTTCTCCTCTAAGCACATAGCCAGGGAAAGTGTAGGTCCACAAGAGGGTAAAATGCACAATTCTGCACCACCACCGCAGTCACTCTCATCACCTCCTCATACCTCACCAAGGCCTGTCTCACACCAGAAAGTGCACCATCCTGGCATTTGTCACCCTGCTGTGACTTCCTCCTTAGCTGCCTACGTCTTCCATATCATGCAATGTCAGGGAGTACAGAAACCACACTAATATTATTGATCATCCTATTTCCAGTACATGGAACCTGACACATAACAGGTATTCAAGGAGTATTTGTTGAAATAGATGAATAAATGCCCTCCTTAGAAAAACTTAGGTTTTTATTTCCTCTGCAACCAGCTTGCCCTTCCTTACCTCACAATTTACTATTCCAAGATAGTCTCTGACACAGGTCAGGAGGCATAATTCTTAATTTCACACAACAAAATTTTTTTTCAAAATTGGTTTTCACTTCATACATGTGTTAACTTCCAAAGAAGTACACTGACAATGAACAGCAGGGGAAGGGGTAGTTCTGCTCACTGCAACCCAAGGTGAAAGAATGATCCATCTTTCCTCAGTGCCATAGTAGATGGCAATATTTTAGACATAATTAACATCTTAAATCTTTATTGTTCTAAAATGTTTTCCTAAATCATGTTGCTAAGTTCATTCACCAGCTGACTTTGTCTAAGTTTTTTTGAGTTAGTACTATAAAGTAGCAATTGGTCATTTTTTGGAACAGGTACAAATATAAAAACAGAAGAAATAACACAATCCCCCACTATGTCTATGTCCATACAGTCATGGTTAGTATGTTTCCACCTGATGTTACCCTACTTTTCCTTTCAAAGTATATACATCAAACCTGCCCATGGGATATAGATTTCTTTGTGAGGATTCTGTCAGCCTTTTCCCTCTTTGTTCATTTTACATGTTCTCCCTGGGGTTTCATATTTACTTCCAAGGTCTCAGGTACCCTATATGTTATTCAAGTGCCCTTGGAGGTTTGAATTGCTGCTTTCTTCTGCCCTTCAAGGCCAGGGCCAATGGAGTATGCACACAGGGATCACTGGCCAGACAAAATACACTCTATTCACAACATTAAAAGAGCAGATCTATAGTCAAAGCTAGGTTGGAAAATATAGCTTATACTCCAGATCATGATGAAATTTTCGGAGTCCCATCCAGGCTCCAGAGAGTAGCTGTGTCTGGAGTAAATGAGCATCAAAAGTCAACATAGCATGGCAACCCAAGATGTACTTACACAAATGCCCACATGGATACAAATCAGAGGATTTCCTCATCAACCCAAACATAGAGGAGACCCAGGTACTACATGCCCTGCCTCCAGTAGACAATGATGCCTGCCCGGTACCCATGCCAAGCTAGGAGGACTGGGGAACTGTGTGTCCCATCCCCAGCCCCTGGGTTCTCCACAGCACAAGGCAACAGAGGCAAAAACCAACAGATGAACCTGGTCAAAGATGAGACCCACACTCAGGAGGAGAGTTTTACTTCAGGACTGACGTGACTACCACAGACACCAGGTGAGAGACAACCTTCAGAGATAGGCTTAGAGAGGGTGATAGCTAAGTAGAGACCTCCTGGGATCCTCCAGGGAGATCACAGGACCTGTATTCTATTGTAGGAGGCCAGGTTCATTGAAGTAATTATCAGAGGGGGCAGTCCTGAAGAAAAAGGCAGTTAGCCTAGTGATGTTTGAGCTCTAGAACTACTATCTACATCCAGCAGAAATTAATGGCCTGAATTATGATAAGTCAATATAAGGGTGGCCTAATTCTCTTCACTAAATTTATAGTCCTCTTTGCTTTGGTTAAGGGCTATTCATGAGTGTTTTCTAGGGTTTGTCAATATCCAGTTTACACTTGATGCCATTGTGTTGTTGGTGAATTTACTACTGTAGCTAAGGTAATATAGTAGCAGCTGGCAATTGGTTTCCTTTCTATGCCAATACCTGGGTTTCCTGAAGAGTCATTAAAAAATACTATGGCTTGCTCCCAAAGAATGGGTCATCGGACCAAAGAATTGATGAACTTCAGTGCAAACAAACAGAAACTTGCCCCCCAAAAGTCCCAACTTTCCCAAAATCAGTACAGGGAGAGGTTAGGGAGAGGAAATCGTGAGCTGCATAGCAGGTAGGTCTGATATGGTATTAATGGAGGTAAAATAGTTCAATAAAGTGCTTGGGAAAATTTAAAGGTATACATAGTCACATAATAACCCTACTGAAACAAATGGTCAGTGAGTCCAGAGAAGACACTAATAAGTAGCTAGTGGAGCTAAACAAAGACATGCAAAACATGAATACACAACATAAAAAAGAATGGGGACCCATAAGAAAGTTCCAACCAGAAATTGATTCAAAACATGACTGAAAATGTGGATAGCAGAAGTGACCAATATAAAGACAGAGTGTCAGACCTAGAAGACAGGGCTATGGTAAACAATCAATTAATGAGAGATACCTTAAGAACAACAAGGGAACATGAAATATGGATCCAACAGCAGCTACATGACTCAGTGAGGACTAATAAGAGTAACTGGAATTAGTGAAAAATCAGAAGACAGTACAAAGAGCATAAAAAGCCTGCTGACAAAAGTAAAACTAAAAACCTTTACAGACATGGAAAAGGAATTTAACATACAGATAAGTAGAGCATATAGGACACGAAACAGCCATGATTAGGGGAAAAAAAAAAAAAAACTACTCCATGCCACATAATTAAAATACCAGAAATGCAAGAACAGAATCTTAAAGGCTGCTAGAGAAAAAGCAACAAATCACCTATAAAGGAAAACCCATCAGAAGTACAACAAATTTCTCAACACAAAACTTAAAGGAAAGGACAGCATAAAGTTAAGTGTTTTACCCTCTTAAAGGAAACAAGATCCAACACAGAACATTATATCCTACAAAATTACCTTTCAAAATCCATCGAGAAATAAGATAATTCCATGACTGAAAAAACCTAAGGAAAGTCATGACCACCAAATCAACACTGAAAAAATGTTTACAGATAGCCTAGAAGGAAATAATGAAGGTAATGATGCCAAAAGTTTCAATAAAATGAATACATAAAAAAAAAGAATACATCAAGTGTGGTTAGCAATTAAATAGAAGAAAAGGAAGCAAAACAGCAACAGGAAATAAATACAATGACAGAAGTAAGTCAATATATATTGATTGTAACCATCACTGTAGATGTACTCAATTCACCAATCAAAAGACAGATTAGCAGAATGGATAAAAATTAAAATCCAGTGGTGTGCTGTGTACGAGAAACACACTTAACACAAAAAGACATATACAGACTAAAACTCCAAGGATGGACCCTTCAGCAGGAACCCAAAAACAAGCAAGAGTACCTATTCTATTTTCAAACAAAGTGAATTTCAAGTGAAAACTGATCAAAAGAGGCAAAGGACATTATATATTGGTTAACAGAGCTATTCAATAGGAAGAGATAACAATTATGAACATATATGCACTAAACTATAGTGTATTCAACTCCATAAAATAAAATATAATGGACATAAAAGATTAGGTAAACATCAATACAATTAAAGTGGAGGAATCTCAATACCCTATTAGCGCAAATAGATCATCTAAACAAAAAATCAACAAATATTACAGTTGAACCAAGCCTATGAATAAATACACTTAATAGATGTACACAGAGTATTCCACCCAACAATAGAATACATTCTTTTTGGTCACATATGGTACTTACTCCAAAATAGACTACATACTATCTAATAAAGCAGACCTAAGTAAATGCAAAAAAGATAAAGTTTACATACATTGTCTCAGATGCAATGAAACTAACAATCACTAGCAAAAAAGTCACAGAAAGTATGCAAACATGAAAATTAAATAGCATATTTCAATATTCAATCAGTCACAGAACACATTAAGGAAGAAATAAGATAATTCCTAGAATTAAATGGTAATGCCAATATTATCTACCAGAAGTTATGGGACATAATGAAAGCAGTCCTACAAGGAAAATTTACAGTGGTAAATGCCCACACTAGAAAAGTAAAATAAGCCCAAATAACCTAATGATGTATCTTACAATCTTAGAGAAACAAGAATAATTCAAACCCAGAGCTTCTACAAAGAAAGACTATAAAGAACAAGGAAGAAATTAATGATATGAAGGCCAAAAAGGAAAGAAACCAAAAAATCAATGAATTGAAGACCTGGTTATCTGAAAGAATAAATAAATTAGATAAATCTTTAGCCAATTTTACCACAAAAAGGAAAGAAAAGGCACAAATTAATGCAATTAGAAATGAAAAAGGTGAAATCACAATGGTCACTGCCAAAATCCAGAAAAAATTATTAGCAACTACTTCACAAACATATATGCCAAACAACTGGGGAACTCAGAAGAGATGGAGAGATTCCTAGATACACATGAACTGTCAGAACTGAACCAGTTCAAGATTTAAAAATCTTGAACTATCAAATTACAGGTAATGAAATTGAACCAATAATTTTTTTAAAACTCTCAACTAAGAAAAATCCAAGACCTGATGTATTCTAGCCAAATTCCACAAGAACATTAGCGAAGATCTAACACCAATACTCCTCAAACTTTTTAATGAAATTGAGAGGGAGGGAGTATTTCCAAAATCATTCTCAGAAGCTAACATTATCTTAATTCCCAAGTCAGACAATAATCCAATTAAAAAAGAGAACTATAGGCCAATTTCTCTAATGAATATAGACACAAAAAACCCTTAACAAGATACTGGTAAACAGAATCCAACAAATCATCTAAAATATCATACACCATGACCAGGTAAGTTTCATCCCAGGGATGCAAAGATGGTTCAACACATGCAAATCAATAAATGTAATCTATCACATAAACAGAAGCAATGAAAAAATATGCAATAGATGCAGAAAAGGCCTGTGACAAAATCCAATATCCATTCATGATAAAAAACCCTGAAAAAAAAAAACAGGTATAGAAGGTTATCTTAACACAATAAAAGCCACTTATGACCAACCTACTGCCAGCATCATATTAAATGGGGAAACCTAAAAGCCTCCCTTTAAAATCAGGAACAAGACAAAGATGTCCATTCTGACACAGAGGGAAAGTCTTTGACATTCTGACCTGGCAGCCCCATATGTCTGGAAAGTAGAAGAAAGGAGAACATACCATCGACATGACCACCATTAATACAGGGTCCCTGCTCACAGCAAAATGCAGCACATGAATTGCAAGTTCTAAGCAACCAATCAACCTTTTATCCACCCTTTAACAAGGAGCAAATGAGGGGATGGTGAGATGAGAAAAATGTCTTCTATAGCACTCCTCCGGTTTATGGGCCTATGGGCTGAAGTTGCAGAGAGAGAACATTGTTCCCCAAAGTGAGACTAGGGCATACAAGTACTCACTAGGTATTTTTTAACTGAATAAATAAGTGAATTCTGACATCCAAACCAAATCCACATCCATGTCACAAACTCCAGACCTATATATTTCTACTTCTCCCTCAGCTTTCTTGCTACATCCTGTCTTAGTAAACTGAGCCGTTATCCACGCAGTTACTCATGTCTGCTATTCTTCCTACTCTGAATAACCTTCTCTCTATGAAGAATGGACCACTCCAAAAGAAAGTGATTTGCTACCCAGTAGTTAGAGCCTACTTTCCTCTTCCCTCTCCCACCCGCCACTTTCATATTTCTAAAGAGAAACAGGAGGTAAAAAATCCCTTATGCAAAGCAATTTCATATCCACAGCCATCCTCTGGACCCACTTCTTATGATGCCTTCATTGTATTCTCTTACTTAGTTGATAATTAGCCTGCAAAGTTTCTTCCTCACATCTTATGAATTATCACATTTAGATGATCAATACAAGCGTATAAAATTATCTTTTTTAACTGCAACCTCTGCCCCAGAGAAAACCTGCCTTGGATATTATTTTCACATATATTATATTTCATAAGCAAATGAAAATGAAATTATTTCTGTAGCACTTTATAGTATCACACTAGCTAAAAACCATCCTTTTTGCCTTATTATTCAATTATATTCTCTTGACCTTAAAGCATTGAAAATTATCCTCTACTACTGAATGATTAATTAAGAAAAAGCACAATTTTTCTGTAATATGAATTTTCAAAGGAATACTAATAACTTCTTCATATAATTTTAAAACACCTCATTTCCTCTACAAATCCAGCAAAATTAGCAAAAACTTTGGTATCAATAGAAAAGATCCCTATCTATAGCAACATTGTCATCATACTTAATGTAGTTTTTTAAAATTTGCTAATCACTTCTTATCTTAGTAAGGGTCTGATTGGCTTGTTTACCATATATCTTGTAGTTTTTTAGTTTAATTTTGCTAGAAGTTACTCTCACAAATCAGTAATACAGTAAGAATTTTTAAAACTCCAACTAGGTAAGGTATCAAATAGGGTTTGGATTGAAAGAGAACAGTTATGAAATCGTGGCTTGCCTGTGAAAATAAATTTACATGTGGAATATATAAAGATTGTAGAAATAAAATTACACATACATTGAGCCAAACACAGCTCCTGGAACATAAAAACATCCAATAAATGCTATTTCCTGACAAAATATGGGTGGGTTGTTTTACATTTTAAAATAAAGAAAGCTTTCTCATGCATAGTCCTAAAGCCAGAAACCATAAAGGAAAATATTAATGTATTTACTTACATAAAACATAAAACTTTTAGTAACAAAAATGTCACAATCAAGGTAAAATATAGCACCTGGAGAAAAAGATTTGCAACATGTGCACTAAGAAAAAGGTTAATATCTGTAGTGTGTTAAGTTCTTATAAATCTCTGCAAAGGAAAAAGAAAAGTAAAAAATATAAATAATTCAAAAAGAAATAAGACCAGGGGCTGGGGATTTAACTCAGCGGCAAAGCGCCTGCCTGGCAAGCGCAAGGTCGTGAGTTTGGTTTCTGGTACTGGAGAAAAACCAAGAAAGAAAAAAAAAGAAATAAGACCAATAAACATATGAACAGATTTCACTAGTAATCAAAGAAATGCAAATTGGCTATGATTAAAAAGATAAGCAAAATCCAGTATTTCTAACTGTGCAAGCAATAGGCTGCCCTTATGCACTTTTGGTATGTTCACTGATCAATTTTTTTAGAAAGCTATTAACAGATGTGTATCAAAATTTAAAAGACCTATTCCCTTTTCTTTGTTTCATTTTTTAAATATTCTACAAAGATACTTTCCACAATGAGACATAAAATTTTTATTTTAGATAATTAAAATAGTTTCCTTCCCTTCTTTAGGGTTTTCATGAGAAACAAAATTTCAGGTAGTCTTATGGGGGAATATTGATGTAGTAACCCATGGATTACAAACACACTGTTTACCATAACTTAATTCTCACAATGGCCGAAGAGAAACAGAACAGGAATCACTATTCATCCATTGAATGACTATGAACCTTTTAATCCTCAATAGTATCACGCGTTGCCCCAGGTTGTCCTATAGTGGAAAGGGCAAAATTCAGGGATGTGGACCTTCTTCTCTACTGCTTAGGCTGTAGGGGGCGCCCGACTGAGACGAAATTAGTGCCAAGTTAGCACCTTCAGGCTTGTTAATCTGTGGTTGCTTTGCCATGTATTGAAAAACCAGTCCTTTTTCTTCAAGCAGCTTTTCAGATCTGTGAGAACTAACTCTCTCTCTCTCTCTCTCTCTCTCTCTCTCACACACACACACACACACACACACACACACAAATTCACAATTCACACTGCTATGTAGTCTCCCATCAGAAATTTTGCTGGCAAGACTATGAGTGGGTAAACTGCCCTGTGGTGACCGCAGACACCCAAGTTCATGAAACCTCTATACCCCTCCCCCCTCAGCCCAGCCCCCACCCATCAGGCTGTCTTCCTATATTAGTATCCAGTGTACTTATCCTTTTTATTTCTCACAGTTTTTCAAGCAAAGATCTAATAGCAGGAACAAAAAGAAAACAAAAGCAAGCTTCTAAAATTCCTTCATTTTATAAATTATCCCAACAGCAACAAATTTCATAACTGCTGGATCAAAATATGGTGTAAAACGGTGAGTTTACTGTGAGATTTCAAGGTGTTCAAATATTGACCAACTACACTGAGGCAGGAAATTCCTCCCAACGTCGTATGAATACTGATGGAGCCACACATGTGCACAGGGCCAAGGCTCAGCTTTAGTCAGATACAGACACCTATACTCTACTTATTAATGAATCTTGAAAATTAGGGAAGTTTTCTAAAATTCATTCCAAGCTTCCTTACGGGACTTTAAACCTCATTAGCAATTATTTAACAATTAACAGCTAATCTGAGGAGCAAGTTCACTTAGAGTTTTCTAAAACTCTAAGTGACTTGAAAACTATTTTAAAGGTTTAGAGAATATTCCAAAGTATGGAAGCAACAACTTTCTTGGCCTGAAAGAAAACAGATCAGCTACTACAAAAAAGCTCTACTAATAAAATGCTTTACTATTTAGTGCAGCAAATTAAGGTCAAGTAAACTATGGTACAATCACGTTGAGTCAATTAAAAAATACAATATAGATTTGCATTTTAGGATACAGATAACTACCAGGCATGGTGGAGCATGCCTATAATCCCAGCACTTGAGAGGCTAAGGCAGTAGGATCACTGTGAGGTCAAGGCCAGCCTGGGACACATAAGGAGTTCAAGGCCAGCCTGAACTACATAATGAGACCCTGTCTCTGGAAAAAAAGGATACAGATAATGGTCCCTATTTTTAAAGTAGGTTACAAAAACATAGATATTATGTATAAGTCCAGTTTTATAATGTATGCAAGAGGATTTTATTTGAGGAGGCAAAACTGAACCATTGTATTTGCATTATAACCCCTGGTTCCAAGTCATTGGGTGATTTCAATATCAAGATCTATGGAGGAGGTTCAGTTAGAGGGAGAATGGACACAGCTTCCTATAAGAGGATTCACCTTAAGGTTAATTCTTTCAAAACTAGCTTTTAAAAGAGCAGGGGGAAATGAAGGAGCAGATGCAGGTTTGCATGGGGCTTCTCTCTCAGGGACTGTGGAGGTGAAAGAGGACAGTCAACCTGACTGGCTTTGGGCTTGGCCCAGGGGATTGGTGGGACTCATTCCTAGGTGTGTGGGGGTGAGTAATGGCAGCTGATCTTGGATACTATATATGATCCCTGGCCACTTCCTCTCTGAAACTGTTCCCCTGCTTTGCTTTGCTTCCTGGCTGCCATAAACTAAGCATCTGTGCTCTGCCATGGCCTTCTGCCATGTTTCTGCCTTAGAACACACAGCTTATGGACTGAATCTCCAGAAACTGAGCCAAATTAGACTTCACCTCCATTAACCGGTGGCAGTCAGGAATTTTGTCTCAGGACAAGAAGGCTGACTAATACACGGGTTAGACTCAGAGATGAGGAAGGGAGGAGCACACTTGATGGGTAAAAGAAGAGAATGCTTAAGACAAAGGAACTTTTCCCTGTTCATTTCAGAAACCCAGACTTGCCACTCAGTTTTCCCTCTACTTAATAAGCACCACATATGGAGTAAACACTGCTGTAAAGTCAACAAGATACATGGTCCCCACTGTGTTGAAGCACTACACACAGTGTGTGTGAGAAGAATAGCACTTTCCCAGGACAGAAAATTAGGATTTAGACAAATGATGTGCTGTGTGACTTACAGGCATTCTTCCAACTTGATCTGCAGCAAACCTCTCCTCACCCCATAATAGGCACAGCCTCCAGCTTTCTTCAAAACCCTGGTCACCTGACAACAATGTCCACTGTCAGCACTCCTATTCAACACAGTTCTAAGCATTAGCCAGAGCAATTAGACAAGAGAGAGATATAAAAGGAATAAGGACAGGAAAAGAAGAAGTAAAATTATCATTATTTGCAGATGACATGATACTTTACATGGAAGACCCC
>NW_004955434.1:1556907-1563570 GCF_000276665.1 Chinchilla lanigera | reverse complement strand
TTGTTCTTATGCTATTTTGTAAATGGATGTCTGTTTAATATGTTTTCCTTCTTTTATTTTTAAAATAAATTTTAAAAACAAAACAAAACCCTGATTACCTTTTACTGTGAGAAATTTTTCAAACTCGATGACAGCTCATTTACTGGTTTCAGCTGTTCATTAAAAGTGGTCTGATAAGTGGGGGAAAAAATATACATGAAGTGACTAACCCAAAGAAGAATCTTCCCCTAAGGAAATTCTGATTAGAATTCATTAATACCATAGCCAGAGGTAGAAAAAGTGGGCTGTGATTAGCAAATAAAAGGGGAGAAGGGAAAAATAAAGAAGAAAATCTCATAATTTGGATTTGAACCTCTCTGTGTACCATTTAACAAAATAATATGCTGTCAAGAGGATGGAAATAATGACCTGTCATCATTTTAAAAAGAATTTGTGTCTTCATTCCCAAGAAATTTAAATTTAGAACAGATGACATGATCAGCCTCATCCTAGCCAACTTAGAAAGATTTAGGTTTTATTCATGGTTCCTAGAGTGTGATTTTCTAAGAACTAAATCTTCACAAATATAATTGACCTTTCTATCCAACTGGAGTTGCCAACTAGCTATGGCCAGGGAGTTCAATAAACTTTGTGCAGTGCCAACACATAATTCTAAACTGTCACAGTGTGTGTTGACAGTGAAAAGACAAAAAAAAATTTTATTGTGATTAAAGGAACTGCTCAATGGAGCCCAAGACTTGTGGAAGAATGATGTCGGGATTGAAGAATGTAGATTCCTACTTCACAGGATGTGAGCGCAAGTACTAAATGGGGCACAGCAGTTCTCAAAGCATTCTGCCTCCTAAGCCAATAAAACAAAGTCATTCAACCGTGAAACTGGAATCAAAGCTCTTGAATTTAATACTGTTATCATGTTTGACTCATTCCTACTTCAGTTTATTAACCATCACCATCCAATGTCATTTTCAGTGTTTGAAAATCCTCCATTTAAGGTGATCTCTTCCACTATTTTCCATTTTTGGAAATGCTAACAGGTCTTAGTCATCTATGTTGTGGAGGGAGGCAAAAACCGGAAACCTAAAATGGAAAATGCTTCAAATATTACTATTTAACAGTTTATGCCAGGCTTAGATTTTATACTTCATCCAAATTAATATTAAAATCAGTTTCTTTTTCTGAGCATGTAGTCTAAGGGAGAGTGATAATTCCAAACAAGAAGTATTCATTGAAATCCATGCAGCAGTGTAATACTATGCCTGTGTGGTAAAGTAAAAGCAGACAGATGAGATTTAGCACCTGCCCTTGGAAATATATAACTCATACATTTGAGTTAAATATATTAAGTATCTACAACATGATAACACATCCATGATCTGTCCCTTCACATAGCACCAAAAATGGTGGAAATCATTTTATGGAAATCATTTTATGGAAATTAATCAGTTATAATGAATTGTATGTGTGTTATGTTATGGAAAGCCCTGGGTAGCACAGAAGCACAAATAGATAGTGAATGTGAACTTGGACAGTCAGGAAAGTAGAGTAAATGGAATCACAGACTTAAGATAAAACAAAGCATTCCTGGTTTTAGAAAATATTGAGGGTAGGTGCTTGGTTATGGTCTATTATAATTTATTTATCAATTCCACAAATATCTACTGAAAGCAAACTATGTTTCAGGTATATAGTAAAAGAAATTCTCTTCTTAATTTTATTACATTATAACAATAACAGTGACAACAAAGATAACATTGTCTAAAATGTTATGTACCATAAATTTATTAATTTTTTCATTCATTCATTCAATAAGCATTGAACTGAATGACTAAAATGATAACTGACATTTACTAAAATACTATTTGAGCTGTGGACATGAAAGAAAATCAAAATCAGGCAAAGCCTGTGCTCATAATTCATATTAATTCCACTGGTTAAATAATTGTTCATTTGTATTTCAATCTTTTGTAGTATAAAAAAGGTGTTAATTTGGAAAAAATATACGTAGTTATGGAGTTTTGTCAGAAGTCTGTGATTCCATTTACTCCACTCATTTATTCATGCTAACTCTACAAGATAATGCTGACAAAGTCCTGTGTAGTATAAAATATATAGTGTTAAAATATAGAGACAGAAATATAAGTGGAGATGGAGGTAGTAATATAATAGTAAATGATTAAAAACATATTCAGAAAACCCTCAGATATCCTACTTTGATTATGGAAAATGGAATCACTTTTTTAGTATAAATACTCCCCGTTTCAAACCATCAATGTTTTGACAGCTGACTGGCAAAATTTCTCAAGATTTACAGTCAATCTTCAGGAACTGATATGATCCAGCTCCAGCACACCACATGGTAGAATAATGAGAAGTAAGTTCCTCTAAGTTTCTTGCAATCTCCTTGAAACATTCAAGTTAATCCTTTACTTTAGGCTATAATAATGCATGACAACTTGTTGTCATCTCTAGATAGCTGTTAAAAGAATAGAGGAATTTATTGCTAAGAATCAAGTAGAAGGAAAATTGCATAATAAATATTTAAAAAGAATGCACAAAAGAGAGAAAAATATACAATGGTGGGACAAATAAAAAGGATTGTAGATTTAGCAAAAATATATCAGTAATTGTATTAAGTATAAAGGATTATATGTCCCAATGAAAGGCCAAAGTCATCAGGCTGGATATAATGCAAACCCTAACTATGTTACTATGTCAACAAATGTTAAAGAGTATAGAATGAATAAAAGCAAATGATAGAAAAAGAGACTACACAAATAATCAATAAAAGCTCATATAGCTGTACCAATATTACACAAAATAAATTTTAAAACAAGAAAAAATAGAAGAAAATTTCATAATAATAACAGGCTACTCTATAAGAAAGATAAAAATATGTTTTATTGATACTCAAAATAGACAAAACAAATAGGAACAAAAGACATATCCACTATCACAGTTGGAGATTTAATATTCACTTCTCAGTAAATTATATAGTATAAAGGTAAAAGTCACTGAGAGTGTAGAAGATTGTAACATTACTATTAACCAGTTTGACTTAAATGAAATTGACCAATTCAATGAAAGACATAATCTGCCAAAATTTACACAGGAAGAAATAGACAATCTGAATACACCTATATCTATACAAGGTACTGAATCAATGATGCATACCTTTCCAAAACATCGGAGACTTCTGGGAAGACAGAGGAGTGGTAAGCAACAACAAATCATCTTCTGAAAGATTCAGAATCTGAACACTGGAAAATAACAACCTGAAGAAGAAAAGAAGGAGATAGGTGGATCCGTGGAACATAGGAAGACTCTGAAAGGAAAATTGGAATCTGCAGAGAAATTGAAGAGACAGACCACAATGTAGAAAAAGGAAGGGGTAATCTGCACTTTCTCCCCAGCTCCTGGATTGTGGCACCGGGAAGGAAATTTGCATCTACAGAGACACAGTGAAAGTGATTGACTCAAGAGGGCTTCAGGAATGAAACACCAGTGGAGGAGAGCAATGGATTCTGTGCACTACAACAGCTAAAGAGTGGCTTCAGTCTAAGTAACTACCATGTCTCCTGGAGAGAGTGCTTGGTTGGACACCATTATAAGAGGGGATAACTAAACCTGGAACTCAGAGCAGTCATAGGCTGGCTTCATCTCAAGGCTCCCTGTGTTAATTCCCACAGTGACTGGGTAAGGGACGACCACAGGAGACTTCCACTGTCAGGGAGACATGGTTAGGCCAGAAAGAAACACCCAGCATATTATAAGTTAAATGACCTAAGCCCAACCTCTATGACCAGAGACCAGGTTCAACCTGAATTTCCATGGATTTGGAAGTCCCAGAACGAGCACTGCACCCTAATCTTACTGCCACCTTGCTGATGATCACACAGCACAAATCTGGGCACTGACTGCCTCTTTTCTTTGCAGACAAGAGTAGAGTCATGCCTTGAATTGAACATTGCCATGAAATTGTAGACCCCAGAAGGTTACCATAGGCATGAAATCACAAGAAATTCCTTTTTTTTTCTTTGCTTTTGGGTTTTGTAGTTGTTGGTTTGGATTTTTTTTATTAAGTTTATCAGTACAATTTAGATGATCACATTCATCGTAGAGAATTTGTACCTGTACATGATATATCTTGATTCCTCTTTCCTTCCTGATCCTTTCCCCTCCCCTCAAACCCAGTTCTCTTTCTTATTTACAAAGCATTATCCATTTATCCTTCTTTTCTCATTATTTTGCCCTTCTCTTCCTTCCTTTCCCCCTCCTCCTTCCCTAGTTTCCACTTCCTTTTGAACTATTTCTTCCTATTTCACAACACCCATTATACCTTCTCATTCTTATTTATACTTTCAGTTCCTCACACCAGAGAGACAATGTGATATTTACATATATATGTCCAATTTATTTCACTTACGAGTATGCTTTCAAAGTCTATCCATTTAGGTATAAATGTCTCTAATTTATCCTTCTTTCTGGTTGAGTAGTACTCCATTGTATAAAAAAAAAAAAACATCATTTTTATCCATTCATCAGCTGTGGGCATTTGACTTGTTTCCCAGATTTATCTGTTAAAAATTGGGCTGCTATAAACATGGGTGCACATATATCACTGTGGTATGATGTTTTTAATTCTTTTGAGAAGATACCAAGAAGGGGAATGGCTGGGTCAAATGGAACATTTAGCCCTAGTTTTTTGAGGAATCTCCACACTGATTTCCACAATGGTTGTACCAGTCTACATAGAGTAGAGTTCCTTTTTTCCCACATCCCCACCAGAATTTATTATTGGTTGATTTCTTGACAATAGCCATTTTTTTGGAGTGAAATGGAATCTTAGCATTGTTTTAATTTGCATCTCTCAAATGACCAGTGATGCTAAACATTTTTTCACATAGTTATTTGCCATTTCTACTTCTTCATCTGAGAAGTGCATATTCATCTCAAAGGCCCATTTTTGGATTTGAATATTAGGGGTCTGTCTTTTTTTAAATTCTCTACATGTTCTAGATATTGAGCCTTTGTCTGATGAACAACTGGCCACAAATTTTTCACACTCTGTGGGTTGTCTTTTCACTCTGTTGGTGATTTATTTTGCTATGCAAAAGCTTTTTAATAAGAACAGATCCCATTTGTTGATTCTTTGTAGTATTTTCTGTGCAGTTGTGTTTGGTTCATAAAGTCTTTTTCTGCATCTGTCTTCAAGAGTTCTACCTATTTTATCTTCCAGTAGATTTAGTGTTTCTGTTTTAATATTTAGAAACCTAATTATTTTTTATTTTAATTTAGTACATAATGATAGACATGGGTCTAGTTTTACTCTTGAGCATGTGGAAAGCCAAAGCACCGTGTTTTAGAGGCTATCTTTCTTTCAGTGAATGTGTTTGGCCCAGTTGTCAAATATAATGTAGCTCAATATGTTTGGATTTGTTTCTGCATCTTCTACTCCATTCCACTGAGCCTCAGCATTGTTTTTGTTGTTGTTGTTTTGTTGTTTACTTGGTTTTGTCAGTACCATGCTGTTTTTAAAACAGTAACTCTGTACTATAATTTCAAGTCAGGAACTGTGAGGCCTGCTGCATTGTCTTTGTTGCCTAGAATTCTGTTTGCTATTCTAGGTCTCTTCTGGTTTCAAATGAAATTTTAAAATGTCTTCTTTAGGTTCTGTGAGATATGCTAATGGTATGCTGATTGGGATTGCAATAAATTTGTATAACAATTTTAGAAGCATGGCCATTTTCACCATGTTGGTTCTTCCTACACAACAGCAAGAATATTTTTCTATTTTCTGATATCCTCTTCAGTCTTTTTCAGAGTACTGTAGTTTTTCAGTTAGAGATTTTTTACTTGCTTTGTTAGATCTATTCTTAAGTGTTTCATTTTTTATGCTACTGTGAAAGGAACTGCCTCCCTAATTTCTCTGTCAGAGTGTTTGTTATTTGTATACAGGAATGCTACTGATTTTTCAGTGTTGACTTTGTATCCAGCTACATGACTGAATTTAGTTATTGAGACTAGAAGTCTTTTGGGTGGAATATTAGGGAATTTGTAGATAGAGTATCACGTCATCCACAAAGAATGATAATTTAACTTCTTCCTTTCAGATCTTTATTCGTTTTATTTCTTGCTCTTGTCTAATTGCTCTGGCTAATGTTTTCAGAACTATATTGAATAACAGGAGTGATGATAATGGAGACCCTTGTCTTGTTCCTGATTTTAGAGTGGAAGTTTTTAGTTTTTAGCTGGTTGAATGATGTTGGCTGTTGGTCTGTCCTAGATGGTTTTTATCAGATTGAGATGGACAGCATTTCTTCCTATTTTCTGTAAGCATTTTATTATGAATGGGCATTACACTTTATCAAATCCTTTTTCTGTATATGTTGAGATAATCATGTAATTTTTGTCTTTGGCTTTGTTGATATGGTTTATTACATTTATTGATTTGCATATGTTGAACTATCCCTACATCCTTGGGATGAATCCTACTTGAACATGGTGTATAATCTTGATCGTTTGCTGAATTCCATTTGCCAGTATCTTATAGGGAGTTTTAGGTGGATGTTCATTAGGGACATTGGCTTGTATTTCTCTTTTTTGCTTAAATACTTCTCTGGTTTTGGTATTAAGGGAACACTTGCTTCCAGAAATGATTTTGGG
>NW_004955434.1:1553823-1555137 GCF_000276665.1 Chinchilla lanigera | reverse complement strand
AATAAACAAATAAATAAAGAAAAACAATAGAAATGTTATTGCAGTCAGGGTTAACAAGGGGGCAGATTTAACTCAGGACACATAATCTATAGGATTATTTTATGATATTCACCCAAAAAGTTAAACAGAACAGTGCAAGAGGTCTGGCCATGCACTAAAGACACAAAGAATCCAGCGAGGGCGTGGATCCCATGGCAATGTCCTACATGAGTCCATCTGAAGACATAGACTATTTCCTCCACAAGTCCAACTGGAGGCCTAGAGTCCACAACAATGTCTCATGCAAACCTGTATGAAGGATCTACACTGGGGAAACCCAAAAGTCAGTGGTGGATGCTAGAAAGTCTGCACCAGCAGCATGAAGGATCTGTGTCAGCAGGCTGAGGGATCTGTACTAGAGCCAGGAAGTGATGTTCAAGGTAAGGACCAGAGCTTCCACAAAGAGAACTACAACCATCCTAAGCAACAGCGAGGACCGGAGCTCCTCCAATGATGAGAAGAGCTGAGTTCATATCAGGGTGGCAAGCACCTCCAGGAGAATCAACAGCATACCATTTTGTTCTCCAGTTCTCCTTTTATGTTGTTGGCAACAATCCTCAGGAGCACCTTCCATACCCACAACCATGCTGATTCAGTTCAGGGGGTTGTTAAATTTGACCATTAGTTAATCCACCATAAGTTTGGAAAGAAAAGGCAAAAAAAGGTGGGGGGGGCTGGGGATTTAACTCAGCAGCACAGCACCTGCCTGGCAAGCACAAGGTCATGAGTTCGATTCCCAGTACCAGAAAAAAAAAAGAAAAGGCAAAAAAAAATGCTTCTCAAAACCCCCAAGCCTCCAAAAATCAGTCCAGGTTACACCAAGGGACAGAATAATATATGCCCCATGCCTGAATTACTCAACAGTATTGTAGAAGTTAGAAAATAGTTCAAAAGAAATGCTCAGTGGTACTAGAGAAGATATAACTAAGCACATAGTGGAAGTAATAACCAAAAAGTTGCAGGAGCTCTCAGAAGACACTGACAGAAAGCTAAATGGGTTAAACAAAATGGTATAAAATGTAAATGACAAGTTTACAAAACAATTAGAATACATGAAAGTTTACAATCTGAAATCCATGGATTAAAAATCATATTGAAATTATGGGCAGCAGGACAGATTAATCTGAGGATAAAATTTCAGAATTAGAAGACAGTGATGCCTTCAAAGACCAGCTACTCAGAGACACCTTAAAAACAACAAGAGAAAACAAAAATTTAATCCAACAACTGCTACATGATGCAAAGAAATCTAATCTAAGAATAACTGGAATAAGT
>NW_004955434.1:1486502-1549808 GCF_000276665.1 Chinchilla lanigera | reverse complement strand
AAACACATGGAAATTAAAAAATACCTTCTTTAATAATAAATGGGTCACAGTGAAATTAAAGAAGAAATTAGACAGTTTCTACAAGTGATAATGCCTGTATGACATACCAGAACCTATAAATGCAATGAAAGCAGTCCAATGAGGGAAGTTATTAGCAGTGACTTCCTACATCAGAAAAACAGAATGAAGTCAAATAAACCACCTGATGATGCACCTCAAAGTCCTAGCAAAGCAAGAACAATCCAAATCCAAAGTTACTATAAGGAAGGAAATTATAAAAGTCAGGACAGAAATTTATGAAATTGAGACTGAAAACAATAAAATAACAATGAATCAAAGTGTTAGTTCTTTAAAAGATTAAACAAGGGCTGGGGATTTAGCTCAGTGGCACAGTGCCTGCCTGGCAAGTACAAGGTCATGAGTTCAATTCCCGGTACCAGAAAAAAAAAAAAACAAAAAAAGATTAAACAAAATAGACAAACCCTTAGCTCTCTTACTAAAATAAGGAAAGAAAGATTCAAATTCAGACAACTAGGAATGAAAAAGGTGAGCTCACAATGGATTTTGCTGAAATCCAGAAGATTATCAGTAACTACTTTGAGAACCTGTACTCTAATAAAATGAAAAATTCAGAGGAAATAGATAGAATCTGATATATATATATGCATGACCAAACCTGAACCAAGACAACATAAAAATTCCAAATAAGCCAAAGCAGTCAGCAAAGTTGAAGTAGTAATTTTTAAAAACTACCAAATAAGAAAAGCCCAGGTCCTGAGGGATTCACTGCTAAATTCTACAAGAACTTTAGAAAACATCTAATGCCAGTATTCCTCAAATTCTTTAATAAAATTGAAGAGAAAGCAGTATTCCCAAAATCATTCCTGGAAGCAATCATTATCCTGACTCCAAAACAAGAAAAAGACCCAACCAGAAATTAGAACTACAGTTCAGTCTCTTTAATTAACACAGATGCAAAAATCTCTAGTAAGATACTAAACAGAATGCAGCAAATCATCAAAAAGATCATACATCATGACCAAGTAGGACCAATTCCAGGAATAAAGGGATGATTCAATATACACAAATCAATAAATGTAATGCACCACATAAACAGAAGCAAGGACAAAAATCACATGATCATCTCAATAGACACAGAAAAAGCATTTGACAAAATCCAATATTCATTCATGATTTAAAAAACACAAGAAATAGAAGGTCTTCATCTCCACTTGATAAAAACAGTTGATTACAAACCAGTGGCTAACATCACACTAAATGGAGAGAAGCTGTCTCTCTAAAATCAGGAACAAGGTAAGAATGTCCACTATTACCCCTTCTGTTTAATACAGTTCTCAAAATATTAGCTAAAGTAATAAGACAAGAGAAAGAAACAAAAATGATATGGATAGAGAAGGAAAAAATTAAATTATCATTATTTGCTAATGATGTGATCCTCCACATAGACGACTCCAAAAACTCCACCAAAAAACTCCTAGAACTAATATTCAAATTTTGCTGTGTAACAAGATACAAAGTCATCATCCAGAAATTAATAGCATTCCTGTAAGTGGACAACAAGCTCACTGAGAGGGAAATTAAGGAAACAATACCATTCATGATATCCTCAAGAAAAAAATGAAATACTGAGGAATTAACCTAAGCGAGGAAGTGAAAAACCTCTATAATGGCAATTATAATACTCTGGAAAATGAGATTGAACAAGATATCAGAAAATGGAAATGAGATCCTGTTCCTTGATAAAAAGAGCCAGTATAACCAAAATGATCACACTGTTAAGGCTGTTATATAGATTTAATGCAGTCCCAGTCAAAATAGCAATCACATTCCTTACAGAACTGGAGAAAGCAATGCTAAAATTCATATGGAACCAGAAGAGACATACAATAGCAAAAGCAATTCTGAGCAACAAGGGCAGGACAGGGGATATCACAATCCCAGGCTTCAAGTTATACTGCAAATTTATATTGATAAAAACAGCATAAAATATTGGCAAAAAATAAAACAATACAAAACAAAAAATACTCCTGGATCAGTGGAACAGAATAGAAGATGCAGAAACAAATCCAGGTACATTCAGCTGTATTATTTTTGACAAAGGGACCAAATCCCTTCACTGGAGGAAAGATAGCCTCTTCGACAAATAGTGTTGGAAAACTGACTATTCACACGACTAAGGTTGAACCTAGATCCATATCTCTCATCATGCACTAAATCAAAATCAAAATGGATCAAAGATACAAACATTAGAATATAAACAATCTGCTGGAAGACAAAATAGTAAAACTTTTGATCACATGCGTGTAGGCAAAGACTTTGTGAACAAAACTTTGGTTATACAAGAAATAATACCAAGAATCAATAAATGGGATCACACCATATTAAAACATATCTTCAAAAGCGCCTGCCTGGCAAGCGCAAGGTCGTGAGTTCGGTTCCCGGTACCAGAGAAAAAATAAATAAATAAATAAAACATATCTGCATAGCAAAGGAAACTATTAACAGAATGAAGAGACAACCTACAGAAAGGAAAAAAATTGCTAGCTGCTCCTCAGAGGACTAATTTCTAGAATATATGAAGAATTCAAAACAATTAGATGCCCAAATTTAAAGACAATTAAAAATAAGCATCTGAAATGAATAAAGCCCTTCTCAGATGAAGAAATACAAATGACCAATAAAGACATGAAAAAATTTTCAATATTACTGACCATTTGAGAAACGCAAATAAAAACAACACTGAGATTCCATCTCACTCCCAAAAGAATGACTATCATCAAGAAATTAACTAGAGGGGCTGGGGATTTAGCTCAGAGGCAAAAGCGCCTGCCTGGCAAGCGCAAGGTCATGAGTTTGGTTTCTGGTACCGGAGAAAAACCAAAAAAAAAAAAAAAAAAAGAAATTAACTAGTAACAAGTCCTGGTGAGGCTGTGGGGAGAAAGGAACCCTTGCCCATTGTTGGTGGCACTGTAAACTGATACCCATATTTATAGTCATGCAATTCATAATATGTAAGTAATAGGTAAATCTTGGAACCAGTCCATATGCCCATCAACAGTTAATAGGTTAAAAATGTGGTATTTATACACAGTGTAGTACTACTGTGCCATAAAAAGGACAAGCAAGTCAACTGTAGAAAATGGATGCACTTTCCTAGCATTTTATGAAGCCATCCATCACTGAAATGTCAAAATCAAAGACAGTGCAAGAAAGTAAAACTGCAAGTTAACACTTCTCATGAACACAGATGCAAAATTTGTATACAAAATATGAGCAAATCAGATCCAACACTGATTTTTTTCCTATCTTAGCAGGAACGTTTTATGATCATCAGTATGACACTAGCTATTACAGCTATTACAGCTTTGTAGATGTTCTTCAAGTTGAGGAAGTTGTCCGATTCCTAGTGGCTGAGAGTCTTAATCAGGACTAGGTAATTTTGTCAAATGATCTTTTCTATATGTCATGATATGATCACACAGTTTTTCTTCCTTAGACTGTTGATATGTTAGCTCTAAAGGTAAGTTGGGCTGGGGAATATAGCTCAGTGGCATAAGCACCTGCCTGGCAAACACAAGGTGCTGAGTTCTATCCCTGGTACCAAAAAATAAATAAATAAATAAATAAATAAATAAATAAATAAATAAATAAATAAATAAAAGTAAAAGTAAAAGTAAATAAACTGCAGTACATTCAGATAATGGAATATTATTCAACCCTGAAAAGAAGTGAGCTATCAAGACATAGAAGAAACTTAAGTCAACACTCCTAAGTTAAAGGAGCTGATCTGAAAATGCTACATCCTGATAATGGTGTATCCATGTAGAATCACTGACTGTAACAAAAGTACCCCTCCAGTGATGATTGTTCTCACTGGTTAAGGCTATACATGTATGGTGACAAGAAGTACTTGGGGATTCTGTGCTTCCTACTTAACTTGGCTTTGACTCTGAAACTTCTCTTAGAAAGTGAAATTTGTTATAATTAAACACACACACACACACACACACACTCCACAGGGTCATCTATCGTCCCAAGTGACTTCTTTAACTCTGACCCTAAGCCTCAGTGTGTGACTGTCATCTTCATGGTTTGTTTGTGGTCTGCAGATGGAAATCCTGTCTCTAACTGGGTTTTCCACCCTCCAATGGAGAAGAAAAATGAGGAAGTAACAGCAGGAAGGGCAGGCATTGCTACTCGGAAAGGAAATCTTCCAGAAATTAGCAGCTGACTTCGGCTTTCTAGTCCTTGGCCAAACTGCATCACGAACCACTCCTCACTGCACAAATACTACTTGTTTAGCTGGGCACATTAGGGATTCTTTAGGAAAATGGCAGAAAAGATGCTGCACAGAAAAGTATCTGCCACTAAAAGTTAAATGGACATGGTTTATATTTATTTACAAAACTTAGAGATCAGAAAAAAATAAACTTGAGTCATTTGTAGCAAAGTGGATTCCCCTTGAGTCCATAATGTTAAGTGAAGTAAATCAGATACACACACTTAAATATTATCTTATGGGATAAACCCAAAGTATAAATAAAGAGCAAAATAGAAGCTAGACAGTAGGAAATAGAGAGATATTGTGAAATGGAAGGGGATCAAGAGATACAGGGAAAGGGAAGGAAGGGGATGAAAAAAGTACTAAGATGTGTTATGTACACATACCGACTCCACACAAGGAATGTAGACATTATGCACTGAAAATATGCACCAAAAAAAAGAAAGGGGGTCATGAGATGGGTGGAGAAGGAGGGAAGGATGGGAAAGGGAGTAAAAAAGGAATTAAGATGCATCATGTACATGTACCAGTTCCCATAAGAAATGTAAACATTACATACTACAAATATAAGCCAGGCGTGGTGGCGCACACCTTTATCCCAGCACTCGGGAGGCTGAGGCTGGAGGATGGTTGTGAGTTCAAGGCCAGGCTCAGCTACAAAGTGAGCTCAAGGCCAGCCTGAACTGCATAGCGAGACCCTGTCTTAAAAAGACAAAACAAAAGGGGGCTGAGGATATAGCTCAGTGTCATAAGTGCCTGCCTGGCAAGCACAAGGTCGAAAGTTTGATCACTGGTACCACCAAAAAAAAAAAAAAAAGACAAAACAAAATACATACTACAAATACATACTAATAAAAAAATAAAAATACATCTTCAGAGTCTTTGGTAGTCAAGAAATAAAAACTAAGAGAGCAGAAATATATCCTGAAACTCTCCATTTGAATATTTCCATGTATCAGTTTAAGATGCTTGTAAAATCATAGTAAGAATAGTAGCTACTGGATACATGCAGACACTGAAATAATTTTATACATTACTACATCTAATCCTCATCATATTCCTGTAAACAACTACTATTTATTATCTATTATACTGATGTTGAAACATATTTCAAAGTGATTACTTCTTCAGACTTACATGGGTAGTACATAGAATAGTCAGAATTTAGATTCAATCTTATTCAATTCAAAAAACATTTGCTCTGAAATTTTCTTCTAAAACCATTTCTTTTCCTTCCAAGAATAAATACACTATTCTTTAACAAAGTGAATCTGATCATCTTTACCCTCTAAACTGTTTTTTGTTTGGTTGGCTTTTTTTTTTTTTTTGGCTCAAATATTTCTCTCTTAGGCAAAGTATGATTCTCATTAAAATACAGCCCACAGTTTTTCTTCACTTTCTGAACAAGCGTCCTCAGTGGATTTTTAAATGTTTTTTCTAGCCTCTCAAAAGGTCTCAGACACGGAAACACCTAGTCTCCAATTAGCGCCTTCCCTTAGCCAACAGCCACATTGCTCCTGTTACAGACACTGATGTTCACAGAGATGCATTTTATAATATTTTATAGAAATATTATAGACCTTTTTTCAACACTTGGACCTTAGAAAAATGTGAGAAAATTGCATGTGGGAGAATGAATCCCTGAAGTTTATTATTTAAGAAGATAAATTGCTTTTTCACAGAAGATGAAAGATTACCAGAAAACAGCATTCACCAGAAACCACTGCACCGTAGAAGGATTATAAGGGAACGATGTATTATTGGAAAGACAAAGCCCAGGAGGACCCCAGAGAGAGACTGTAATTCACAGCCTACCAGCCCACACTGAAGCTTTTTCCTTACTGGAAAACAAAAATAAAGACCTAAACTGCTTAGAAGATCTTAGAGAACTGAGAGATGCATACACACTGGACTCTGAATTGGAAGTAATGCTTGAAAAAGGAAAAGGGGGGAGGGTTCCAATTTGGTTTTCTCCCTCATGACCAGTGTTTCCTAAAGCATCATATACTTATAGGCTGTCTATACTTAATCAGGTCCCATAATATGATTAAAATGGGGTCTTGTGAAAACACAAAGATGGGGGTATTTTAGTGTGCTGTGTCTCGCACAGAATGGAGTTAGGATGACGGGAAGTTTCCCAACAGAGACTCTGTTCATCACTATGGATTACATTCCCAAATAGAAGGTCTGCTTGAGTGCTAAAATTACATAACAAAAGAGCAGGCAGAATCTTCTGTGTTGATGTCTTCACAAATATTACCCATTAGAGTCATGGAAATTATGATGCACACTACATACCTTCAGGCCATCTTTCCTGTGCTAACCAACAAGAAGAGGTGGCAGCTACCTGTGGCAATCAGATCTCTTCACAGGACGAGGAATATGGATCTTCTGGGGCAACTGTGCCATATTCTACTCCATGTTGTCACCAAGTGGGATCAGTGAGATCCCCTAAAGAGGGGATGAGAACCTCAACTTATCCACATGTGGAATAAGTTGTAGGGTTTTTTTTACTTCTATCATAGAAAGTAATTCCATAACATGTCAGACAGATGTATAGAAAGATTTATTAGGCAAGAATTTAAAAGTACACACTCTGAGAAAATAAATCCAGGCACTCAAAGAGAGATGCATTATGGTAATGGGGTAGGGGTTTTATGTAGTCTTGGGAGTGTCTTCAAGATCCCTTACCTAGGCTATATATTCCTACTGGCTGTCAGGTTGCCTGTTTTAGTGGGCTGTATTGCATGTGTTTGAAGCTTAGAGATACGCTGCCCACTTAATCATGCTTCCTCTTTGAGGATGGAATTCTATAGGAGGAAAAGCCCAAGGCCAATTTACAGGCTTATTGTATCTTTAAGACCTTAGGAATTTGTGGGGAGTGAGTTTCTCAGAAGGGAAGAAGTTATTGTACACTGGGGCAACTTTGTATCCTGAAGCTGCAGCTTTTCTTAAAAGAAAAATTTTGAAGTTATTATTTTCCTTGCCTCCTTTCTTCGTATTTTTATTTCTTCCATCCTACCTCAATGTCAGTAATATCATGCACATCAAGCAGGAAGCAACAATAGCAGGCAAATTCTCATTAGAACAATTCCATCGTGGTTAAGATTCTCTATACTTTGTTTTTCCTGATTGGATAGTAACCAAACGTGGCTCACAGTCCTCCCGGAACCTTGCTGTACTCCTTACTGTGTTAAAATAAATCACTTTATGCTCAAACTATCTAAAATAGATTCTATTGTCTGTAACTAATAATCTTGACCCATATAGGAATTTGTAACAGGAATGCTTGCAAAAAAAATAGGCCCTTTTAGTAAATGGGAATTTATTGCTGATTATTATAATTAGTCTGATCAGGTTGCCATAATACATAAGCTGAGTGGTTAAACAATGGAAGTTTATTTCCTCAAAGCTGGGAAGTCCAAAAGCAAGGTGCTACCAGATTCAGTGATTTATGAAGGCCCTCCCTCTTCCCAGCTTGCAATGATAGCCTCTGTTCTCATGTGGTGGAGGGAAATTCCAGTGTCTCTACCTCTTTATTAGGTCACTAATCACATCACAGAGTTCCTTCCTCTTGACTCTATCTAAATCTAATTAATTACCTCCCAAAGGCCTCACCTCCAAATTCCATCATATTGCAGGTTAGGAATTCAATATGTTGAAGTCGTTGGTCAATGGCATGGTCAGAGAACAATGGCTTTTCCCATGTGGATATATCTCTTGTAGCAACTGGGCAGATAGCACACAGAATTTGCTGGGTCAGATCCTATGAGTTGCTAAATTACACACCTAAGAATTTCATGTGAGAATAAAGGCACTAATTTGGAAAGAGTTCCTTATTCTTTACCTGTTATCTCCTTATTACCTACAAACATGTAACAAAAGTCAGATCCTAGGATACTTCAAGAGGTCTATTACAAACCCAAAAGGAAAAGCCTCACATACAAATATACTGGCAAAATTGTATATATTTACACTATGTATCCTGGGGGATGTATGTGGAAATGAATTCTGAGGGTAGTAAACAGAGTTAAGGAGGAAAAGTAATTTAAGATCAGGTGGAACATTTACATGACTGCACTTAAATTCTGGATTCACTATGCTGGCCTGAGTCACTAGCAATGGCGCTAATTGTGTTCTAATTGATAAAACCCAGCTTTAATTGGGCTGAACTGAAGCTGAGATGGCAGAAATTTCTTGTTCAAATGGAGAGAAAGGAAGCTAAATGTTGATGATACAAAATTGATTTATTAGGTGTCACCTACTTACCCACCAATGAAGAAATTATCGGGAATTTTCAAAGGCCCCTTGTGTCTGTCTTCTGAAGGGCATAAGTGGAGATAAAAGAAGTTGCCATTGAAATATATTTCCTAATATCAATTAAGAGAGCCTTGAATAACACAGGCCAAATAACATGGTTTGGTGATGTGTAAGAAACAAAGGGAGAGTGGGTACTGGAACAGACAGTGAGCCTTATGTGATGATCAGGATGATTTGGTTTGTAAGGGTCCCTGACAGTGACATATAAAACTTATGGCCCCTTATATAAAAAATGATTGGCAATACACTGAGTTGAATTAATCTGCATAACAGAAAACTGTAGCCTGGCAACACAGAGTTATGGCCCATCATCCAATTCCATAGTTGAGTCGATTCGTGACTCCAGGGCCCCTTGATTCAAGAGGAAGTTGGTACTCCTCTTTTTTTCAGTCCTGAGGTTCAAGTCCAAGGCCTCACACATGTTAGACTGCTAGACCCCCTAGCCAAGCAGTTGGTACCCTTAAAGGAAAATCCTTAAAAGTATGCTGACTATGGTCATTTATTAGAGCAGCTGTACCCTAAGAAAGATAAGTATTCTAATTCTTTGGGGAATGAATAACGCTAATACCAATCTCTAGGGTCCTGAATATCACTATCATCTACTCGTTACATGGAAGTTTCTGGATCAGATGACAGACTGGGTTTGTACTGAATCATATCACACCTGGCCCAGAGCATCTTGAAATCCACTTGGTGGTTCTTGCCATGATCCATGACATAAATATATCTGGAAATTAACAAATTATCCTACTTTGGCTTCTTAACCTATTGAGTAAAAATTTCCAAAATAATATATTTGTAAAATACAGTACCATATCTGTAAGAGAATTAGTAAGCAAGATGGTAGTATCACTATATTTCTGCGTAATTTCCCTGTTTAGCCTTTGCAGAAGACAGGTGGTTTTTTGGTGAATAACAGTGTCTTTTAAACCTAATCAGATGTTGGGGCTGGGGATTTAGCTCAGCGGCAAAGCACTTGCCTGGCAAGCACAAGGTCGTGAGTTCGGTTCCCAGTACCGGAGGAAAAAAAAAAAAAAAAAAAAAACCTAATCAGATGTTAATTCTAACTGCTTCTGCTGTTTCAATTGTACACTATTTATTGTAATATTTACACAGCATTTGGCATACGGTATTCAGCTACTTATTTGGGTTTTTTTTTCTATCCTGTTCATTATAAAACCCTGGATGTGGTTTGTTTTTACCTAGTAAAATGTGCTTTGTGTTTATCTAAATAATCTCTGGGATCTTACCATTTATGGTCTTACCATAAATATACGGGGGGGTTGGTTGTCTTGCCGTTCCACAGAACATCACAGTGGCCCACTAGTTGAATGACTTTACAATGATATGAGCTTACAAACAAAAAGTGATAGGTATATGAGTTACCATAAGACACACACGTTAGAATGTTAGAAAAAATCCATGGAGAGTCAATTATCTGCTACCTTATTAAAATTTCTAGTGGGTTAATATGTGCCTCTTTTTCATACATTTCTTACACTCAGTTGGGTAATGTGCTAACATTGCCAGCTTTTGGGTAAGGGGCATAGCAAAAGAAGGTTCTCTCCTCTGTAATTGGAAGGCAAACAATTACACCAATTGGCCTTTATGACCTTGCAAGTTTGATGATATTTAAAATACCTGTTGCAAATCAGGATATTATATGGCCATGGAAATAAGACTACTTAGGGGTATCACAGTATAAGCTCCTTGGAATTTGGAAAACAACCATGACTTCCTTAGCAAATCACTGTTCTCTTAAAAAATAGTTTCTGCCTTGTTCCTGAGCCTTGAGAAGACAGAGGGACCACAAAGTAACCATGAAACCTGAGACGCTCATGATGAACTGGGTTTATTGATCCATGAAGCCACAAACTTGAGTGTGCCCAACAGCACCTCATAGCCAGTGAAGTTTTATATTCCGTGTCAGGCTCGGGTACAGTCTGAAGACACAAATAAGTTGCATGAGTTTGTGCTGTTATCTATACACTGCTGATAGGCCTCTTTCTCTTGTACTGCCACATATGTGACCTCATGGGAAGTTGCCTCTTAGAAGCTAATTAAAAAAGAGAAAACCATTAGTTGGGCCTACAGATGGTCTTGCTCCATATCCTAGCATAAGTCCTAAATAGATGACTGGATAATCACAGTCTCAATCAGAGACAATTTACATAAACAATTATCCTTGTAATAGTTTTTCTTTTCCTGACAATCATGCTCATGCCAACATCACTAACCTTGCACTTTCCACATATTATTTCTAACAAATTCACTTCTCTTGCAAAGGAACTAGAACAATAGGTATCACTAGCAGAAAATGCTGATCTTAAGATATGCCACTCAAAAGCTGTTGAGTTTATTAAAGAATGGAATTGCCTATTAAATGCTCATAATCCTGAGAGTCTGGGTTATTGGTCTATAATTTTTTCTAAGTACATTATATACAGTAAAACCTTAGATTGTTCTGCAAGATGAGCAAACATTTCTAATAAATTTTAACATGATAAATGAGCAATGTCTTGCAATGAGTAGTGTATGACCCCAAAAGTCACATGATCACAATATCGCCCTTCCTTTCCCTTCCCTTCCCTTCCTTGCTCCTCCCCTTCCCTTCCCCTCCCCTCCCATCCTCTCCTCTCCTCTCCTCATCTCTTCTCATCTCTTCTCTCTCTCTGTCTCTCTCTGTCTCTCTCTGTCTCTCTCTGTCTCTCTCTGTCTCTCTTTCTCTTGGATTGTGGGTGATCATTTCCCAACATCAAGAGATTATGGAGGAGATCTCATCTCCATAGGAGGAGGAGAAAAAGGCAGAGGAATCTCTCACTTCAGATGAGATTAGGGAGGTGTACAATGTGGGAAACACTACAAAATCTTGTAGAAAGCACCACCTGAATAGTGCTATAGCAGAGCAAGCAATGAATCTGTTTAGTGACAATGCAATGTCACATTTCTATAAAATCCTCAAAGGGAAGCAAAAGCAAGTGTCATTGGGTAGGTTTCTTGTTAAAGTTGCATTAAAAGAAAAAGATTCTATTGAGGCACACTGTGAATTGAGGGGGACTAATCATAGTAATCAAGAAGAAAGGAGGTCTGAACTCCACAGAGTAGGCAAAAAAGCACATGTCTGGAAGCCAGTGATTCCCCTGGATCCTCTGCTAGTATTTCTATACTCAGTGGTCATGGTCAATGAGCAACCACAGCCACCACACAAAGACAGAACTCTGAGGCTCAGACCCAGAGGAGTGAAAGTAGTATGCATTAGTCGGATTTTTGCTACTAAACCAAAATATCTAATTTATCAAGAGAAAGGATCATAATTCTGGAGATTCCAGTCCAAGATCAAATGTCACCATTGCCTTGGGCCTCTGGGAAGACATCTTCATGAGAGCACATGGCAGAGAAAACTAGTTATCCCATGAAACAGAAAGGAAAGAGAGCAAAGAATCAGGAAAAGGAAAAGATTGAGATTTCAGGATCACCTTTGAGGTCATATGTCCAATGACCTAAAGACTTTCCACTAGGCTCTGCCTCCAAAAGTTTCTACCATCTCACCTTGCTGCTACCTTAGGGGCCAGGCACTTAATATGTGGTACTTAGAAAGACATTCAACATTCAGCCTATCTCACCAGAAGTATTATACCTTACAGGTAAAGGAAACTTGGAATGGGAGTGAGGGTGAGAAAAGTGTAGAAATGATGATCACAGTGTTATCGCGAGATTGAATGGGACAGGTACTCACAAGAGACTGAAAATGCAGGAATGAACAAAGCTTTATTGAAGAGCCAGCTGATGGACAGTCTCCAACAAGGAGCCAGAGAAGATGTCTGCCCCAATCTGGGATCTGCCTCCAGTTTAAAGATAATTTTTGGGTTTCCATAGTAATCATACAACCACTTAGCTCATTTTCAGGAATTGAACAAGAATGTCACAGAATTGTCACAAGGTTTACATTTCCCAGAAGCGGCTGATCATGTGCTGGTCAGGCAAACCTAAGGAGGACGTTGCAATTTAACATTTAGCCCACTCCCCAATTTGTTCTGTTTGTTCAGTTCCTATTTTATAGCTCTGTTTTCTTTGGTGGGTTTATGACTAGCAAGGGGAGAGGAAGGTGAGTTCACCTACAGTTTAAGTGAACTTAAGTGACTTCTCTTAAAAATGGAGTTACAGAAAAGAAAGGTGGAGTCTGTCTTGCCCTATCAATAGTATTGTGTCATATTTCTCCTTGCTCAAATGTGCTAATATTTTCTTTTTAAAAAATTAAACTGCCCCTATTATTTTCTATATGATGTATTGATGATGACTAACATTAAAATTTAGTTATGAGAAATCAAGGCAGTGAATAAGGGTCAGTGAAAATTTTCTATAAAAGCTCGATAGTAGACACTTTAGGCTTTGTGGGTCATACAGTATCAGCAGCAATCACTCGACTCTTTCACTGGGCCGCAAAAGCAGCCAAAGACCATATATAATAAGTCACTGCGGTATGTTCCAATAAAATCTTATTTTCCAAAACTGGATTTAGCCTGGAAACTGATTTTCCAACTCCTAAAGCATAGTTGTATATTAAAATATGTGCAGTGATTCTGGAGACTTTAATTGTTCCCTTCAGGAACAAGATGAGGGATAGTTGCATTTTATTTTTCATGAAAAGTGTTATTGCTATTGTTGCTTTGAAGTTTGATTATAGGTTTCTGTAAGCCAGTCAAAAAGATAGAGTGTGGAAGGTATCAAAAACTGGCTCACTCAGCTCCCAACCCAGAACTCTCATAATGTTTTCCTGTGTCATAGAAGCTGGAAAGTTAAACTTTGTTTCTCAGAATTCCTTTCCGCTGGGGTTTTCCATGGGAGTGTGGTCCTCAGGAAAACACATTTGTACAGGACTTGAAAGGTGACGTGAATAAAGAGGAGTAGGGCAGCACTCAGGGACAGGAGGTAGCCTTGCGTCTCCTCTGTCAGGAGTGTTTGTTCTCTAAGGGTTGAAACGCTGGAGCTTTTTTCTGTGTCATCACTAATATTAGAGTTGAGCAAAAAGGAGGAAAACAATATGGGCGAAGTGCTGGGGGGACAGAGAGCTGTTCTCCAGGCTGTGCTACTTCCTGCTGTTAGTTGTCCTCCTGGAGGACAGTTTGTTGTCCTCCTGGAGCAGAACACCAATAAGCACTGATTTTATTATATAAAAGTCTCCGTTTCTGAACACAGCCTCTGTTTTAATAATTTTTGATTGCCCAGCAACTAGTTTAATATGCAGCACAGAGTCAGCATTGAATTAAATTGTAGTGAATTGAAATTAGTGCCTTGCTATTATCCTACACAGATTAGACTATTACCTGCAGCATATATAGCTGGAGAGTGCTATAGGCTGCAGCCATCATAACCGACTTTCTTTTCCCCAGAGCAGCCACCTCTGGGATGTTAGCAAGGGAAGCTAATAGCACAAGGACTTTTGAAATGAAACTCTTTGTGAGGTTTAGACCGCTAGGGTAAAATTTTACCTGTCATAAACAAAGCCACATGTCCGAGATAGTGCTAGTTATGTACATTAGTTGGCTTACATTAACAGTTAATAATTAATTTACATTAAATATCTCAAAGGCAAAGCCTACATATTGGAGAAGAGAACATTTATTGTACAGCTATGATGTGTAAAGTGATATGCCGCTTTAAACATGTTTTCTTATTTAGTTCACCTAGCATTAGCAAGTAGGTACAATTTAATCTTACAACCCCCATAAAATTGGTATTATCAGGAACCAAAGAGTGATGTTGGTTACATAACCAGCAACATACACTTACCAAAATACCATGCCTAGAATGCATTGTTCTCTCTGTTCCCTTAGCTCATCTCTCTAGCTAGAATGTTCTGCATTCTCTGTTTTAACTAATTACTATCTATTCACCCTTAAGATTTCAGCTTAGCATTGCTTAAAGAAATATTCCCCAGCTCCCACCCAGACCGAGTATTCCCGTTGCTTCCTATAGATTTACTCTCAGCACTGATCACAGTTTCAACTACTTGTTTTATGGCCATTAGATTTTTTTTGTCTCCTTCTTAACTTGTAGGTGAACAGAGGCTCCATAAATGTGCCTCTTTATAGCTTTAGTTTCCAACACAGAGCCTAGAACATGGTAGAAACTCAATTAATATTTTCTAAATCAAGAAATGAATGAATGAGTAAATACAATATTGCCTAGAGTCATGGTGAGCATTTAACTTTATTGAATCTTCACAACAAATCTATGATTTATATTCTATTTGTATCATCCCCGCTATGCAAGTGACAAAGTTAAAGAGCAGAAGCATAATAATCCCAAGGCTCACACGTCTAGTGAGTGACAGCACAGAGACCTGAGCCGGGGATCCTTTTGTTATGCTACCCTACACTACGATTTGCTATGATTTGAATGTGTCCCTCAAAGGTTCCTGAGCAGAAATGTTGGGCCCCATTGTGGTACTGAAGAGGGGGAGCCTAATGCAAGGTAATTAGGTCATGAGGACACATTGGAAAGGATTAATGCTGGTCTCATGGAGTCAGGTCTCTTGGAAGCAAAGTTGTTATAAAAAGAACAAACCCACCTCCTGAATCTCTCATGCTTCCTCTCTCACCATGTGACTCTTCTACTCTCCCTTTACCATGTGCTCCCAGTACGAGGCTGTCCATCATGCTGTGATGTGGCCAGAAGGCCCTCACCAGAGGACATTCCAAAGGGGCCACTGATCTTGGACTTGCAGCTTTCCAAAATGTGAGCTTCACAAACCTCTTTCCTAAATGTTACCCAGCCTCAGAAAGAAGACTAACATAAGGGGCTGGTAATTTAGCTCAGTGGCACAATGCCTGCCTGGCAAGCACAAGGTCATAAGTTCAATTCCTGGTACCAGGGAAAGAAAAAACAAACAAACAAACAAGAAGACTGACATACCATGATGCATTTCAGCAAGTACCTGCAGGCAGATTTGTGTTATCTTTCTCATGAAAGTAAGAAATAAAATGAAATCACGACAAGACAGTCAAATACTCACCAACAGTTTGACCACATGTGAGGCTGTTACAAATGGAAGGAAGCACAATTCAGGGTCAGGTTTGAAAATTTTTCACAGTTTTCTGATAAGAAACAGAAGCCAGGCATTGCGAAAACAGTCTTTGTGCTTGAGGGCTTTAGAAATAGCTCAACAAATCCCACTCTACACACTGAATTTCTGTAATATTATAATTTTTCAAAGTATCCATTTTAGCGTTTTTTTAAATCACTAAGAAAATTCTGTAAAATATGGACAGATTACATCATAAACTCATTTTTCTGGGAAATTTTTTAAATTCCATCATTTGGATTATTTTACTTATAAAAGAACTTTTATTTTTGAATATATACATATTTAGACATCATTTCATATAATGCATAAATGTGGAGTTTTCTTTTTTTCATTTTTGGCCAGTTTTTGAAAATCTCTTATCTTCCTTCTACATAAATCAGCCATTATTCCCTCTACAAGGGAACCAATTTTAACAACCTAGTCAATATCCTTTCATGTATTATTTATGTTCACATAATTCTACTTAATCCTATGCCTCTACATATGCATTTTAAACACGATAGAAACAACTTTTTGGTCCAAATCCTACTGGAAGAAGTTCACATTCACTGTTCCTTTTTGGCAACCTGTTTTTTCTCTCTCAACTCCTCATAGCAGTTCCTCCAAATCCACTGAGATCAAGATGGTAGCCCATGGTCTACGCGGCTTGTGTACACTGTGTAAATTATTCATCCCTGCTCTGCTGATAGGAAATGCTCTCTTCCTATGGGCCACTAGAGAGCACCATCCGAGCAGTGTCAAGTCATGCAGAGTCCAGTTAGGGCAGAAACTTGGAGCCCTGTTCGTTTTTAAATTTTCCTCCTTATCCACACTGTTCTGAACAAGCTTTAGTTTAGCCTCAGCTGAGGATACAGAACTGTTCCTAACTTTTCCACAAGGCTTTGCTCAAGGAGATAACCCAGAAACTCTTCAGCTTTTCCCAACAGCACCCTACCTACCTTTCCAGCTCTATTAAAATAACAAGCTTTCCAGAGTTTTCTTTACAGATTCTTCGCAGACCCAGAGGAAGAAGCATTAGCAGAAATACTATGATCTACATAACCAACAAAAGCTTCCCTGTCACTGCTTCTGTAACACTGCAATCCATGGAGACCAAAACACTGCCAGTGAGCAGGCTAAGCACACGTGATCTCATTAGAAATTCATAGAATCCTAGGATATAGCACAATTTTTATGCCATTATATAGACACAGTGTGGTGTAGATAACCTACGTACACAGAGCTTGACCCTTGAGGGCATCATGGATTGTTTTTCTGTCTATTAAGCTGATAACTACGTGGCCCTCCTGCATCTCCAACTTTAATTCCTGGCACCACTTGAGCAAATCCAAATTCAGCCCAAATTCCTTATGGAATTCCATATGGTTCCAAAGATCGCAGAATTCCTACAGTTTTGCATTTAGGGTTACTTTTGTCCTGCATGCCCTTCTCCCCACAATAGGAGCATCTCTCTGACCCGACCAGTGATGCAAAAACCTCCTTCAAGAAGTCAGCTCACATTGTGTCTGGTCTGTGGACACTCCCCACTAAACTATTCCTTGTACCATGAGATAATGAGAATGGTTGCTCACTTCTCTAACTGTCCTACCAGAAAGACAGGTCTAAAGGCAACTTCTTAAATTCATAGTATTCCTGCATCTGGTGCAGTTGTTGGCGCATAACTGATGTTCGATATATGCTCATAAGTGAATAAATTACAGAATGAGAGAGCTCCATGAGTCAAACTCAATTCTTAGCAGCATACAATAAATACAAAAGCCAATAGACTGAAGTTGCTCCTTTCTGACACGATTTCTGTGACAAATTCATTTACCAAGCCAATCAGTGACAAATAAAGAGCCCTTGGCTTTTGTTCTGCAGCTGGACCTGCAGCACCCATTTGCCTGTGGAACCGGATGATAAAAATTGAAGAGTGTATTGGGCTATTCACGCCTGACTAGGTTCCACTATTAATTGCTGCTGGGAAATAAGGTTCAATTTTTTTTTAAGTTGAAGTAATCCAGAATCTAAAATTATATAGCAACTGTTGAGGGGAATAAAAAGAGAGAAAATTCACTTTTCATCAGAAAAATTTATGGTAAAGGTGGATTTCATTTTTTCTCTTCACAAACACAGCAACTGTTGCTTTTGTTGGGTTTATTTATCATCTCTTCTTTCAAAAGAAATGAAGCCCCAGTGATGTGAAAGTCACTGGGGCCGCAATTTTTAATGTGCTTTCTCACACGATGTTTTCTTTCTGTAAACTCCAGGCACCGCTAATGAGAACACCCAATTATTACATCTATTGACCAGGAGCTGTGCTCCTTGCTGCCCAATACACACCACTGTCTGGTAGCTCATTCTAATGAGAAGCTGAGATACTGTGGGAGTGTTTGTCAAGGAATAAAGTTGAGATGACACAGCCTAAATTCAGCTTGCAGTTAGAAATGCCTATTTTCCAAGTTATTGCTAAGAGAACTTTGGAGACCTTGTCTTCTCAGAAGGTGGCATCCTACTTTTTCTGGATGTCTCCAGTTTAATCAAATAGACTTTATGTATGTAGAAATAGCTTTAAAGGTATTTTTTTTCTTTTTATGCACTCAAATCCTAAAAGCATTTTTAATATCACAGAATCAGAGATTCAGATGAGCGCTCCAAGCTTCATCTGCCCAATGCAAGAATAATGACTTAACTCATCCTTGGAATCAAACCTCCTACCTTTGCTCAGAAATATCTCAAAGGAGCTGTCATACCACCAGGGCATCTTGCTATTTCTTGGCAAAATTTGCTTCCTTAAGGTTCAAATACCATTGTCTTCATTTCCTCCGCTACTCAAGTAGACACTTAGCTTTTCCATTGCTTTCATTTCCTCTACTGCTCAAGTAGGCGTTAGCTATTTTCCATTGTCTCCGGAGTCAGTAGAGGCTTTTACATAGTACACATTGTGCTCTTGTGCTGCTGTCTTTGAAAATACAATTCCATCTGCCTGGATATCCTCTGCTTAGCTATGATTCATGATTTCTCATGTTAATAGACAATATCCAAGGTCCTTCATGAAAAGTCCTCTCATCTCCAATTCTACCATTTTTCAATTTATGATATTAATTACTAGTTCCTGGGTGCTACCAGTAGCTCCTCTAAAAATATTTTATTCACACTGTGATCCTTATACCACCAGCATTTCTTGGGAAATTACTAAAAATCAGTATTTATAGGATCTCTTTCAGGACCTATTTGGAACATTAGATCAGGAACTAGTATTCAGGTTTTCATAAACTTGGTAATCTTTGAGAAACACTAATGTGCAATAATTTAATCTCAGATAACCTCAGGCCACTGTTTTATCTAACACTCTTAACAGGCCAGAAGGATGACAATAAGTAATCATCCTTTTACTGGAAAAAAAAAAAAAAATGAACAGAGACTTGTGGTGGTCATTTATTAAGAAAGAATTGATGTAACAGCCCAAATTGTACATTTTTCTGAGATTGTTGCTCTTCATTCTTAATGACAGACACATTTCAGGGGAAATTACATAGCAAATTTAGAAGACCACAGGTATCTCTCAAGAATGTCAAAGGTCATTGATTTTACCTTTTACACATTACTTTGGAATTATTGCTTTGTATTTTAGACACATATTAGACATAAAATTCAGATTCATCTCTCTTCCAGTAGCAAGCAAAGGCCCCAATATATAGTAACTTAATTTTGTTTGGTCTTCAAAAATTCTTTTGGCATCTGCTAATATGTGTGTCCCTAAGCCAACCAACTGTATCAGAGTCATTCAATATACATATCCTAGGCAGAGTCCTAGGTCTACACTACAGTACTGAATCTAAATCTCTGGTTTGTGAGATTCAGATGATTTTCATGAAAACAAATTTAGAGAACCACTGGATTATGTAGTTACCAGAATTTAGGGCACTATAAAATTGATCACTGACTGTAGAATAAGAAAAATATATTCCTAACTAGAAGGCATAAAATCTAAGTTGAGTAGGGAGGAGTCCTAAGGAGAAATTCAAGAAAGCAAGAATACCATAGAGAAATTTCATTATGCAAACATTCCAAACTGTCTCTTGAGTTCCGTTTTATGTTTGGACTGAGATCTATCCCTCTATCTATAGTTGCTTTGGGAAGTATGAAAGGTGTTTAAGACATTTCTTTTAAACTACTCCTTACATAAGAAACCAGTAAAATATACTCCTAGGAATTCAAATCAAGGAAAGGAAAGCAAGTAGAGGAGGGAAGGGAGTTGTTTTTTTAGGAAACAAAAGATAAAAGGACTAAATATAGAGTTATATATTCTTCCCAAACCCCTTGCCTTAGTCCCTTTTCTGTGGCTAACAAAACAGAAGGGGTAAGTCATAAAGAAAGAGGCTTATTTTGGTCCACAGTTATACTCCAAAGCCAAGGGATGGCATCTGGCAATGGTCTTCGTGCTGGCGGAGTCCTGCGGGAGCACCAAACATCACATATTGGGAGAAAGGGAACACACTAGCGATCCAGCCAAAGTGGCTTGTACAGCTGACCCAATCTCAAGATAACTCATTAATCCATTAATTACATGAGAATCCATGCATGTAAGCAGAGTCTGTATCACCTTCTAACGGCCCCACATGCGCCCCCTTACTGTCTCATAATGGGAATTAAACTTCAGGATGAATTTCAAAAGGGATAAACCATACACCAACCACAGTACCCTCTTCTCCCGTGAGCTTGAATCAAAGGCGCAATAGACTTATTTACACCAACATGACTTCAAGGGATTGAAAACTCAGCTGGTACCTGAGCGTCCTTTTACCTGGAGATGCGTTTTCCTGTTTCATAATTTGAAATCATACCTACAATGTAAATACTCTAGGAAGGAAAATACATGGGTTTATTTTCTAAATATAATATGGGATAATGCTGGTGAAGGTGTGCAGTTTATAATCTACCTGAATTATGCCGTAAAAATAACCAGAGCTATGCCAACATGCCACAGACAGCAGTTACAACAAAATCAGCAATAAGTTCTCCTCATGAAACCCAGAAGAAAAGTAGATGAGACAAATCGCCAAACCTCACAGTGTCTACAACTATCTACACAGGAGGAAACTGAGGGACGGGAAGGGAGTTATCAGATCTAAGAGTGTGGTAACTGCAAAATGCATCTGCTGCAAAACGTGGCCAGGCAAGTAGAAGGCAGAAGTTGAACTGGAAGGGCTTCTTGTAGGTGAGTAAGATGGGATGTCAGTAGGATTTCAGGAAACTGATTCAATCTGGGACTTATGGGCTGTGAAAACAAACTTGCCCAAGTGCCCTCCTAGGAAAAAGCTCTATGCTGAGAGAAAACTTCTGGGACTAGAGCCCAAACTGATCAGCCAAGGGAAAAGAAAGAGAAGGTCCAGGTAAAGCAAACAAATCAAGAGATGAGCCACAAAACCAGATCTCCAAAAGTATATGGCCAATATTTCTGGAAAAAAAAACAATGAAACAACAAAAGACAGAACTCCACAGCTATATAGCTAGAAACCCTAACCTGACTTTTATTTTCTTCCTCAAATTTAACAAAAACTAACTTTATATAAAAATAAGCAATAAAAAAGGGTTAAAGTTCAGTCTCAGACAATGCTTTTATAAGAAAAGAGAAAATGAGGCAAAGGAAGAAACATCCTTACAGATAATAAGAGCACTCCAGAGCAAGGGCAGCAGAATAAAAGAAAATTGTAAAACCTGTCATGGTTTGGGGTTAATATTTGCAAGGGGAAACAATATAATGTAGGAGACATGTTTTATAAGATCATTTATAATAGTCACCCAAAGAATCATATACAAGAGAGTGCAGGAAATCTGTCCACACACCAAGAACCAAAGAATCTAGCTGAGGGCCTGTATCCCACAGAAATGTCTTGCATGAGTCCAGCTGAAGACCTAGAGCTCATAACAATATCATAACAGGCCTTTTTCACAGATCTGCACAGGGAAGGCCCAAAGGTCAGTGGCAGAATCTAGGAAGTCTGTGCCAGAGGGATGAAGGACCAGATCCTTCATCCCTCTGGCACAGAGGCTGAGGGGTCTGTACTGGACCCAGGAAGTAATGCTAGCAGGCTGAGGGATCTGTACTGGACCCAGCAAGTGATGCACAAAGTAAGAACTAGAGCTCCCCTGAAAAGTACCACAGCCATCCTCAGCAACAGTGAGGCCCCGAGCTCCTCCAATGATGAAGACAGCTGAGTCCCATCAGGAAAGCCAATGCAACAAGCTACTCCAGGAGACTGACAGTGCACCATCTTCCCCTCCGGAGCCAGGAAGTGATGCTCAAAGTGAGGACCAGTGCTCCCCCAAAGTGAACCGAAGCTATTCTCAGTGCCAACAATATCCTGAGATCCTCAAAGGATGAAAACGGCCAAGTTCATCAGGAAAGCCAGCATGACGAGCTTCTCCCAAACAACCAACAACTCCTTATAGAATCTACCAGCTCCCAACAGCCTCTCTCAGTTCCCAACAGCCTAACTTCTTCTCCAGTTCTGCCTCTTATGCTACTGGCAACAGTCTTCAGGTGGGCCTCCCACACCACATTTACTCAGTTCAGCGGGGGGTTATAAGTTGACCCTCAGCTGTCAATCTACTACATAGCCTGATATTTTTACATAAACTAATACGTGCCTATTTAAAATGGTAAATTTTATGAAAGAGCAATATAAAGTAGGTGTCACAAGTAGAATTAGGAAAACTTAGATACTAAGCAAACTAAAAACAAAATCAGAAATAATTTTAAAAATCATTTCAAAATATAACATAAAACGCTCCATAAATGAAAATATCCTCATGATTGATAAGAATGTAGAAAGGTGCTCAATGTCACTAGTCATCAAAAAACAAGATTAAATCACTGCGTGTTGTTACTCCATACCTGTTAGGAAGGCTGGAAAATATGAGTAACGGACATGCAAAAAATATGAATAACGGACTCAGCGCAGGTGGAGATGTAAAATCAATCAACTGCTTTAGCAAACTGATTGGCAGTTACTGACACAGGTAAAAACGTGTCTACCCTATGATCCAACAATCTGGCTCCTAGATATTTTCCTAGGGAGATGAATATATGTCCTCATAAATGTTTATATAAGAATATTCATTATACCTCTACTTCATAATGAGCAAATCCTAAAAACAGCACAATTGCTGGGGATATAGCTTAGTGGCACGGTGCCTGCCTGACAAGAGCGAGGTCCTGAGTTTGATTCCCAGTTCCAAAAGATATAGCACAATTGTCCATCAAGAGATGAAAAGATGGGCTGGGGATGTGGCTCAGTGGTAGAGTTCTTGCCTTGCATGCATAAGGCCCTGGGTTCGATTCCCAGAACCACAAAAAAAAAGCCAAAGAGATGAAAAGATAAATTGTGATATATTTATGAGCTTCTGAAATGCTGTAACTGTGGATTAATCTAAAAAATGTTATAATAAATTAAAGAAGTCAGACACAGGAGTAAATATGTTCATGCCTCTACTGATTTGCAGTTCAAAAACTGGCAAAGCTACTTTATGGCATACAGAGTTAGAATAACGGTCACTTCTTTTAAAGACAAGAGTATTTATTGGGAAGGAGCATGAACAAACTCTGGAATGAAGGAAATATCTCTACTTTGACCTGCATACTGCTTCCACCTATTTATATGTGTTGGGGATTGTGTCAGTCCATTTTCCATTGATCATGCAGTGCCACAGTCAGGTACATTTCAGAGAAAAGAAGCTTTTTCTGGCTCACCATTCTGGTCCAAGGTCATCAGGCCACATCTTGTAATGGTCTTCTTGCTGGCAGGTTGTGCAACAGCACAAATCACAGCATGGAGACAGACCAGGGACACATATGTCTTCCGGTATCTCGCCTTCTTACAAAGCCACCAGTACTCAATCATGGGGGATGCATTCTGATGACCTTATCTAACCTAGTTGCCTCCCAAAGCCTTACCTCTGAACATGGTAGTTGTAGTAAGTTTATACCCTCTTACTACCCCATAATGGGAATTAAACTACAATGTCAGTTTCTGGGAGCACAAGCCACATTCAAACCAAGTAGGGATTCATATGAGTGCTCCTAGGGGGACAGTGTGCTCGGAGGACTCACATGACTTGTGACTATGATTTATTTCAAAGGAAACAAAGTAAAATCATAGAGAAAGGTGCATGGGGCTACATTTGGAGTAAACCAGGTACAAGATTCCAAGCATCTTCTCCCAGGGAAGCCATACAGGATGTTAATTCCCATAGCAAGGAACTGTAACAGGTATGAAATACTGCATGCCTAGAAAACACACGAAGACTTAATGCTGGGGTTTTTACTAGGAGCTAGTCAAATAGGCAGCCTCTGCCTAACATCTACCAGTACCTCAGACTCCCAGAAGGAAAGCGAGCATTCAGTAGAAACACACAATGAGCCACTTTTACCAGAACCGTGAGAACCTTCCTGAAATTCAAGTTCCCGGATGCAGGCCAAGGGCTAACCTCTGCAAGCAAGACTTCCTAATGATAACAGTTGAGATGTCTAGGCTAGCTCTTTTATCAGCAGCATGCAGCACTTCACTAAGCTGTATACTACATTTTGGTATTTTACTGTATGTAGATTAAATACCAATTTTTAAAAACATGTTTTATGATATGTACTATGACTGACTGGTCCAGATTCTCTTTGTGAACAGGTAGTGATTGCAAAACAAGAAAACTCTATGACCATGGAAGCCTACAAATAGAGCAAGGTAAAGGGCTCTACTTTCCCAATTTGCTTAGTACTCAACCTTCTCCAAGGGCATAGTGGATCCTGTCTTAGGCCACATAATATAACCAAGAGACCATGGACTTGGCATCAGGGCATACATTGTAAAATCTGTCTCAATCTTTTACTAGTTGGGTGACAACAGTAAAGGTATCTTACTTCTTTGAGCTCTAGTCTCCTGTCAACAAGACAACAGTGATAATATCTACTGCTGAAAAGATATGAGGGGTAGATGTAACAACACATGCAGCAGATACTAAAAAAATGACAAGTTCCTTCCTAAAAGAGTGAAAGTCCTAGAGGAAAAGACATGATCAGGAATGAAAAATTATAAGACAGGAGAGAACTTGAAAAGAGCCGTGACGGTTGTTTAAAGGTCTGATTTCCCCAAGAGGCCACAAAGAAAGGTTACTGGCGGCCTGTGGCAGAGCTTTGTGAAAGAGGTGGCACATAGCTGATGAATGAATACTTGCTAGTATTTTGAGATTCGAGTAGGACATCTAAGGATCAGGAAAGGGGAAATCCAAATTCACACACTGTACTTGCCTTAGTTTTTGCCAGGCCAAATTCTGCTAACAGAGGTAGCATTTGTGTACCTACACGGCTGGCCATGAGCAGGCCACTGTGGATATCAAACACAATACCACGCCGAGTCGGGCGCCGAGTGGCTCTTCCACTCAGGACTCAAGGCAGGTGCCATTTTTGCCTCCTGCTATCCTGTATTTAGCAATATAGAACAGGGGCATGACTTCCACCAGAAACACTATGAAATTAGCAAGGCAAAATGGTGGCTTCTGAAGACACAAACTCATACACAAACTTCCCTCTATTTATTACCACCAGATCAGATTCTACCTCTTCCCAGAAAGGATATTTCTTGAGTATATAGTCTGTGTCTGGTATTGTGCTGCAACCTCAGGTGAAATACAGATTCCAGCCCCAAAGCAGTCACACTGCTGAGAAACGCTGCATGAATTATAACAGAAAATGGTAAGAGCTGTAGGGGAGAGATGAACCAGAAGGTTCAGGGTCACCCAAGCTGGGACTGAGCCCTCGCTTGATAATCTGGTATCTACATCCACTGTGTGTCTGCCACTGACTGTAAAATTGAAGGATGATTACGATAAGCCAGCTACTTTCTGCAACTGGTCAAATGAGAAAACCAAGCTCTAGGTAAGGTCAGAGTGCCCTCTACTGAAAGAGGAAGCTAGAATTAGAAGGCAAACTAGTCTGAGTAGAAAACATTCTCCATGTCCCTTTATTTGCAGAAATAAATTGCCTCCTCTCATAACAACTCATCAAAAACCTCATTGAATTCTTATGTTTTTTTGAGATGCAAAGCAATAAAGGAAGACAGGGGAGCATCAAACAGGTGCGAGCGTCACAATGGCAGGACAGGCTTAGAATAAAGGGCACATGAAAACTTTCCAGGTGTACTGGTCGGCCTCAGAATTCACCGTATGTTAGCCTGGGGCTGTAGCATACAAAGGTCACACACTAGAGCCCCAGCTCTCGGCAAGCTGCTGTTTAAGTGTTTTTACTCTCTCTACCTCAATGTTTTATATTTATAAAAACAAATGTGGTCTTGAAAAGATGGAGGAAACTTAAATGCACATTACCAAGTGAGAAGCTAAGCTGAAAAGGCTAGATACTATATGCAGTCATCTATGTAACGTTCTGAAAAGAGTAAAATCATGGCGACAGTAGAAAGATCAAGGACAAAGATGAATAAGGATGAACAGGCAGAGCTCAGGGGGTTTGAAGGCAGTAAAACTGCTTTGCACGATACTGTAATAGCACATATACGTCATTATACATCTGTCAAACTCATAGAGTATCCAACTCCAAGAGTGAGCCCTAATGTACACTGCAAACTTGGGTGATAATGATGTACCAGTGTAGGTTTGAGGTAGGATAGAAAAAAAATTTTTTAAATAGACAGAAAGGAGACAAGGAAACTGAGATTTTTAAATGTACTTTTAAGAGAAATTGCAGCTTCAGGACACAAAAATTACTCAAGGTTTTTTCCCTTTCAGGAAACTCACTCCAAAAAAATTATTAACGTTCTTAAAGATACAGTAAGCCTGTAAATTGGGCTCTGGAGGTAACCTTGCCATGTGTGTACTGCACTTCCTCCATTCTTAAGAAAGCAGCAATATTCCTGGGCAGCATACCTCAGCTTCAGACACATGGGAAGGTTCACCTTCTGACACAGCCTGCCAAATGCATGACCAGACAGACAGTAGGGATACACATCCTAGATCACCCATCTTGAGCACACCTTCAAGACCACATAAATATCCCAGCTCTGGCTCATAAGATGCTTCTTTTTCTCTTGAGGGCCCACATTCTATCTTTTCTGAGTGGGTGCTTTCAAATTTCTACCTAATATAACCTTTCCTGTGCCTCTTACTGCCTAGTCCTGAAAATTCATTTTCTGTGACAGAAGTCAGTGAATCTCCAAACATTCTATGTTTAGCCTGGGTTAACTTCCTCATCTCAGTTTCAGGAATCTCTCAGACCCAGTCCAGTGACAAGGTCTTCTGCTGGAAGAAACAGTGTTATAGAGGGTAATAGACACCTTAGCTATTTAGCCTGTAAGTAAGAAGTTAGTCAGGACTGCCTAAGATAGAGTTGACTAATAGCACAGGACACTAATTCAAGTTACAAGAAGAAGGATAAAAATTAAGAGGGACAATAAGGACCTGTCTCCCAGGAATAAGGTCCTTAAGCAGAGTATGCTAAAGTAGTTGACAGTTCCTCCCTAACCTCCAGGGTGGAGAAACTTAGTAACTGGTTTCTCTAAGCCTGGTTCCTAGAAATTTAGATATATAGAATAACTGGTTTTCAGCTAAGTTATCTATGTAAGACCAAAACAGTGAAGGCACATTGGCAATTTCACTTCCAGAATCCCCTTGTGGTAGGTATCCATCAAGAGTTATTTTTCTTATTTCCAATAAATACTCTCATAACTCCCTCTTTTTGTCCATGATTTCATTCTTCAACTTAGTGACACCACAAGCTTGGATCTATACAAAAATAACGACTTCAATAGCACTCTGGTGTTGGATGTTGATGAAGTATAGAGAGAGTACATCTGGAGACAGGACACACAGGGGACCCTGAACTTTGTGCTCAATTTTGCTGTAAACTTTAAACTGCTCTGAAAAACAATAGTCTATCTTAAAAAATAAAAAAATAAAACTTGCTTTTAAGTTCAGGCTAAGCCATCATAAGGGCATAAGGACTTAGAAGGCAAAAGATCATTAGAGGGTAATTTCGTTTGCTTCTAAAAGGACCATAAATATAAAGGATGTGTGTGTGTGTGTGTGTGTGTGTGTGTGTGTGACAGGGGGGCGGGGAGAGAGAGAGAGACAGAGATGGACTATCTGGTAGTAAGAGCTTCGAAGAAACCCACATTATTTCCTTGCTCTTGCCCAATCTTTTTACCAGGCAGCAAGCTACAGAGACAGGGACTGACATTACATATACCAGTCACTGGGTAAATTCCTAATGACTTAGTAAAAATTGGAGCACTCACTCAAAAGTAGCAATGATTGTGCTCTTAACTCTCGTATTTAATGTAGATCCCAAACTGTAGAACTCGACCTGACATCAGAGCGAAGAATGACACCAAAAAGGGAAGTAACTTGGTTAAAGAACCCACCTCCAAAAGCTGGGGAGTGCCCCGCCTCGCTGATGAATAACTGTGCTGGGAACGCAGTGATCATCTGCTCTGTGGAACACAAAAGAAACATTTCTTTGGTTTATGACAGTGAAGGTTCTACACTAAGTGACCCTTCAGCAAATGAGTTACCTTTCTAGCAACAGTTGTGGCTGTTTTGCTTTTTCAAATGAAAATACTGTGTTAAAGGTCAGTATCTCTCCTTTGGGTTGAATTATTTAATCTGAAGTCTCTGAATTAGATTTCAAAAATGTATCCCAGATTTTGAAACAATAAAATTTCCAAAATGTCCCCCAGGAGGGATATTCTCTTAACTGGCCTTAAAAGAGTGAAGGAATTAATAATTTAAAAATGTTCCTAGCCTCTTTAATTATCAAATGAAGCCTAAATATTTCATCATTCCTGTATGATTAACGTGCTAGTGCAGATGAAAGGTAAACGGAAGGTCTCTGGAGAACAGGTGCTCGGTGCCTTACAATAAAACATTCCTAGCCACCACACGTTTAACCATCTGGTAGAGATTGTGTAGTGATGAACATCTGGGATTTAACTTGTTACGTGTAGTAGAAACTCCATCCATAAAATCATCTCTACTTTATTCAAAGCAGTTCACAGTTTTATAATCCTCTCATACCCGCTATCCAGCTCCTTAAAGAAAATAAATATCCACAGTGCCTATTGTGACAATCCTTAGAATTTCTTAGCTTAGCAAAATGGTAACAAAATGCACTTCAAGCAAGGTTATTCAGGTCTCCTCTTTCTTGTTTCCATTCACAGATGAGCTCTGACTTTATCATGAAAATGACCTCGGGTGGTTCTTCAGCTTAATTAGTCAATGCTGTTGTCTATTTCAGGGCCTGTGGATCCAACAGTACGTAGGAAGGCACACTAAGACATTGGTAAGGGGGCTGGGGATTTAGCTCAGCGGCAAAGCGCCTGCCTGGCAAGCTTAAGGTCATGGGTTTGATTCCTGGTACGGGAAGAAAAACAAAACAAACAGACATTGGTAAGGAGGGCAAGCAGCGAGTCCATTTACGGTTATTGACTTCATTCGTGTTTATTGCACATGGTGTTCTTTGCCTGTGCTTGTGGGTTTTTGTGATCGCACTTTCCGTTGATCCATAGAGTGCTTGATCCATTGCAATTGGCTGCTATCAATAAACACCCTGACTTTCATGTGTGAGACCCAACCACCATTTCCTGGAGATAAGGATGGCTTACATTTCAGCACAATGTAAAACATATTCCAAGGCATTGCTGGGACTGGATCAGGATATTTAAAGAAAACCTGACAGATCCCAGATAACATGGCTCTTTTTCTTTTATGCCATCTTTAAACACGGTTTAACTGAACCCCAGCAAGAGGAGACACTAAGCACTATCAACCCTCGCTTCAGCCCCCACGGGTGGTAGTGCTCCGTCAGAAAACAGGGTGCCCACAGGAAGAAGGGCTAGAGGCTGACAGTCAGACCCTGGGTGTGCCTTTGGCCATCCTTTTAAACTTGGCCTACAGACAGTGTCATGTGCAGTCTCAGGCTAATAAGAACTTCTAATGATTTCCTCCTCCACTGAAACTCCTTAAAGGAGACATTGACTCTAAATTAGTCATATTCAGCATTTCCTACCTCGCCAACATGCATCTCATTAAATGAAAACTGCCCTCAAATGGCTATGACTGTTACAAAAATTTTATATTCCTTCTTTTCATCTATTTCTCTGTGTAATAAATTTTCCCTTTGCATTTAACATTTCAGATTTGGTCTGCTAAAGCACTTATTATTTGTCTAATAATTGAAACATGTATTTATTGCCTATGAAAAACATGTTCAGCCCAGAAAAAACACATCTCTGTCTGTAGTAGGGATCTTTTAAAATATGTATTACATATGGAAAACATATAATATGGAAACAGTTTACATGGGCTTCTCTAAGTCCGTACCAGATGATCTTCTGGTAGTCTTTGGCCTTAAGGCAAAATGAAACTTAAAATTGACTAAGTAAGAGGATTTGTGGTGGTCAGCATTGAATATGTTAAATTGAGAACATATGTTTTTAAGCAAAGGAAGCTTGACACAGCAAAACCTTTTGACACTGCAAAGGAAGGAAACTGATCTCCATATCCCTAACACACCATTTGCCATGACCAAAGTCTCTCCTCCCGGCCTGGTCTCTGGTGGCCTTGTTTATGTTGGAGCCATTTCCTGCATGATAGCATGTTCCTGCAGACACACCACGCCTGGGAAAAGCAGTATCACTTCCCCCCACCCAGGCTGGCGCTCACTCTAAGACGTCATCAGAACGCCCTGTTTCCGTTGCTGGGCATTGTTCATTCTGTGGGGTTTGCATCTTTTTCTATTTACTTCCTGTCCAGTTAAGGGAAATCTATAGGCGTGTCCAAAGGTTTGGTTTCAAGATGAATTAGCAAAGCTCAGAGAAAAGAAGATGAGAAAGAGAAGGAAATACTGTATAGTTTAAGGTTCAAGCTTTCCAATTAGAATTTTGAAATCTACAGAATTCATCTGTTGCTGGCTACTCAAAGCACGTTTTATGGACCAACAGCAGGCTGACTTGAGGTGGAAGCTAATTGCAAATGCAAAAGCTCAGACCCCACCCGAGACCTACTGAATCAGAATGCGCATTTTAACAAGATACTTAAATAGTGTGTTTGCAGGCTAAAGCATAGGGTGTGCTGATCTAGTACAACCTTTTTATTTACAAATAAGGAAGCTGAGGCCCAGGTAAGGGGCTTGTGTCAAATGGAACACTACCCCTCAGAGGAAGCGGGCCTAGGACTTTGCTGTGAAGGCCCCAGCCATGTTCTTTCACTGTGCCCAAATGGAAGACATGGCCCTCAAATACCCCGTGGACCATGGGGACCATATTCCTTCCACCTTGTCATCACTTTCAAAGTGCAAGCTGCGCAAATTTCTCCCTTTTTCATCAGAGCCTCTTCACTTCTCTTTTCATTCATCTTAGAACCCACCACCATCTCCCTTCTGCAAATCCCTGAAATTCTATCAATCCTGTCCTCCTTGGGCCGCACGCTCTGAGCAAAGAACCCTTCATGAGCAAACTCAGCTGCCCACCTGCTTCATGCCTGCACCCTCACAGCCATCACACGGACGGCTTCCACTTTAAGTTCACAACCAGCAACTCCTGCTGAGCCCGCAACAGTGCCCACTAATCCGCCTACACTTCTCTAGTGGTAGCTTTGCTACCATTTTATACCTCTTCCAATTTCCTCAAACTTTGTATAAGTAATGGCTTGTCTGTACCGTCAGAAATAGTAGAAATAATGAACCAACATAATCAACTTCCCACTACTGGGGCAAAATCTAAACACCCTCCTGCACTGCCTAAATGCATCTTCTTTTCACGCTGTCACAATAGATAAATTGTCTACCTCCAGGACATGTGAACCAGCTGCTCTCTCCTTTCAGAAGGGGATCTTGCTCCATCTGTCTTTCCTAAATATATTCCCACGTATCCTTCCTTACTCCTGACTCCATTTCATCAACATCCAGTTGTATGCTGGCATTTTTCTTCTGAAGAAGTAAGCAACACTTTAGAGAGAAGCCCTTTAGCTTGTACCCTCTCAGTTCTCTCCTTCCTAGCAGCTTCTCTGAAGAATGTATTTACTCATACAGTATTTATTTTTCATTTTCTAATCCCTGTTTTTTTATGTCATTAGTTTTATAAAATTAGCATGTGCTCCTTTTTATCAATTTAAGCAACAGAAAAAATATTTTTAAAAAGTCACCAGAATTCCAACAACCCAAAAATAATTCTCTCTTTTCTCTTTATAACATCACTTCTATAGTAATATGAAGTATGATTTTTAAAAAATGATGATTTAAGAAAAATTTGTTACAGTAAAAGACACATTGCCATTAACCTCCCTAAAACACTCCCTTTTTCTTCAAATGCACTTAACTGAACATTCTGAAACAGTTCTGGAAGTCTGCTTTCATGTCTTTAGTTGTATTGTTAAGTAGGCCTCAATGTCATGAACTGATTCAAAACATTTACCTTTCTTGGTCATCTTGATTTTGAGGAAGAGCCAGAAATCATATGGAACCAGATCTGGCAAATAAAGTAGGTGAAGACACACCATATTTTTAAGAGCCTGTCTTTCCATTTGATGGCACACAACAGCAGTACTCATCATACTATTGATCACACCTCATAAAGACACTCAAAAAAGAGGACTTTCAGCACCACTTCAGAAAGTGGTTCTAAGTATGTTCCAAATAAGAGGTGTATTTTTAGGGGAATTAATGGCAATGTGTCTTTTATCACAATACATTTTTAAAATTGAAATGTTCACTCTACATTTTGATCATTGCTTGTATATATCAACGGGAAGGTGGGCCAACGAAGGAGAATTATAGAACAGGATAATACTCTATATGCTATGTTGTAAAACATAAAATTCAACTATACTTGATTTAGCAGTAGAAGTTAGAAAAGTGAAATTAAAAGGCTGACTTCTTACTTTGAACAATAAGAAAATTAGCCTTTTATAATTCCCTTCACATTCTTTTATAGGTCGTATTGTTATTTTAGCTGTGTCAAGATTTTTAAGACTTACCATCTGTTCTGTAATTACCATCTCCAATGTCAGGCGCAGTTCTCTATTTAAATGTATCTAATCCCCACATGATCATTTTTACCAGAGGCTTTCCACTCCTGAGTCTATTTAACTAATATATTTGGAACATCTAGACAATGAAGATAAAATTTTTAAAAATGGTATGATCCTTGCATTCATAGAACTTACATTGTAGAGGAGGAAAAAGAAAATTAGCAAGTCAAACCAAAAGCCAAGATAATGCTCAGATTGTATATTGAAAGTGCTATCTGCACAATGATGCACAGATAGTGATTGGAGAAAGGCTATTTTATGCAAGAAAGATTTCCTTTTGCATGCAACATCCAAAGAGATCTTTGGATATGATCTTAGTTCTGAGTTGTTATGGCTCATATCTAGATGTTCCCCCAAAGCTTCATGGGCTCATAGGTAGGGTTTTGGGAGTGGCTGGATCATGGGTGTGTGGTACTGATTAGTTTACAGACTGGTTTAGCATAGTTTCTGAGTATGGATCATGGACTTACTGAAGAAGGAAGACTCACCCTGGGTGTAGATGGAACCAACCAAAATGCTTATAACCTTGATGAAATAAAAAGGAAATGAAGGAAGTCCATGCTTCCTCCTATCTACTCTGCCATGGACTCTTTCTCCTCTGCCCTGAGGCCCTGCCTTAGAAACCAGCCAACTGTGGACTAAAACCTCTACAATCTATGAGCCAAAATAAACCTGTCCTCCTTTAATTTGTAGGTGTTGTGTATCTTGTCCCAGCAACAAGAAAGTAACTAAAACATGAGTGATTCAAAACAGCAGTCAAAAAAAAAGGTTTTATGAGGAGAGACATTATACATAGAAATAATAGAAAATGCCTAACGTAGCTTAGGGTTGACTCACTGGCATACACAGGAAGAAGACCAGTGTACCTAGAGTTCAGTGGAAGAGTAGGAAGGAGCTGTGTGGTTGGAGTCATTTCACACAGAACTTTAGGCTAAGTCATGAAGTTGTGATTTTATTTAAAAGGACTACAAAGCCAATGCAAGCTACACAAGGTCAGAGGCTTTACATGTTTGGAAGACCAGTTTGACTCCTATGTAAACAGAGAATTGAAACAGGAGTGGAAAAGTAGAAGCAGAAGGCCATTTAAAAGACTAATGCTGTAAAAGGTGATGGTATTTTAGACTAGAGGAATAGCAGAAGTATATAGTAAGCTTGGGGTATGCATTACATATAAAGTAGATGAGACTTGCTAATAGATTGGAGGTGGAGGAAGAGAAGGAATAGAACCAAGGGCAGGTCTGCGAGTGTGTGTGTGTGGGTGTGTGTGTGCGTGTGTGTGTGTTTGGTTGGCTGGGTTTGTTTCGCTTGAGCAACCAGGTTAAAATTGGTGCAACATGCTGAGAGGGGGAAGGCTGAGAAGTAATAGGTTAGATGGGGAACAGAGGCACGGGAGTATAACATTTGAGATATCTATCCAAAGTCCAGTAGACAGAGGTACCTATGTTGAGTCCAGAGTTTAGCATAGAGAGAATTTAAGAGCAAGCAACAAATGAATCCAGTTGTAGTAATGCTAAAGATATGACCAAAGTCACCTAGACTAGGTAAATGGTCCTTGGTCCTCACTGTGGGACGAAAAGCACCTGAGAAGTTTTAAGAAAAACTTGTGTCCAGTCCCTGCCCCCAAAATAAATCAGTACATGTAAGGATGGGATGTGGCATCAGCAAAGATAGACAAGGGAATCTAGGCCTAAGCCGTCAGATACACTGACGTGTAGAGGTCAGGAAGAGGAGAATTCAGCAAAGGAGCCAGAGAAAGAGTAACCAGCGCAGTAAGATAACTAGAAAGCCATCCTGAACCATCCTAGGAGCCAAGACAACACAGTGCTTTGTGAAGCAGAGAGACACTGCCCTGCTGCAGAAAGAGGAGGAATAAGTAATGGCAACATGGTAGAGAAGTTCAGTGAGACCCAACTATTTGCTTTGGCCTGTGAGGCCATGCTCAGCTATGAGAGTGTAGGAACAATGATACTAAAGGCTGGCGGAAAAAAAGAAAACCATGGTAATGTCACTTTAGGAGTCAGAGAGAAAACAGAACATACAGGGAAACCCAGAAATTATCAAATACTCTTTTGAAAATCACGGACATAAAATTCAAAGTGGGACTAGTCCATTTATGTTAGTTCCTCCAGCCTCATTGCAATATTCCAAGTAGACAGACTTGGGTTTATTCAAGGAAACCTTTTTGTTTTGGATTTTGGTTCAGTTTTCGCTTGTTCATTTGTTTTGCCAAGTATAAGGAGAGGAAAAGGAGTCAAGGGAGTTATCCAAACTTCGCTGTCTCCCAAGAGTTTTTCATTGTGACAGACCATAGAACAAAGTCTTCAGTACAGAAAAGCTCTCATTCTAAGTACCACCATCCCAGCAGGACTTGCTTCCTGGTAGCATTTGCCGAAACACAAAAACAAAATAAAAACTATCATTCAGATTTCCAGGGAGTGTTTTCTGCCTAAATGGGATAAAAAGACAGAGAGGCTAGAAAACTCAGTAAATAAGGAAAAGTAGAAGGGTCCTTGAATCCGAGAAAGAAGGATCCCAAGAAAGAGAACTGGCATGGTGAGGACCTAAGAATGTGCCAGGAACCCAGGTAGTGAGACCTTTCATTCTAACTCATTTCTACTGCTGCATTTTCCTCCGTGTTCACTCTGATTATCTTCAGCACTTTCTCTATGAAACTAGTGTGACTTTCAGCTGTTTGTACTCTGTTTTCTGTTGTTTCTAATTAAGTTTTTTAATGACATTATTTTGTTTCTTACATTGTTCCCTTAGCTCCAAAATCTCCTTTTTCATTTTGTCCTGGTTTTATTGTTGTTTTACCGTTCTCTCTCTGAGTTCTTATTTTATAGATTATTGTTCTTAATAAGGAATTCTTGTTCACAATTCTTTTACGGCTATCATATCCAGGAAAAATAAACTGAAGTATTTCTCTGTTTTGCCTACCATGTTGCCCTTCTTTTCCTCCTTTGCCCGCTCCTTCCCTTTTTTTATCCCTCCCTCCCCTATCTGCCTTCTCCCTTCCCCCTTCCTATTTTCCACCTTCCCTCTATCTCCTATCCGTCCATCAGTCCTTCCTCCCCTCCCTGTCTATTCTCACATTAGCTAGCATGTTTTTATTTTTGCATACATGTACAAAACTAGCCATGTTTTCATTTTTGTGCCCAAGTTTCTATTTGTAAACAAGAACTTTTCTTTGCTCTGGGAGGATGCAAGTCAAGTCTCCCTGATACACTTTGCTGCTCAACGGAGACTGCATGCTGATTTCAAGCTACCTGTGATGCAATAACCAACTCGCAAGGCCAAAATATCCTATAATGGGCTCTCGTGAGTTAATAAAAGATACCAAAATCCAAGCCCTTTAGCATGTGAGCACTAAGGCTCCTGCTCGGGGACCCAAGCTCCATTCCTCGTTTTCACACGTGCTTCTGAACAATTTATTTAACCTCTCTCGGTATTCAGGTTCTCATCATTACAAAAGGATCAAGAATATCTAATAAATTTATGATGGCTCTGATAATCAATAAAATTACATTTAGTTCATTGGGTCTTCCCAATCCATCAAGGATATCCACAGAAGAGGTCTGTTTTGAGGTGAGGTCTAAATTCAAGAAGCCTCAGCTTGAGTGAAGATGAATTTCTGCACTTGCTCTCTGTACAGTTCATACGGGAGATTACATCCCCTTTCTTGCCTTTCCTATTCCTCACATCTGTGTCCAGTTTAAGCCACTAGAGTGTCCAGCGGTGAAAACTCAGTGTCTCACTCTTGCCACTTCCCGGAGAGTTCTGATCAGTTATTGTAGCTCCTGGCCCTGCCACTTCCGGGGTCTGCACAGGAAGCTCCCGCTTGGCAGTCACACCCACAGCCCACACAGGAAGATGACATGTGAGGTTAATATGCTCAGCTTTCTTCTCTACCTCTGGTACCTTGGTACATGCGGCCTTACCAGTCCCTCTCTCACACATCTCTTGCAAGAGGGAGGGAATAAGGAATCTCTCTCCAGAGCCACCCAAATAGGAAATTCACACAAAGCACCCAGAAAGGCAGGATGGAAATGTGCCTTGGCTGTGACTCTAGCTTATGTGAGAGCTGGTTTGGCCCCAGAAAGGACATAGCACTGCCTGGGATGGCTAAAGAGTCGAGATCTGGACCCTAGGAAGAAAATTCCTTGTTGGAAGACAGAAAGGCCTGGTTTCCATCCAACTGATCTAGATACAAAGGCTTCATTTTCTTCATCTGCAACCTGGGCACACAAATAACACCTACTTCACAGAGTCTTGTGAAGACTGGGATAATGCATGTGAAATACTCAGTGTGATGCCTGGTACGAAGAACATGCTCATAAATGTTAGCTTAAGTACTAATTATTATTAGGTAAATCTGCCTAAGGATATCTTTTCAGACTTAGAGAAGCTTTATCTTTTTTTTGGTATATGTGATACATCATACTTACATTCATCCTGAGAAATATATATCTATAGTGCACCTTTGACTTTCCTAAAATGTATATCCTTCAGGAAATCTCAAAGTATTTAGAACTTGTTCCACATTCTTGCTATTTTTCACTTACCTAAGAAATCTTTTGTATTTCTTTATACCATCTTGTTTCATAGTAATTTTTGTGTGATTTTGCTTTTAGATGTCAGTTTAGATTTTTAGAACAATCTTACGTAAGATTTGTTTGTGCAACAGACATTTAGTATTTGTTGAAATATCTTCATCTTCTTTCTGCTACTTCTCTTTTCTTTTGCCTTTGGCAGTGCAGATGGAAAGGAATCAGCTCTGGGTTAATGACGCTGTAAAGGGTCCTTTGGGAGGGCTGGATCCATTTATTCCCTCCACGCAAGAGCTAAGCACATGATGCCTATTCACAGAGCTGAGGCCACAGAGAACAAAAGAAGAGACCCTGCCACCAAAGACACCATAGACTAAGTAGAAAACACGATGGGTGACAAATGTATGGTGTGATAAGTGCTACCTATATACAAGAATTTGTATGATGCTCTGAGAACGCAGGTATCAAAGTGAGGCAAATTGGGCAAAGAGGGCAGGGAGAATTTTTTGTAGCTTGACAACTGAGTGACTAAGACTTATTCAGTCAAATAAAGAAAAGAGATGAGGAACTCTCGGCCAGAGAGAATGACATATGCATAAGTGCAAAGAGACAGTCTGGTCCCCTGGCAATCATACGCCGTTTCATTGGTTGGAAATTTGGAAGAAGATGGAGAGGTTCCAGAGGACAGGAGTCTGTGGGGAGTGATCAAAGGCTTTTAATCAGGAGAGCAAAGGCACTGGATTTGTGCTGTGAGAGGTTACTGCAGCAGAGATAAGGAAGAGCCTGAAAGAAAACAAGCCTGCAGACAGAGATAGCCATGGGGAGGAGAGTACAAAAAAAGTGGGCAAGTTGCACACTAAGAATGTAATAGTGGGAACGCAAGTAAGGAGACGGCTGTAAGATGTATGGAGCAGCAAGGTCTTAATGTCTGTTGAGCAAGTAGACACGATAGGCAAGGGGTGAAGAGACAAACCTGATTTGTGAAGGGCCAGCTGAAGCATCTAGCCCCACTGGGGTGGCATTTACGGAGAGCACACACATAGGATGAAGAAATGGATTTAAGGGGTTCAATAATCACCCACTTAAGATATCTTAAACTGAGTTCCTTTGGAAATATGTAGACCAGACTGAGTAAACACTTAAGAGGGGTACAACAGATCCCCCCTGGGCATTTCAGAGGCAGATATAGGCAGCATACAGGTCATAGTTGATACCACAGGCATAACAGAGAAAAAGCAGAATGAGGAGAGAATAAAGAGCAAGGAGAAAAGATGAGAGAATATAAATACTGAGAGAGAGGAAAGGGAAAGAGCCAGAGAGAGATAAAAAATATGACAAGCTGAAAACTCTGTTAACTCTTTAAGACTCGGTTCACATACCATTTTGCCAGAAAAAATTTGTCCCAATCTTTCCCCACCCCATCATAAGCAGCTGCATTCACTTTTTGCTCCTAAGCGTAGTGATAGCCCAGAATCCACGGCATTATTTTGAAGAAGTGTTTACCTGTGCTAAATGAAGTGTTTACCTTGTCCACCCACAAACCCAGCCTATAAAACCCTCAAGAGCAGGGCCTGAGTTTTCCATGCACTTTTTTGTCTTAGCACCTCATCTGATTTCTGGCACAAAATATCTGGTCTAGATATTTGTTAAACAAATATAAATCAGAAAAGGAAAGTCATCCAACGAACAGGAAATGATTGGCTTTATGAATTATTTCCAAGAAGCCCAGGCAAAACACTGTATTCAAAAACAAGAAGATCAATTGGCAATATCTTTGGCAAGAGAATGTAGAGAAGTAAGAGAAGCAGAAATCAAACAACCGTGGAAGTGGGTTGAGACAGCAAGGGACAGGAAAATTACATTTCTCTCTCAAGAGATTTAGCAGTGAGGGATTTTATTACTTCATAAAATAGCTGATGAGGAAAAAAAAATTTACCTTAATGACTCTTAAAATACTGTATCACTTGTGAGGCAGTTCCTTCTGTTTTATTATAATGACTTCTTTGCCTAAGACATAGTAAGCATATATTCTATAAGAAGTGATACTCTTCTGGACATGGCGGTGTACTCTTGTAATCCCAGCACACTAGGAAGCTGAGGTAAGAAGATGGCAAGTTCAAGCCCAGAAGGGGCATTAGCAAGACCCTGTGTCAAAACAAAATAATATAAAAGGCTGAAATTGTAGTTCAGTGAAAGACCCTGGGTTCAATCCCCAATACTGCAAAACACAAAAAGGAAAAACTGACATGTTGATAGACATGTTGATGCTACGGTTCTAGGAAAAGTCACTCTCGCCAATTTACTTGACCTGACAGATTCTTGTCAGAAACGACCATAAAAAAATTCTATTATACTCTTAGCTGCACAAACCTCAATAATTTCCCTTACATAGGACAAATAAGAAGCTAAAGTGATGGCACGTCTTAAGATTCTTCTGTCTTTTTTCTATATCCCTTTCAAGTATATGTAAGCATTCTCTTGGTATAAAAATACCACGAGCCTAGGGGCTGGGGATTTAGCTCAGCGGCAAAAGCACCTGCCTGGCAAGCGCAAGGTCATGAGTTCGGTTCCCGGTACCGGAGAAAAACCAAAAAAAAAAAAAAAAAAATACCACGAGCCAAAAACAGATCAAAAAATTGTTGAAGAAAGTGATGCAAGGGGCTGGGGATTTAGCTCAGCTGCAAAGCGCCTACCTGGCAAGCTCAAGGTCATGAGTTTGGTTCCCGATACTGGAGAAAAATCAAAAAAAAAAAAAAAAAGTGATGCAAACAGAAATATTTAACTTAACAAACTTCCCTTATATCACATTTAGTGCACAAATTATGGCCCCTCAAAATGTCCTTCATTACATATAAAAATTTGTTTTCATCATTGAAAAATAAAATGGAGTGTCATGGGTTCAGGTGGAATTCATCATAACTTTTTTATTAAAATTAATGGAAATATTTTCTTCACTGAATGGCTATTCATTTAGCACAGAATTTGCAGAAATGAGGTAAAATGTTATCAGAGTCCTAGTGCAGGGGAAACGGGAAGATGATGGAGAATAAAAGTAGATTTTTTGCTTAAAAGTTAGAGAATTTAAAATAATTAGACATCAAGGGGAACGAAAAACACATAGGAGAAAATGGAGCTACAGAAAACCTCCCTGATAAATGATTTTTTGAGAAAGTAAGAGGAATGAGAATAAGGAACATGGATGGGTTAATGCAGTATGAAGGTCATCATCTTTAGAGAAACTGAGGCAAATAGAGAAGATAAAGGCTGCAGAGTCAGATCACTGGGTTAGCAGAAAGAGGAAGCAACTGAGGACTGACCTTGTGAAGAGCCCGGTGATCAGATGCACTGCCTGGCAAACACCAGTCCACAGTTTCCATGAAGGTATTTTTTGGATGTGATGATCATTTAAATAGACAGGGAATAAACAATATTGCCTTCCACATGTGGGTGGGCCTCATCCAATCAGTGGAAGTCTTCAAAGAAAAGAATAAGGTCCCCCAAAGTGAAAAGAATTCTGTCTCAACTGCTTCAAACTCAATGGTGGAACGTTAACTTCTATAGGAATTTCACTCTGCCAGCCTGCCTTGCAAATGTTTTATTTGCTAGCCCCACCACTGTGTGAAGCTCTTCCTTATAAATCAATTTTTAGATAGATGCATATCATCTCTCTCTCTTTCTCTCCTGTTTGTCTTGCTGGAGAGAAAGGAAAGAAGACATTCAGGGAGGACCACTTCCTAATCTGCATGTACCTCATGACATCATAGATGCCATCGTCTGCTGAGAGTCTGTGGCCCTGCTGAGGGGACAAGTTGACAACTAGAAATGTGCACAAACATCCCCGGAGCAAGGACCGCTGCTGCTCACTCCAGTGCCACAGTGTCAGACTACCAATTCCCTGGAGCTACGTACAATTCTATAGCATCTCTGTGAACTGATAAGACCTGACTTTTGGTGAGAAATGAGCAAAGGTCTCCTGCGTAGATTAACAAGAATTATATACATGAGACCTGGACATGGTGGTACACACCTGTGGTCCCACCATTCATTATGAGAAAACAGAATGTATTCTGTCATATTTATTTATCCACCTATAATCTAAAAAAGAATACATGGATGGCTTATCTCCTTTAAATCCAAATATATAAGAATTCACATCAATAAATGCTATGTCTGCTCTATATCCAGGCATCAAGCATGACAACATCATTGAAGCCCCTCCTCTCCAAAATCATTCCAATCCTTAACTACCTTCACATTTTCGTAATTAATCATTATGGATTAGTGGTATTTTTATTTACTTGGCACTACAATTTCTAGTAAAATAATAGTATGAGGGGGCTGGACACATGGCTCAGTGGTATAGCACCTGCCTACCATGAGCAAAGCCCTGCATGCCACCCCTAGTACTGTAAAAGGAAAAGGGGCAGAGGAGGAGAAAGAAGCTAAGTTCATGTTAGAATCACTAATATTTTATTTGAAAAAAATTTTTTCAGAGAAGTTTAAACAAACAATTTTTATGTACTGGTTGGAACAAGGATGAAATGACTAACATCATTTCTTTCTTTAGGTAAAAGACACACAGTTCTTTATTATAAATATCACTAATGGAGTTTCTTAAAACAAACATACACTGTCACAAGTAAAAAATCACCAATCTTGGGACAACAATTACTAAACAAATTTCTGTATATGATACGGAAGTTCTTTGTAGTATTAAGTAAACAGTTTTAGACCAAGACAATTCTGTGACAACAAAGTATAAAGGAAGCATGGATTAATTTAAAACTCTGGTAACTGAAATGTAAATATTCCCTAACCTTCTGCATTCTCTTGCTTCTCTAAACAAAGGACCCAGTGTGATAACCCAATGTTCTAGATTCCCAAACATATTTATGCCAACAACTTCAGTGATATTTATCAACTACCACTGAAACGTGCTGCTTATCATTTCAATTATAATTGTAACTGAGACCAATTCAAAGCACTTGGGATGATGATGTACAATAAAGAAATTAAAGAATCTATACATAGATCCTGTCTTCACACAGCGCCATTTTAATTCCTTATAGAATTTCACTGTGTGAAGATCCTACATGTTGGTCACTCCCTAGTGATGAGATCACTTGCAGTTTGTCATTGTCACAGGCGATGCTTTAAGAACAATTATGCACCTGTAGGATCCTCTGGGCACTGCTAAAGAGAATGTGCATCTTTACTTTGATACGGTACAAAGATCACATGTTTACCAAAATTACTAAGTTGATGTGAAGGTGTCGTATCAGTGTACTCACACCATTTATGAATCTTCTTCACATCCTCACTCAGACTTGGAATGATCAGACTTTTACATTGTCACCAATATACTGGAAAGAAATCCATGTTTTTATTTCCCTGCCTGCTAATAAGATTAAACTCTTTCAAATGATTTTGGCCATGCTGGTTTCCTTTTTTGTGAATTGCTTGATCATATTCTTTGTAAAATTTTCCAACACTTTGTCTTTTCTTTAAAGGTTTGTAGGAATTCTTGATCTATCCTGGATACACATTCTTTTCCAGTTTGTTTGTTTTTTTTTGCAAAGACCCCTTTGTTATGGTTTATGTCTGTGTGTCCCCCCCCAAAGCCACATGAGGCCATGGGGCAGGCTATTAGAGTTTGAATATGGGTGTGAGAGCTGCACCCGCCCTGGGGTGGATAGTTTGCATATGTAAGGGAAAGGAAAAGGGTGCTTGAGGCCATTCCTCCCCCATTCCTCCCTGGTGTATGCTGGTTGCTTTTGCTGTGTTCTGCCGCCCTGAGCTGTAGCTCTTTGCCATGGGCCACTCTCCTTATAATCTGCCAAGTACAGACTGAAACTTCCACAAACTGTAAGCAAAATAAACCTTTCCTTCCTTAATTTGGGGCGTCAGGTATTTTGTCCCAGCAGCGAGAAAAAAATAACCAAGACACCCTTCTAGTCTGTAGGTTGAGTTCTACCATAATTTGTGTCTGTAATTCTTCCTTCTGCTCTGTACTGTCTTATGCTTTGTACTTTCTTGCTTTATGTTATACTTACAGAGTGTGTGTGTGTGTGTGTGTGTGTGTGTGTGCGTGTGTGTTTGTGTGTGTGTGTGGTTGGTGTTTGACTCTTGTTTGATTTTTAAATTCCAGATAGCTGCTATCCTTTCAATGGTGAATTTTAATTTTTTAATGTAGTTATAGTTTTCTAATAAACTCTAGAAAAGTGGGTCTCAAAGCACAGACCCCAGAAAAGCAGTGGTAGCCAGTTGGGACTTGTTGAAAATGCAGATCTCAGACCCTCCAACCCAAACCTGATGACTGAGAAATCTTGGGGTAGGGTCCACAAATTATGCCTTAAGGGATTCTGATATGTATTGAATTTTGAAAAACACTGGACTAGAATTACTTAACATCTCTAAACACTTCCAAAACCAAAGCCTGGTTTTCCTACTGCGTTAGTCAACTTTGCCTTAATATAATAAATACCTAAAATAATCAGCTTATAAAGAGAAAAGGGTTATTGTGGCTCACAGTTTCTGAGACTTCAGTCAATGGTTAGCTGACCCTATTGCTTTTGGACCTATGGCAAAGGTAGTACATGGTACACAGCAGGGAGTACATGGCTCAAGCTGCTTGCCTCATACTGACCAGGAAACAAGGAGAGAGAAAAGGGTCCCTCACAATCTTCTCCAAACGCACACTCCCTGTCTTGGTTACTTTTCTCTCATTGCTGGGACAAAATATCTGATGCCCAAAATTAAGGAAGGAAAGGTTTATTTTGCTTAGAGTTTGTGGAGGTTTCAGTCCAGACTTGGCAGATTACAAGGCAGAGTGGCACATGGCAGAGAGCTACAGCTCAGGGCAGCAGAACACAGCAAAGCAACAAGCACACACCAGGGTAGAATGGGGGAGGAATGGCCTCAAGCACCCTTTTCTTCTCCTTTACATATGTAAACTATCCACCCCAGGGCAGGTGTAGCTCTCAAACCCATAATCAGACTCTAAAAGCCTGCCCCATGGCCACATGAGGCTTTGGAGGGGACACACAGACACAAACCATAACACTCCCCCATGACGTAAAACCTCCCACTAGGACTCAACCCCTAACAGTTTTACCCGCTCTCAATAGCTCCACAGGCCTTTGACAGACACTTACCAAACATGGCTCCTACCCAATGAAAAGCGCTCCACCCCGACGCCATCATCTTCTTTGATCTTCTTACCCAGAGTGTCAATGATTGATTAAATATAACAGCATTTAAGAATCTTAGTTTCTCGGCTGGGGATTTAGCTCAGCGGCAAAGCGCCTGCCTGGCAAGTGCAAGGTCGTGAGTTCGGTTCCCGGTACCAGAGAAAAACCAAAAAACCAAACAAACAAACAAAAAAAAGAATCTTAGTTTCTCTTACTATTTTGTACCCTAGTCCTTTTATATCTTCCATTGGGAACGTTAAGTGGTAAATTTTCATAATGTACGTTTGAAACAATCTTTATATGATCTTTATTAATGTATCATAGTTATTTGGCTTAGAATTCGAAGTTTGTCGTTATTTTCTATCACCAGCTTAAAAACATTGCTTTTGTACTCTGGCATCTGGTGCAGATGAGGAGAGTGTTGTTCATCTAATGAGTACTTGTTAGCAGAAATTCTGCCTTTGTCTTCTGTGGCCTTTGAAATTTTACTCTTTGTGCTTGGGGCTCTGCAGTATGACCATTCGTGTGTAGAGTTTCATTTCTTCCTAGTTATCCATTTCACTTCTTGTTTTTTTTTTTGTTTTGTTTTTTTGTTTTTTTTTTTGTGGTACCAGTGATCGAACTCAGGACCTTGTGCTTACCAGGCAGGCGCTTATGCCACTGAGCTGTATCCCCAGCCCCATTTCACTTTTCTTTACACTCCTTTAAATGTGAAGATTTGTGTATTTCTTAAATTCTGAAAAATTCCACTTATTTCTTTGAATATTGTTTTACATTATCATTTTTTAACCTTCTTCTGTGCTTCCTGTTGAATATATTGGGAAGCCTGTTCATCTTGTCTCCCACATCTCTTTCCTGAGTTTCCATATTTTTTTTCTTTTTTCTCACTATCACCCATTCTGGTGAGTTTATGAAGCAGCTTTTAAAGTACTATTTTTCCTTTAGCTGTGTCAGCATGGAGTTGATCCAGCCTGTTGTGTTTCTGTTTGCTGTCTGTATTCCTCCAAGGTTAAGCTCACATCTGTGTGGCCTTCCCGACTTCTAAGGGTGACTTGCAGTGACCTCTCCCTTCCTCCTCGTATCCTTGATGACACTGCAGAAACTAGCTTCCTACTCAGTGCCACTCAATGCAGCTTGCTTAACTCCAAGTAGGAAACTTACAGTGTCTCTCCTTTTGGGGTAAAAGTCATGATGGAAATGATAGCCCTAAAGAGTTTTCCAGAGCTCTTTGTTAACCAAGGGAATCTCACTCTCCTGATTTCAAGAGGCTCCTACCTCCTTTCAGACACATGGGCCAGCAGGTGCCAGAACACACCCTCAATCACAGCTTTGTGGTTTTCTTGTATTTCTAATACAAGGAGATGTTATTCTTTTTATTGCTATTATTTTTAATATTGCTATATGTTTGGAGCAAAGGCAGCAGCTCAAAGAATAAATTTATAATAACTTCTTAACACACGAGATCTGACAAAGAATGCCTTCACATGTTCTTCGGGCCCACAAAGGTGTCCAGAGTAACATAAGTATTCAGTTTCCCACCTACCTGTAAGAAGCTCCAAGCCATCACTCCATGCAAACACCAAGTAAAACTAACAGAATGAAAATGAGCAACTCTAGCTAAACCTGTCAGAGAAGTGAAGCCGTGGAGCAAATTTCTACCTCAGAAATTGGAGAAACACATAGGTGGTTATAAAGAATTACAGTTTACCAGAGTAAAACTCCATGAGTAGAAACCTCTGAGAGAAAGGGTAGAAAAATCTACTGAGGAGTAACGGAGGAGTTCCTGGAGCCTTATTGTAGACAAACAAGTTTGAGTGTTAAAAACACCCTAGGGCCCCATCCATAGGGGAGCTCTCACACTTTTATGGTTTAACCTCCAAGTTCTCTAGCAAATTCCCACAGTGAAGATAGGAAAAAAGTCCACTGAGACTCTTCGCAGGGGGAGGGGAAAGGGAGCTGCTTCAAAATATGCCAGAGCATTCAATTCTTGCCAAATTCTGCCCTCAAGAGAAAGTATTTTACCAGAGCCTAACCTCCTGGTATATTTAAGGGTTTAACCCACCTAAAGAAAGGGAAGTACCCCAGCCCAGCTGACTGTTCCCTTCCTGTACTACAAAAAGTGGGGAGTAGGACTAAGAAGCACTAGTGAATTTACAACGCAAGAGCACAGGCTTTCCAAAAGCTGAAACCTAACTACGGGACTATAGACTGCTCCCCTCACCCCACTCCAGTTTACCACCACGCCTCTACTAGTCTATTTACTGCAGTTCCTTCCATCAGCAAACCACATCTAGCTTTCAACACAAAAATTGCAAGGTATTCTAAAATGCAAAAACCACAAATTAATGATACACAGAGAATAAGCATCAGAAGCACCCAGGTATGCCAAGGTATTGAAATTGTCAGATAAGAAATTGAAAAGAATATGGTTAATACGTTAAGAGCTTTAATGGGAAACATAGCTCACCTATAACCAGAAAGGTAGAAATTCCAAGAAGAGAAATTCTAGAGATCAAGAGCACTGTAGCAGAACTGAAGAAAGCGGCTGATGGGCTGAATAGTAGACTGGACACAACAAAGGAAAAAAAAATCTCTAAGCTTCACAATAGGTCACATTAATTTCCAAATCTGAGAGCAAAGAGAAAAAGGACTGATAAAAATATATCAAAATATCCAACGACTACAAAAACCATAACATATACAATGGGAATACATGAAGCAGAATGATATATAATAGACAATTTGTATATCTACATATATAACCAATTAAATTTCATCTTCTATACTTTTCTCTGGGAAGATAAGACTAAATACCCTCACTATAATTTGTGTGAAACTTCTTCATAATTAGTTTATAATTCACTCCAAAACAGATCCTCAGAGTCATACTTTGCATGCAGAAATACAGAACAGAGACCCTTTAGACTGTCTCTGTGAAGTATATATGATACAGGGGAAAGAAACTCCCAATCTGAATGATATCTGGGACGAGTTTGTGTTCTCTAAAATTGAAGAATGAATTTTAGGAACAACAGAGGTGAAGAGCAGAATATATTTATTGAGGGAAAGAAAATTTCTGTCAAAGAAAGGGACAGAAGGGGGCCCGCGTGGATTACCAAAGACCTTGCCCTTCCCAGGGATTTTATAGAGCAAAAGCACAAGGTGAGGTGGGTACAAAATAGGGGGAAAATGGGAAATTACAATGTGGGCATGAGCTGAGACAAAAGTATGGTCAGCCATTAAGATTACAAGTATAATCGTTCAGGTAAAATGATTAAATTGGGATCAAGTGGGGAAGCGAGTCACCTAGCAAGCGGGCATGAATACAGAACAGGGGTTTTTTCTGTAGGGGGTTGAGCTAGTGACTCTTCCTGTCTTTTTCAAGGTGGTCGCTACCTATAGAATATCAATCCCTGATGTTCACACCTAGGGTGGTATGTGGGTGCATTGTTTAGTCTTTTGTCTTGAGATCTGGCCCACAGCAAATATGTCTCCATTTGCAAAGTATCTTGTGTCCATATTGGCTCCTTCGAGGGCCTGGCCCTGTCTGACTGCCTATAATATTTCTGTCTAACTCAGCTGCCTATAACACTTCAATCAGGTCTAAACAAGCATTAGCAAACCCTAAGCACACATGCTGCTGTAATTGTTTAAGTAGTTGCTGTAGTCTTTCCCAATGTAAACTGGCAGTGCCATATGCCTCTTCTCAACATAATACGCATGTCAGCCACTTCCAATTTTCTGAAGAAAGCACACAAAATAAATTTTGCTTACCAACATTTCCTAAGTTGTTTCTTGGCAAACTCCTTCTACCAAACATGAAGAAATGCCAAAAACAGAGTCAAATAAATTTGAAAACACTGGCTCAAAATCACAAATTCTTTTGTTAACTGTCAGCCTTAACAATATTCAATATAAATCAACATTTTCTGAACCCCATAACCCATGAAGGATCAGCTTATAGAAAAAGTGTTCTATGAAACACAATTTGAAAACTTTTGCTCTAGAAGCATCTATGGATGCCTTATTCACACAAAAGTAGCACAGTTTAGGAAATGTGGCTAATTGTTTTAGATTCATGTTATAAAGCAGTAGTCTAAAAAATTTCCCCTTGAAGAGCAGGAGGTAAAAGTGTTGAGCTTTATAAGCTATGAAATCTTTCTTCCAATTACTCGTTTCTTTGCAAAAGCAACCAGAGTCAGCTCCTTGTGGGGTTATATTAGAGTAAAACATTATTTACAAAAAGAGGTCTGCAGGCCATGATTTGCTGAACACTACTATTAAAAAAATGACAATGATGTTTTGCCATAAAACATTTGCATTTAACAAATACTAACTGAGCAACTACTACGTGTTTTTTGGTTCCATTAATATTACTGGATGCATGAACAGATGAATCATTGTATACAAAGAAGGCTGTGGTGTTTGAGGCACAGACACGACAAAGTGCTACATTCACATATGGGTTTTCACTTGATTTTTTTTTTTTTTTGTAAAATTAGTATTTTTTTTTGTATCACCATTCCACAGAGGGGGAAACTGAGACTTGAACTTCCATTTAGTGGCTTTGCCAAAGGTGGCACCTATGAGTAAAGGGGATTTATTCAAGCACACATCCTCTATGGCACTGCTGGGTCATTAATGTTTCGCATCTTCACTTGACTTTGTTGCTATTTTTGGTGTGATTCCTACAAATATTAAACCCTCATCTTTAAATTCAGAGACAATGATGTAATAGGGTTCATCTAGTGCAACCCTGCTGTGTTTACATGCTCTGGGTTCTTAGGTTTTTCAAAGAGACTAAGTCCATCTTTTTCCACTTCCAATTTATAAATCCTCTGGCTGAACTTACAACTTGACCAGTGGCGAGGAAAGTGAGCCGTGCCCCTTTTCTGTTTCAATGTTTTGTTTTGAAACGGTGATGGAAAAGCTTCATTTAGATCTGGCGAGCCTTTATCTTGCAAAACTTTCCAAACAAAAGTTTCATGGCTTAGGGTTTTTCCAGGTTCTGTTGATTCTTGTAAATCACGTTAACCCCGGGAATGTTTGGACTTTGTTCCAATCACCACCAGCTTCCCCGCTTCTATGCCCGCTTCCCAGGCCAGCTCTTTCATTCAGATACTTGCTATCCGCTATCCCCCGTTACACAGCGTCCTTTCCTAGGAACAAAGAATCCCAAGAAGACAATCATTTATCATCCGACTACCACAGAAGCAAGGAACAGGAAGTGATTTATAATGAAAGGGAGATTGGGCCCTGTGTTTACCTTCTCATGCTCTGTTCCACCATCCTTTCTCTTTGTCACCTTTCAGCGTAAACACTAGGAGTTAGCCTGCTTCTGACAAAAGAAACCAGGGAACCCTCCCAACACACTATACCGTTGCTGGAGTAAAACAATTAGCATCCCGGCCAGACATGGGATCCTGTTCGGAAAAAAGGGCACTGTTCCTTGAAATTCCTCGGGCTTGGCCGCCTTGACTGGCCACAGACGCAGCCACCAGAATGTTTAATAGAACAAATGTTACTGTCTGCCTCAGCCTTTTTTTTTTCCTCCTAGAATTCCTATGGAAATTTCCCTACAAAACAGATCCGAGAGCCCAGATGAACAAAGAGCTTCCTTTTGAGCAATTGTCTCCCACTCCCCGACCCGAGCCAGACCAGATGAAAGAAAAAATTGTTCTCAGATTGCACAAACAAAATTCGGGCCTCATAAGGGCTCATAAGAACTGGATAAAGTAGGGGCCATTCTTCAATGAGTTCAAATGTCTGATCTAAATGAAAGCAAATTCCTGGGATTCTCCTTTAAATAGCTCCATTCAGTGAAGCCAGAGCTCAACCAAAAGAATTGCTGCAATGTCCGCCAACAGGACTGTCACCATTCATAAACAACTGTAGATTTAACTGACCCCAGAGCTCTGGAAAACAGGAAATCCAGGCCTTTGTTATTTCCACAGAACAAACCAAACTTAACTGACATGGGACAAAAACAAAGCCAAGTAAACAGAAACGACAAGACATAGGTGTGACTGATGGAAGGCTGACACAGAGACAGGGCAGAGGGTTTGTCCTTAGGATGTGCAATATACAGCCAAGAACACCTGCCTGGCATTTCGAGCCATGACTTCCAAGAACGATTTTTTACTTGCTAAAATTGCAATTTGGTTGCCTAACATATGTTTCTTTTTTCCATTCACACTGAAAAATAAACACTTGAGCATGGTCTGTCATATGTGACTTGCATTTACTCATTATTCAATCTGTGAGTATGACACCGTAGAACTAGAAGCTTCCTGAGCTCCTCCAGCACTACAATTCTATAAATGATTTGTCCTTTCCAGTTGCAGAAAGCCATATCTTTTCCCTTCCCTAGGAATTAAGAGGAGCTCTTAGGAATAAGGAAGATCCAGCTTTGCATAGAAGCCAAATTGTACCTACCACTGTCTGATGAAGAGAAATATACCAGTTTGAGCTCTTTAGGGATAAAATATAGGATCCTTCATTTTTCCTTTTTCCCAAAGTATTGCCCCTTGGGCATTTCATACCTGCTTTGGGAGATAACAAAGAATACAAGACTCAAATCAAGTCTAATACAGCATCTGTTAGCAATGCTAAGTAGAAGTTAGGTGGCAAAGAGCTGTCAGAATTAAGCTGAGTTTATCAATTTCAATGACCATATTTCTGTAAAAATTAATTTTAATACTTCAACAATATTAAGACACTTTTTCACATTAACATCTTTGGAATGAGGATGCCGTTTTACAGATATGCATTTACAGTTGCATTTTTCAGTCCCTATTTTTGAGGCAGTAGTTATTACCCAGGCACTTAGCACATAGGTCATAACTGTTCATGTGAAAGTCAATCCTTCTATAGAGCTATCTGCAATCTGGTTCTACAGTACTGAATTAACTGCTGTTTAAATGCTTTCAAAATGTTTCAATATGATTTGACATTTAAACAAAAGTTTTGAGAATGCAGGAAAGGACAGAGACAAAAGAAGAGTATAAATGTGAAATAAGATCTACTCTGTATGGAGAAAGACATTGAAATTTAGCAGAAAAATACTGTGGGAAAGAAGGAATGACTGACTGTATGACAATATATTTTCTTATAGCAAAGTGCTTCATAGGGACTAAGAAAGATTTCACGCATTGATGGTGTGATAGTCTGTTATTAAGATGAGTACAAAAGGATTGCCTATCACACACCAAAGACTCAGTCGAAGGCAGGACAAATTGCAAACCCTCTGGGAGAGCTGAGAAACATTTCAAAGCAGTAGCAGGCTAGTGCAATCAATTACGGAGTGGATTTTCATCCCTTCTTTGTCTTCCTTAGTAGTACATAACATAATGGTGAGTCTTACAATTGACAGGATCTTCTGACTGATAAACTATATTATCTACATCATGACTGAATGCCAGGCAGATCTTGAGAAAAGGCTAAGATAATATGTGGTGTTGTCTATCTGACCCACAGAAAATCACTCCCTTCATGACCTCCATGCCCTCCAACCCTCAGAAGAGACAAGACTATCCACTGCCCCTCTGGGCCAATGTTACATCCATCCTAACTCTGTTTACAGCCCCAGAATTAGTCATTATGCTTATAGGAAATGTTTTCACCAATACCTTAAAGACCAGTTCTTCTTTCATTATTTTCTGTGTTGGTTAGTGTCTTCTGCACGTACCTGATCTCAAGAAAAACATTCTTGTTCATATCAGATAACAAATGGCTGTTTCTTTCACCACTTCCCCCATCACCTCCCACATTGCCTCCTCTGTACCTACCACCTTGGGGTCCCACAGAGCTCATCTATTCTACTTTCTCTACCAAATGCACTCACACTCAAGGGTCCCTGTTTTCAAAACTTACTCCCACCCCTTACTCCTTCTCTAGAAATAAATCACAGGGAGAAAGTCTATAATAGAGTCCAAGTACTTCTTTGGGTTCTATTTCTGGTTGCATGTCTCAGCAATATCAGATGCCATTTGAAATTCTCTTGTTTCTGAAATTCTTTTTTCTGACTCTTTTTTTTTTCCTGTGGTACCAGGAATTGAACTCAGGGTCTCGCGCTTACCAGGTAGGCACTTACACCACTGAGCTATATCCCCAGCCCCTTTTTTCTGACTTTTGAAATGCCATTTTCTCTTGTGTTTCCTTTAATGTCTATGAAAACTTTCTGAATTTCCTTTTGGTCAATCTTTACCTCTATTTAAAAGTGAGGTGTTATTTTTCTCTTCAGCTGACACAAAATAATTGAATGTATTTATGAGGTACAGTGTGATTGTCTAATATATATACAGTATATATTAAGGACTGAGAAAATCATATTTAATTAACATCACATCAAACATTTATCATTTCTTTGTGATGAGAACATTTAAAATCACTTCTAGTTACAGTATTTCGAAGTACACACTAAAACATTGTCAACTATAGTCATCTGCTTGGTTATACAACACTGGAATTTATTCCTCCTTTCTAATGGTAATTGTAAACTTGCAGCCATGGACCAATCTCTCCTAATCAGCCCCGACCTCCACTGGCTATGAAGACCACTATTCTACTCTACATTTTATGACAACAGATTTTTTTGTTTTGTTTTGTTTGTGTTTTTCTCCGGTACCGGGAACTGAACTCACGACCTTGCACTTGCCAGGCAGGCACTTCGCCGCTGAGCTAAATCCCCAGCCCTGACAACAGATGTTTTAAATTTCATAAACGCAGTATCTGCTTTTTTGTGCCTGAATTCATTTTATATGATGACTTATCCATGTTGTTACAAAGGATAGCTTTTTATCCTTTGTTATGGCTAAGTTTTAATCCATTGTGCAGATATGCCAGGTTTTCTTTACCCATGCATCCATTTGTGAATATTTCTGTTGATTTCATGTCTTTGGTACTATTAATAATGCTACAAATATGGAAGTGAACGTATCTCTTTGATGTATTGATTTCCTTCAGTTGGACGCACCCTGAATGGCTGGATCATATGGTAGGTCTCTTAATTTTTTGAAAAACTTCCATACTGTTTTCCATAATAACTACACCAATTTTCATTCCAAAGGTGTATAAAAATTCCCATTTTTCCACATTTTTGACAGAACTTGTTACTTTTTGTCTTTTAGATGATAGTCATTCTAACTGGGAAAAGGGACAGATATTTTATTTTCATTTTAATTTGTATTTATATGATGATTAGTAATATTGAGCATTTTTCACACATTTGTTGGCTATATATGTCACCTTTTATAAAATGTCTATTCAAGTCCTTTGTCCAGTTTTTAATCAAGTCATTGGCTTTTGCAATTAGTTCCTTATATATTTTAGACATTAATCTTTTGTCAAGTGCATAGTTTGAAATTACTTTCTCTTATTCTGCAGGTTTTATCTTCACTCTGTTATTTTCTTTGTAATATAGAAGTTTTTTAGTTTGATATATCCCCCATCTGTCCACTTGTGCTTTTGTTGCCTGTGCTTTTCAGCTCTTACCCAAAAAAAATCCTTGCCCAGACCGGTATCATGAAGCATTTTGTCTATTTTTTCTCCTAGTAGTTTTATACTTTTCTAAATGCAAGTCTTTAACCCATTGTGAGTTGGTTTTTGTATATGTTGCAAGATAGGAGCCTAGTTTTTTTTTTTGGTTTTTTTCCGGTACCGGGAACCGAACTCACGACCTTGCGCTTGCCAGGCAGGCGCTTTGCTGCTGAGCTAAATCCCCAGCCCCCGAGCCTAGTTTTTTTTTTTAAATGTAAACATCTAGGTTTGATTAGAAATAGTTACTGAAGAGACTATCCTTTCCCCAAAGTGTGTTTGTGGCACTTTTGGTGCAAATCAGTTGATATTGTCTATGTTCTCTGTTTTATTCCCTAGGTCCATGTACCCACTTTTAAAGTTAATTTTACATGTTTTTTGTTCTTGCTGTTGTTCCTATAGATTTTATAAAGTATTTTGAGCTCAGGGAGAGTGATGCTTCATTCTTTTTTGCTCAAGATTGCTTTGGTTATTTGGAAGCTTTTGAGGTTCCCTGTGAATTTCTATTTTTCTATTTCTATAAAGAATCTAATAGGTATTTTGATAGGAATTACATTGAATCTGTAAGTCAACTTGAGTAGTTTGGACATTTTTATAATATTAATATTTCCAATCCATAATCATGGAATATCTTTCCATTTACTTATATCTACTTTAATTTATCTCATAAGGGTTTATAGTATTGTTAAGAATTTTTGTATCAGGGGCTGGGGATTTAGCTCAACGGCAAAAGCGCCTGCCTGGCAAGCGCAAGGTCGTGAGTTCGGTTGCCGGTACCAGAGAAAAACCAAAACAAAAAAAAACAAAACAAAGAATTTTTGTATCCTAGTGTCTTTGTTACTTTTCTCTCGTCACTGAGACAAAATACCTGACACCCAGAATTAAGAAAGGAAAGGTTTATTTAGCTCACAGTTGTGGAGATTTCAGTCCATACTTGGCTGGCTCCAAGGCAGAGTGGTACATGGCAGAGGGCAACAGTTCATGGCCACAGAAAACAGCAAAAGCAGCAAGAGTAAAAATGGAGAATCAGCAGAGAGCAAGCCTCCCTTATATTGTATGTAAGCTACCTGCCCCAGGTTGGGTGTAGCACTCACACCCAAAATCCCAGCATTGAACCATGAATCAATCATAAAGTCTAGAATCCTGCCCTATGACTTCATGAGGCCTTGAGGGGACATTTAGACACAAAACATAACACCTTGATTGAACTTATTCCCTGGTATTTTAATTTTTCATAAGTATTTTGAATGAGGTGGCTTTCCTGAATTCTTTTTCAGATAGTTCATTATTGGTGTGTAGAAATTCTACTAATTTTTATGTGTTGATTTCATAGCCTATATCTTTACTGAATTCATTTATTTATTCTATCAGTTTTGTGGTGGAGCCTGGTTTTTCTATCCATATGATCATGTTGCCTGCAAATATGGACCATTTGACATGCTCCTCTCTGATTAGAATGCCTTTTTCTTGCACTTAATTGTTCTATCTAGGACTTCCAGTACTGTGATAAATAAAAATAGTGAAACTGGCATCCTTGTCTTGTTTCAGATCTTAGGAGAAAATCTTTCTCTAGATCTTAGATCTAGTTCTAAGATCCAGTTCTCAGAGGAAAAACTTTCTCCTTTCCCCATTACAAATGTGGCTAACTGTAGTTTTGTATATATAGACTTTATTGTGTCAAAGTACATTCTTTCTATATCTAATTTGTTATTATGAAAGGAAGTTAAATGTTATCCACCTGAAAATCTTATCAAATACTTTTTCTGCATCTATTGAAATAATCATTTGTTTTTAATTTTTCTTGACTCATATAAAAGTATCTTTTATATATAAAGTATCACAATTATTACTTTGTATATTGAACTATCCTTGTACTCCTTGGATGAATTGCATCTGATCACAGTGACTCTTTTATTAATGTGTTCTTGAATTCAGTTTGCCAATATTTTCTTGAGGATTTTTGCATCTATATTCATGACCTGTAGTTTTGGTATTAGTTCTCTTAATATTTGTTAGAATTTAGAAGTGAATCATCAGATTCTGAGATTTTCTTCAATTTTCTTAGTTAAATTTTGGCAAGTTATATGTGTCCAGGAACTTTCCCATTTCTTCTACATCATCAGTTTGTTAGTATATATTCATAATAGTCCCTAAGGATCTCTTGTATTTCTGTGGTTTTAGTTGTAATGTCTCCTTTTTTCACCTCTGATTTTATTTGAGTTTTTTTCATTTGCCTCTAGAGGTTTTCTTTTTAATTCATTTTTTTGACTTTTTTTTTTTTTTTTTAGTCCCTATTTCATTTACTTCTGTTCTGATGTTTATTATTTCTTCTCTTCTATTTGGGGTTTAGTTTGTTCTTGTTTTTCTAGTTGTTTGAGCTATAATGTTAGATGGCTTATTTTAAAACTTTCCGACTTCTGGATAAAGATATTTATTGCTATAGTTTTTTCTTAAATTTGATTTATCAGAATCTCATAGGTTTTGATATGTTGTGTTTCCATTTCCATTTCTTTCTAGACATTTTTAAGTTTCCTTTTCAATTTCTTCTTTGGCCCATTCATTGTTTAGAAAATTCATGCTTAATGGAAATTAAGTTTTTCCATAGTTTCTAAATTTCCTCCTGTTGTTGATTTCTAGTCTTATTGGCTTATGATCAAAAATTATATTTGATATTATTTCAATTTTTTTATTTGTTGGAACTCATTTTGTCCAGGAGAAACCTATGCTCTGTCCAGGAAAAAATTCTATGTGCTGATGAAAATATGTTCTTTTAACTATTGGATAAAATGTTATGTAAATGTCTGTTCAGTCTACGTTGTCTAATTTAATGTCGATGGTTCTTTGTTGATTTTCTGTCTGGATGTTCTTTTTATTACTGAAAGCAGGGTGTTTGAGTCCTCTATTATTTTTGTTCAACTATACAATTCTCCTTCTATACCTATAATATTTACTTTATTTATTTGGGTATTTCAATGTTGGATGCATGTATATTTATAATTATCATATCCACTTGCTGAATTGGCCTCTTTATCATTATATAATAGCTTCCTTGTCATCCTTTACAGTTTTTGACTTCAAGTCTACTCCGTATACATATCTAGCTTATCCCAAATCCACTCTTCCATCTCTAGGCTGGGCTCTAAACATTTCAAATTATCTACTGAAAACCCTCACTTAGATGACTTACAGGAACCTCCTTTTCCCAGATACGTAACTCTGATAAATTCTGTTTTCACTATTCTTGCTCCCCTCAAATACTCAGATTTGAGTACAATTACCTACACATCATCCAAGTGAGAAAATCACATCATTTTCCACCTTTCCCTTTTCTTCAACAGTAACCAGCACCCAACCATGTTAAGTTTAACCCCGTGGGGGCTCTTAACTCTGAATCCTTTTTATTCCTTTTTATCCTTATTCATTTCTGCAAATGCTTAATAAACACCTTCTCATGGGGAATGACTTCCTAGAAGGCAAATTATATCCCTTTTTTCTTCTAAGTTTAAAACTGAGAGATGGAAATAAGAGAATTTGATTTAGGTCAGTAAACCAAATGAGACTCCTTACCAAAATATAGATATACATATGCCCACACACAAGCGCACACACATGCATATACACACTTATGCACATATGTACACGCAAACATCATCAACTTTGTGATACACCCAAAAGGAGAGTCTGGAAAATATACATACGTACAGCCAGCAAAAGCTGTGAACTGTCTTGGAACCCTCAAGCCTAGAGAGTGTTTAAAAATGGGTTCAGAATGACCACTCAGGTTTGCTTACATAACAAAAAAGATAGGGAGGAACATATTTATCCTATAGGCTGTCCTTAAGAACAGGACCAAACAGAATTAGCTGTTGAATGAATTCCTCAATATCACAAATCAGATAACTCATTCCCATTTTGTAAATAAGGGGAAGGACAGAATGGAGAAAGGATATACTTGGAAATATTATTATGCTATTATCACCGGACAAAGTCTAGTGAAACCTCTACTAGTTTCCTAGGCTACCATAAAATATTGCGAGTAACTTGGTGGCTTAAAAACAATTGGATTTTTCCTCCCACAATTCTAGAGAGACCAGAACTCCAAAACCAAAGTTTTAACTAGAGAAGTGATGGCGAACATTTTAGAGACTGAGTGCCCAAACTGCAACCCTACTAACCCAAGTATCATCACTGCAATTTAACCAGAGTACTGAGGTTTTAGTTTACGGAAAAAACAACTATCTGATGCTTGGCTGCTGTGGTGACTTGGCTTACTTGCCGACAGAGGCCTCTGTGTGCTCGCTGCAGCACGTGGGCCATAGGCTTGCTACCTCCGAACTAAGAGGCTCTGAAGGCAACTCCATTCCTCACCTTGTCATGTTTTTTGATAGCTGTTGTCAATCCTTGGGATTCCTGGGCTTATAGTTGCATACGTCTGGTCTCTGCCTCTATCTTTACTTGGTCTGTGTTATACTTTCTACATAGATGTCCACCCAATGCCTCCTGACCTCACAGTTGTGGCTTTTGGGAGGTCATGATATGATGGTAGTGATATTCATCAGTGGTTTAGTCCACTGGTGAGTTTATACCTAAAAGTGATAATACTAAGAGGTAGAATCTGGTCAGAGGAGGTAAGCCACTTGCCAGAAGGTTCTGTCTCCTTCCTTCTTCCCTCGATCTCTCTCTCTCTCTACTTCCTGCTGCCATACCATAAGCTTTTTCTCCTCTGCCCTGCCCCTCTGCCATGCCTCTCTACCTTGGAACCAGCCAAGTATGGGCTGAAACCTCTACAAACTCTGGGCCAAAATAAACCTTTCATCTTTTAAGTTGTGAGTGCTGGGTACTGTGTCCCAGCAATGAGAAAGTAACGAAGATAACCTCCTCCCTACCTCACTAGGTCAAATTTCTGTCACGGTTCTCTTAGCAAGACACCAGTCATTGGATTTAGGCCCCACTTAAACGTAGAAAAATCGGGCTGGGGATTTAGCTCAGCGGTAAAGCGCCTGCCTGGCAAGCACAAGGTCGTGAGTTCGGTTCCCGGTACGGGAGAAAAACAAAAAAAATAAAATAAAATAAAATAAACGTAGAAAAATCGCATTTCAAGATTCTTAACCAAATTATATCTGCAAAGACTATTTCTAACTGAGATCACATTCCTATGTGCAGAGGTTAACACCTGGGCACTCCCTTTTTGTGATTGGAACACTACAAATCTGTGTGGTAACATGAGGACAAAGATTCTCCATTTCTTTTTTCCCAGCAACTGCGTCAGGCACCAGAAATTAGTAGAATCATTGCACTCCTTGCCCTCATATAGCCCATTCTACACTTTTTCTATTGCAATGCTCTGTTGGAATGGTCCCCTAAATCTTCTTGCCTCAAATTCATTCACGCCAGGTAAGATTTTAAAAACACCAACATTAACTAAAATAGTCAAGGTCATTCTGTGGAAAAAAAAAAAAAACAGCCTATGTCAGTGTCTTAAAACAACGTAAGTCTGTGTCTTGTTCAGTCTGTGAAAGAACAGCTGAGGGCCTTCTCTATCTATGGTGTCTCTCCATTCAAGGGCCAAAGCCTATGCTTCCAGAATAGTTAAGGCTGGAAAAGGATCAAAGACAAATTAGTACTTCTTACACTTTCTGCTGGATGTGCCATACACTACTTTCACTCTCAGACACTGGTCAAAGTCATGTGGCCATGCCTGATTTCAAAAGCAGAGAGTACAAACTTAATACAGGAATAGAGTTAGAACTGAAATTACTCAGTGATTTGCTCTAATACTTTAATATTTAAATATTTTTAGGGATATCTTGCGTGTAGATTGAAGCTTACATTCAGCACAGTATTTCAGATCCTGTGTAGTGATCCTCATCCTCTACTGTCAGCCTCATTTTTCCCTTCTTTTTTGCCACATGTTGTCCCAGTTACACTCAGTTTGACTACTCACAATTTCTTGTCATACCAGAGCCTCTCTGGTCCTGGGCATGTGTTCACGCTGTGCCTTCTACCTCCAAGGTTTTTCTTAACAGCCACTTCATTTCTGAAGACCTTTCCTTAGGTATAATTAATCCCTCCATTACTAGCACAGGCCATTTCTTCGTAACTCATTCCTTCACAGATTTCCTCAAAAAATAAACCAAGTATCAAGCACTGTGCTGCCGTAGGGTGAGGGGGCCTAGCCTTAGACCCAGAAAGTTTATTATCCAGATGAGCATAAAGGAATGTATCAAAGTCACATGTGCCACTGTGGTAGGAGTAGGAGGTGCTCTGGGAGCCCAGGACACAGTGACAAATTTCCTAAGGATGTAATATGACAGTTAAACTGAGACCTAAAAAACACAAAAAGGAGCCGTTTGCCAAGAAAATAACTGGGAAGGAGAAACATTCGGATAGAAAAAATCATGCATGAAGGCCCACAGATAGAAGAACTTGTGATGAGTTTGGAGACCTAAAAATGTGTGCTTAAACACAGGGGAAATACACAGCATGCACTGTTGATCAAACTGATGACCAAACACAGATCGTGAATTAGACAAGACAGCCTTGCTATTTCCACTCTCATGATTCAGCACAGCAACTGGGATTTCTTGCCCTAAGGGCACGCGTTATGTATGGGATTTCAGTGCAGCATTTTGGTCCCCATGGAACTTTGTCTCCTCCTCACTGGCAGTAGCTCCTTCCTACTTCCAACATGTGCAAATTTCCCTTTATTTTGAGCTCAGCTCTGTAGATGTGTGGGTGTATGTGTTAATATGAAAACCTGGTATTAGTTCTAGATTCTAGATCTCACAATAGAAGAGTTGTTGCAAGAAAGCAAAAGTAGATTCTGCACATGCCTACCACACCCATTGACTTAATTTAACATATAAATTAAATGTAAAACTTAACTAAAATAAAATTAATCAAGTCATATTAGGTTTTAAATTAAGATTCTACTAAATTGCTTAATTATGTAGTAATTCTTATGTGCCCTAAACCATACCTCAGAGTACACGTATGATTCTGTGACCTGGGGCAGTTCACTTTTTTTTTTTTAAAGGAAATTGGTACAGGTTGCACGTAGTGACTTCCTTCCAAATGCAGCAGGGTGAGCCAGGAGAGTACTTTACAACTGAGAAATCCAACAAGGTTTTCTTCCATCAGGTGACAGTTTAACTTGAAAAGTAATGTTATGTTAATAATGTGTACACTTGATACAGTGTGATAAGAACATTACTTCACCTTAATAGTTTTCCTTTCCAGAACCTAGTCTAAGCCTGAGAAAAAGATCAGTCACACTCCAGAGTCCAAATTACCTGACCAGCATCTTCGAAACTATCAAAATCATCAAAAACCACCACCACCACCATCACCACCAACAAAAGAAAGCTGAGAAGCTGCTAAACTTATGGAAGCCTAAGAGGATATGACCAACAAGTTAAATGTGATGTCCAAAATAGACAGAGAACATTTGTTAAAATAAAATATGCATAAAACAAACTGTTTATATCAATATTATTTCATTAATTGTAATGAATGTACCTTATCAATACGATGATGATAATAAGGAAAACTAGGTGTGGGGTATATGGGAATTCTGTTTCAGTTTCATAATTTTTATATACATCTAAAATTATTCTAAAATTTAAAGGAAGAAATTGGGAAGATCTCCAAATATAGCAAGAGTAGAACAAGTATCTCTTGTTAAAGACAGGAAATTGTGTCATGTATTCTCAACCAGTGTGCATCTGTAAATGTTATCATTTCATATGATTCATTTGTAATTTATCAACCTAATATTATGTTTCTAAATGTATTCCTATTGATGCCATAGACATAATTCACTCATCATAATGAGCAGCTCACCATTTGTGTAACTTTAAGGTATTTATACAGCCCCACCTTGATAAATTTTATGTTCTTTCCAATTTTCACTGATACAAACACATCATTGCACTCATGAGCAAGAATTTCGCAGAGATAAAAATAATCAGGGAAGGACATACACAAAGTTCTTAAGGGATAGGAGTGTAGCTCACTGGTAGAGCATTTGCTGAAAACATACAAGGCTCTGGATTTGTTCCTCAGCAACACACACACACACACGCACACGCACACCACAGAGCCTAAATTTTCACATACTATGTTTAACTTTCTATATTTTGTATCAACTTACTTTCCAGACAACAAGTTGTCTCACAGCCTAATTTTCTATGTTCACTGACTTTTTGAATGGTATCTCACTTGTAATTTCGAATGCTATAAAGTTAAATATGTTTTTATAAGTATTTCAGATTTCTGCTACTTTGAATTGGTTATGATTAACATTTTCCCATCCTTCATTTTCTTTAGTCATACATACACTTTATATACTGTTCATACTAATCCTTTATTGGTTTATACTTATTACAAACATTCAAATGTGTGGTGTGTCTCTGGACTTTCTTTGTGGTATCTTTTGTCATATAAAAGTATTAAATTGTGCTACGATTGGAATGCTTGTGTCCTCTTAAAATTCACAGATTGAAATCTAACCCTCAATATGCTGGTGATAGGAGGCAGGGCTTTAGGGAGGCGACTGTCTAGGGGGTAGAGCTCTCATGAATAAGATTCTAAGAGGTTCCGAAGCTGCCTGCTTCTTCTATTGCATGAGGACACAGTGAGAAGTTGCCATCTATACACCACGAGGTGGGCCTTCACCAGATACTGAATCTGCTGATGTCTTGATCCTGGACTTCCAAGCCTTCAGAACTGTGAGAAGTAAAAGTCTGTTGTTCATACATTTTCCAGTCTATTGTATTTTGTTATAGCAGTATTAATTAGCTGAAATAAATTGTAACCTACCAGAATCTTCCTTTTTTTTATGACTTTTTAATATATTAAAGATACTTTATTCCAATGTCCAGATGATATTCTCCTATACTTTTTCTCAGATCTACTTTTCACGCTTACTGTACTTATTCTGTATGAAGTTTATTCTTCATCATCTGAGGTAAGGCTCTAAATGCAATTTTTCCACCACGAAAGCCAATTATGCTCATATTGATTACTGAGTGCCCACCAATTTGAATGGCATCTATGCTACATTTCTGGGTTCCGTGACTCATTCTTCTGGGTAGGTTCCTTATTTAAGTGATTGCTGAGTTTCATTCAAGACTTTAATGCAATCCATCCAGAGTGAAGTTCATGAATGTAATTTCAGCAATGAGGCCACAATTTAGATGGAAATGCCCCATAAACCTTACTTTAAGAAACACAATCCTAGGCCTAGGAGGCAGG
>NW_004955434.1:1403347-1486172 GCF_000276665.1 Chinchilla lanigera | reverse complement strand
TCATGAATGTAATTTCAGCAATGAGGCCACAATTTAGATGGAAATGCCCCATAAACCTTACTTTAAGAAACACAATCCTAGGCCTAGGAGGCAGGTAGGTCCCAGGGACCCGCCGGGAGGCCGTGCAGCTGGGAAGCGCCAGTCCTTTCTAGCCCCGCACCCCAGCTGCACAGGCGCCCAGGAGGCAGGCAGGCCGCAGGCGCCTGCCTGGGAGGCCACGCGGCGGGGCACGCTGGCCCTTTTGGGCTCGGCACCCTGGCCACGCAGGCACCCGGAAAGGCAGGCAGCAGGCGCCCAGGAAGTGGCTTAGAGACGTGCGCTGGCCTTCAGGCGGGCCACCACCACATGGTCAAGAACCGCCATGCCACAGAGAAGCACTGACACAATAGCCCCGCCTAGAGGCCTGTGTGAACCATCCTGACATGGAAGAACCTCTGGGAAAACATGCCACACAGCGGGTCGCTCTTGGCCCTGTCCTTGAGAGCCAGAAATGTTCAGAGTCAGTGGAGGAGCAGCTGATGAACAAGGACTCAGAGAACACAAGAGTACTGACACCTGATGACTCAGAGGTCGACCTGACTGGGGACGCGGAAGCCATTAGGGAGCTGGAAACCAGGAGGACTTTGCGCAATACCTGAGGAGCCACCCTGGAGGCCATTCTGCCCCTAACTGTACAGGCTGCGGGGGAGGAGCGAGTGGAGCTCCAGAGGTCTGCACCTAGACTTCATGGGTGCCCGATATTCAGATTCTGAAGAACTGCCTTCATGGAGAAGGTACGTGTCTAGGTTACCTGCCTGGGACACTTCGCACCTGATAGTGCTGAGAATGACTAGCTGGCCGAGGACTTCATCCACATGTTCCTGCTGCCTGTGTGGACGGTTGGGGAGAGGACACTTAAGTGGATGTGGGGTCCCAATGCGCTGGGAGGTCAGAGAGAACACCTCTCTGCTTTCTTAGACAAGAGGCATTGATAAAGCATACTTCCCTGGATCCCAGTTCAGTAGAGGGACAAACTATTCTTAAAGAGAAGTTTATTACTCAGTCAGCCCCAGATAGTAGAAAAAAGCTACAAAAAAAATGGCTTTTGCCCCAGATAGCTCACTTGAGAGGTTAGTAAGAATTGCTTCCTCAGTATTCTATAGCTGTGATGAGGCAGCCGAGGAGAGAAAACAAAGACACTGAGAAAAAACAGCTGCCTTTGTTACAGCACTAATAGATCCCAAGTCTGATTCTTGTAACCCCAAGAACTCCTTGACTACATTCATTTGTTACCACTGTCAAAAGCCAGGCTACCTCAAGAGGAACTACCCTAAGAAGCCCCCTGGGCCATGCCCTGACTGTAAAGGTGACCACTAGAGGTTGGACTGCCCTCTGAAGTGAAGGTCCCAGAGCTCAGTCCCCTCCTACCAAATGGTCCAACAGGAATGAAGGGGCCCAGGGCATACTCTGCCTTCTCCCTCCGGCCAGACTGTCATCTCCAAGGAGGAGGCCTGCGTAATCATGACTATAGAGGAAAAAGTAAACAGCCTATTGCTGGACACTGGTGCTAGTCTCTCAGTCCTTCTTTTCAATCCTGGCCTTCCTTCCAGCCATCACACCTCAGTGAAAGGAGTCACTGATGAGGCAGTAATCCGCTATTTTTCACAACCCTTAGGTTGTAACTTCCTGTTAGATCTTTCTTGCATATCTTTGTTTTCCTGAGAAACCACTTTGAAGGTACCAACATGTATTACAGCAGCCATTGATAATTTCCTACCAATCTGTCCCTAACTCTGTAATGTTTCTATTGTTCCTATGTTATTTTGTAAATGGATGTATGTTTATTACTATGTGTTTTCAACAACCATTGAGAATAGTCAATGATTATTTAATTGATCACTCATGTATAGCTCTATTTGTTTTCCCTAGAAACCACTTTGAAGAAACCAAAGTATAGTACAACAACCATTGATAATTTCCTACCATTTTGGTCTGTACCTCACTATTATTTGTCTATTTGTTTTCCTGAGGAACTATCTTGAAGATACCAATAGCTAAAATAACAAAAATTGATAATGTCCTACCACTTTGTCTGTAATTCAGTAAATCCCCCTATTACTATGTTATCTTTCATATACTCTTTAAAATAAAAAAAAGAAAAAAGAAAGAAACACAATCCTAGAGCTAGGTGTGGTGGTGCATCCCTATAATCCCAGCACTTGGGAGGCTGAGGCAGGAGAAATACAGTGAAGTGAGTTCAAGGTCAGCAAGACCCAGTCTCCACCAAAAACAAAAACAGAAACAAAAAAAAACTAGAAGAAAGAAAGAAAGAAACCTGGGCTTTGTAAACAACAAAGAGTGCAGAGGATAATAGTCTACAATACAGAGATTCCCCACCCCTTTAAAACTCTCTTTTCATAATAGTACCTTAAACTTAATTATGAAAACATTTTGAATATAATTTTTTTTTTGTTTTTTTTTTTCTAGTACTGGGAATCAAACTCACGACCTCACACTTGCCAGGCAGGCGCTGTGACGCTGAGCTAGATCCTCAGCCCCTGAATATAATGTTTTCACTACATAATGATTGCATTCATCGTGAGCTACTTTAAACTTTAACAATCGCTATTCAACAGCCCATTTCAGGTAATGTGACCCACAGAACTCTAATCAGAGATAGAGCCTAAGCCCTTCCTTCCCTCCCAACTTAGAAACTTATGCTAAGCAGGTAGCTACTATATATTTAAATGGCTACCTTCACAATGATGAACACCAGACTTGACTCTACCCTTGAAGCAGGACTCTGCTATACACATCAGTGTAACATCTATGTAGCCCTCCACGAGCTAATTATATTGCTGCAACAAATTCTCAGACGTATGAGAGCAGCACACACACAAAGTTACACAGGGGACAGAAATCTATTATGTCATACTATGCGTATGCAGAAAATTCAATAATTAGGTAAGCTTTGAGGTGCTATTTTAAGGCTAAGAATAGTAATAGGAAAAGTTCAAGAAAACCAAGGCAAAACATTCTTTGTATTCTTCATTATTTCCAATGTTCTTTAGATTCTAATTGGTTAGCTTTATACTTCATATTAATTTGTCTTTCATAAACAGATAAAGGACCAAATAAAAGATCCTCTTGTATTATTTCAATCAAGTTAGTAGGGCACAGTAATATATGTACTAAACTGATAATTTAGAGGACTATTCAATAATTATTCCTGTCAATAAATTTTGAATTTATAGTTTTTAAATTATAATTGAAATCAAATGAACTCATTTGAAGGAATCTGAAAGGACCAGAAATTATAGATCATCAGTATGATAGACTCACTTTCCACAAGAAAAATTTACATAACCAACCCACTTCCTGTAGACAAACCTGTACAGGAAGTCCCTAAGCCTTGTAATTCCTAACCCTGTTTATGTTTCATCTAGCCACTAAGATCCTTCACTTTGCTGGCATGTGTTTTTAACACAGAGCTGTGACAAAGGAAAGCTATAATTACCAAATCTCTCCCTTTCAGCTATTGAAATAGGAGATTTACACAAATGCAAGACACCACTAACAACGGGGATTTACCAGTGTTCGCTGAGCAGAGCCTCCAGATAGAAGATGAGATCAATGAGCTTGCCTGTGGCCAAGTCCCTGGGGTGGAATGCAAATGAATTACATGTTTCAGAGCCAGGCAATGTTACCTGAGTCCATGTTCTGAAAGCATTACTTAGAGGAGGAGGAAAATCACAGCATTATCCACAGCCTTTCTAAAGATAAACGGAAGGCCCTCCCTCCAAACACAAGCCCTTAAACCCTATAGATGGTATTGGCTCCATTACTCTGCAACCGATTCCCATCTAGCTTTTCCAGATTTGTAGTTTTCCCACACATAGATAGCATTCTCCTATGTAAGGCAATACGCTGGAGTCCAAACTTGCCTTAAACATCAACCAAAGAAGAATAAAAAATTCCAACTGTACATTACTTTTAACACCACAGGTACTGTGGGCAGATTATTAAAATAGCATTACTACTTGAAAGAATTTTTTTGGACACGAAACCTAATTTTAAGGGCTGAAAATCCTGAGTGCTGAACAGGAAACCTTTGAAGGCCCGAGAGTATGTTAAAAAGGGCCTCTCCCCAACACCCCCACCGGTGGACCCTGGGCAGCAGGCAGAGGAGGCATGTGACTAAGAGGAAATGGGGCACGGGGACATGGGGGGGTTTGCTCCCAAAGGCACTCATTCTCCAACTTCTCTAATTCCGCTTGTTATACAAACCTGAGCTCTGAACCATTTCACTGCGCATTAACATTTGTTCCTACTTGACAGGGAGAGTAAATGGGGGTGGTTGAAAACGGTTAATTAGAACTGATTGTTTTCACTCCCTGTTTATGGCAGAAAAGGGACTGGCAGAGACAAACTATTAGCTGAACTGAAGTTTCCCCTTGCAAGAACAAGAGCAGAAAACTATACATACCCGCTGCACAGGGAGAAGCCGTTTTCATCCTAGATCTCTCTCTCTCTCCCTCTCTTTCTGTCTCTCTGTCTCTCTCTCTCTCTCTCTCACACACACACACACACACACAGACAAACACACACGCCCCATAGCTTTAGCCTGTAACTGCTGCTTCACTGAGGTACAGCATTAGAACAAGGGCATAAGTGCAAACCTTCTTCAAAAGCTCAAGCCAATCATACAAGTATTGCCTGGCCTGAGGTCCTGTTTTCTGTACACAAATAACTGAGCACCAGAAATGTATTAAATTTAGGCAGGTTCCAAACCTGGTATAACCTTGGAAATTTAAGAATATAAATTCCCCAACTCTCAATCTGTGTAAAAGCTACTACATTAGAATTGAAAGGAAGCAGGAATTCTGATTGTTTTTAAAAACCAGCTATTTCTGACTGCCAGCTGTTGCTAGCCATGGCTGTTTCATTTTGTATCCACTCTAACTTCACAAAAATCTTAATAAGTGCCATTTTACAGATAAGAAAGCAGAGGATGAGAAGTAGAAAGCTGCTCCAGAGCCAGGTAATGTTACTTGAGTCCGTGTTCTGAAAGCATTACTTAGAGGAGGAGGAAAATCACAGCATTATCCACAACAACCTTTCTAAAGATAAACGGAAGGCCCTCCCTCCAAACACAAGTCCTTAAACCCTATAGATGGCATTGGCTCCATTACTCTGCAGCCGATTCCCATCTAGCTTTTCCAGAACACCACTAACAAAGCACCTTACCTGGGATAAAACCGAGGCTGGCCACCAAAACATCCACCAACCAGCAAGTAATTAGCAGGTATTTCATTCTGTCACCAGCCCACTGCCTGCTCACTGAGAGCTGTTTTCTGACTACATGTGCACTGATGAAGGAATCAAGTTTTATCAGTCTTCCTTCCCAGTCATAACTCTCTCCATCCTGCTACCATGTTGGGAGTCAGTCATGAGTCTTACCTTGATACTCGCAAGCTCCACATTCTCCTGCATGAGAAACCTTCCCGAGCTAGGCCTTTCTCCCTCAGGAACCAGATGCTGATAAGTAGCGTGGGCTGATGGGAGTTAAACCAGCCACACCTGCCCAGCCCACCCTCGTCCCTAACAAGGATCAACTTCGTAATCCCTCAAGTCCACCCAACACTTCCTGGGTCCCTTCATGAAGCTGATTCACTGAAAGGCTTTTCCTTACCAAGTAAACTGTATGACATTATTCATTCTGCCTTAAAAAAAAAAAATACACCCACAACTACCAATCACTGTTGATAAATTTGAAATAATTAGGGTTACAGTGTCATCCAAAAATAAAGAAACCTGTTTCTGTTATTCTGCGCAGCCTGATTTTGGCTAAACATACTGAATTTAAAATACTAAGAATTGCAGAAAACAAAAGATAGCTGAGATTTCAGAAGAGAAGTGTAGCCGAAGATATAATTTTAAGTGAGCATTTCAGACATCGTGGAGGACCTACTCCTGTACTTTACACATCTCTGTCTCAGTAACAGCCACACCTTTTGCTGTACATCTGCCCTGAACTAGTCAAAAAACTAAGCTCTGAGGAAAGACAACATAGACGGAATCATCAGTTTTAAAAAAGCAAAAGCAGCACTTCAAATTTGTTTGGCTGTGTTCTCTATTGAGGGAAGGGAGGTGGAGGAAGACGCGGCTCCTCCATGCTGTGGGATTTTCAAACTTTAACTTTCGTAAGAAACACCTGCAGAGCTTATGATGCAATTGTACTCCCAGCTCCAACACACAGACATGCCAAGCCTACAGTCTGAGCTGGGGTTTGGGATTCTGCATTTTTATCCCACGCCTCCCATCATTCTGTTGCAGGCTTATTCTTGAACTTACTACACTATTTTTTAAATTCTCAAAATGTAGGCAAATTCCCAGATTAGGACTATGAACAACAGTGCATCCTTCACCAAGATCAAGGGTCAGATTTTTTGCCAGTAAAGGGCCTAATAGTAAATCTTTTCAGCTGCCTGGGCCTCGCAGTCTCTGTAACTGCTCAACTCTGTGATGGTCGCACAAAGCATCTGCAGTCCACGAGGAAGCAAATAAGCTCAGCTGGGTGCCTTCCAATGGCACCTTACTGATGGACACAGAAGTTTAAATGTCACACAGTTTTTATGTCATAAAATATAATTTCTTTTGAGCTTTTGTACAAGCCTGTTCTATTTAAAAACATAAAAACTATTCATAGCTGCCCCAGTGTCACAGAACACTGGAACTCATTCTTGTCAATTCATAATAATACATTATATATGTTGATATACTTAGGAGAATCTGAAAGTAAAATACAAGTTTAAGCTGATGGGTACACTACCTGAGTTGATCACTACCCAATGTATACAAGGAATTCAAATATTATAGTCTACCTCATAAATATATACAAATATATGCGAATCAAGAAATTAAAATGAGAACAAAAAAAAACCTCAGCTCAACATTATAGGCAGACGCCACAGTTTGCCAGCTCTGACCATGATCTCTCAGCTTTCCTGAGGAAAAAACTATCATTTCTTTCCTATTTAGACTGATTTTGTTCATGTAAAGAAAGTTACAAAAACGTATTTTCGATCGTAATGTTTCACAGCTTGGTATGGCTGCTATTTCTGCACGTCCTCTGGGGCATGGTTCCTTACTTAGATATCAGTTCAGCCATGCTCAGATTTTACCACCCAAGAATAAAAACTGTGTATGTGCCTTTATCCACAACACCAAGTCCTAATTGAGTACCCATTTTATCACCTTCCTCATACAACTAAATGAGAGTGAAAAACCTTCTGTCTTCCAAATGACTGAGGGGTCTAGCAAGCTGCAAATATTTTGTCATTTGTTTTCACAGAATTGGAATTCCTTTCCTTGACTTTTTCTTCCCTCATCTCTTATTGAAAATTATCTCCGGCCCAGAATATCTGCTTGCATTTCTAACACACTGGGTCATTATCAAGTCCGACTAATAATGATATAAATCTGTTACCCTATTAAAGGTGTTCACCTCCAGGAACATTTTTCAGCTTATTAAGCCTGGTTTAGGAAGTACTTAAAAGCTAAACAACAATTTTGGAGGCTAAACTCCAATTCTGCAATACAAAATCCACAAGCATTATCTTAGGGGAATCAATGTACTTACCTACCAGGAATAACAGGAAAATACTTTTAGAGACATTCCCACCTACTCCAACACCTTTCAAGCGGACTAGTCCAAACATTCCCTCCTTAAGGAATAACAACATAGTTATCTGAAGCATTCAGGCCTTTGTCCATCACCTCATCAGAAACTCAGCCTCAAAATCTGCTTAATGGCATGAAGACCGATGAGGAAGCCAGAGATCAGAAGGGCTATAAACTCCCCACCCAGGCCTCGGCCTAAGCAGGTCTAAGCCCTGGGTCTCAGCTTGCGGCTGTTTGGAGCCATCTTTCATAGTGCTGTGTGTGTGCCTTTCATCTGCCCCAAAGCACTCTCTTACAGCCTCTGAAGATTATATAGGGCTTGCTGACTCAAGTGGAGAGGAAGGACCCTCACGGCAGACACGTAAAATACCAGTTGATGGATATGTGAGAAACCTCTGCATTTCTCATCAGCTGCCTGACTTGTGGACAGCCACATTTCTGGAGTTCAGCCAATCACCTCACTTGATGGAAAACGCTTACAAACTTACAAATCACATTGGAATATACTTTATCAGGAGAAAGAAAACAGACCAGACCTCGAGCTCCCAACTGCCGGAAATATGTGTATCAGTTTGTGTGAGAGAGAATTAAAAAACTGAAAACTGTAACTAAAAGTGCTATTAAAAAGAACCAGGAGTGAAATGCTCTGTTCAGCATTAGAAGTTCTGTAATATAGGGATCCAAAACAAAAAGAACAGATAAATGAAAACTGTTAATCACAAAAATCTTACAGAACAAAGTTAACAGTACATAAGTATAATAGTTCTAAAAGCTGGCTGCAGGTTACAATCACCCAGGGAGCTTTCAACAAAATCCCAATTCCCAGGCTGCACCCCACACCAAGTATACGTAGATCTGGGAGTGAGTGGGGAGGACACCTCTACATTTTTTAAAGCTCCCCAGGTTATTCCAATGTCCAATCAAGGTTGAGAATCTCTGTACTACAGAATATATTTCCACATTTCTAGTGCTTAGTTTCACAAGATTGACTTGGTGGGTTTTCTTATTCCCGTCAATAACCTTTACAGCTGGAGCCTAGAATTTAAAACGTAACAGAAAAATAGCTATAGGGATTCACATTCACACATATGTAAAGCGTATGCACACATATTTTTGTTAACTTAGGCCCTGATTATTAGTGGATAAATCAGATGGAGTGAATGCCTTGAAACTTACATATCCTTCCCAAATCTTTAAAGAATCAAACTCTAAAAAACACACGTCGAAGATACTGAAGTCATAAAACACACAAACTTTAATCACCTTTAGGAATCATGATCCAATAATATATTTAATAGGGAAAATCTCACTCATTACTGTACAAAAAAAACAAAAACAAAAAAAATCCCACACCCAAGAAAACCTAACCAAACTTCAATTAAGACATGTGCCCTTAGGGCGGGCACTTACAGTCAGAATGGTTTCTATCGGCAGCACTTTGAGGTAGCACATTTTGTAAAGAGGAAGAAGTTGCAGAGCTGCTCTGTAGTTTCTTCTGGACACAAAGGTACAAGTCCTCAGTCTGGCACAGGGTAAAGGGAAGGAAATTTGTCTGTACTCTCTGCCAGTCTCAGCAGCCCAAACACATTTGGCCTTCCCTCCACCAGATTTGTGCCTTGTGGGTTTATACAAATCCAAAGGCATTCTGATGCACAGCTCCTCTGGAGGGGCAGCATCCCAGGCTGTGGAACCCAATTTCACCAGCAGGAGACACGGGATTCCAGCAGCAGGGAAATTGGGCATTATGATGTTCTTCTTAATTGTCTTTAACAATTCAGTCATGAGTGACCCCCTCCTCTAAGGCTATAAAGGATTCATTTCTCAATATTCCCTCCATGATTCTGGTCCTTACAAGGCTCCTCCTTCTTCCCACCCTGGGTACAATCATTCTGGATTATCATGAAGATTTTTCGTGGCAGGACGGTGAGCAGAAAATCTTTTTAAACACCCCTCCACACACACCCACACACACACACAAAAAAAAAAAAACCAACGGAAAACCCAGGTGCAAGAGCAACATCAAGAACAGACTTCCTCTGTGCAAGTTAAAACAAACACAAGTTTAGAGCTCAGGAAAACAGCCTACTTCTTTTTAAATAAAAAAATGTAAATATTCAGCTCAGCTCTGCATTTTTAACACAAATATACAGTCAAGACAGGTTAAGGATTAAAGCTGCAAAACGGTCCCAACAATCTCAGACTTGATGCAGGTCCAATTTTTGTCCAATAGTCACAAATTAAAGGGATTTCTAATCCCTAAAAGCCCTTTTGCCCCAATGTACTTCCTGTTTGAAAGTTGCACCCTTAGAAGTAATCATTATACAAATGAATAAAAATAGCACATGTCCAGGCAAAAAATGGGCATGAGCTGGGCCTGAGATGCCACTTAAAACTCATTCAGCATCATGAAAAACCACTACGGTTGCCCAGAAACAGGGCCCCAGGGATTGCTGTACATACCGTCCACCCCTGTCAACCGCCACAAGACACAACTGAGGGTCAGACTTCAAGTATACAAGGTGCTGGTCCTCTAAAGAGCTCAAGCTGAGGCTCAGAAGCCTCCACCCACCCTAGCACATCCCATTTTACCAAAATGCAAACACTGCTGCTGGTCATCACCAAATCCTGAGGCACCGGGTGAGGAACAAGAGGCGCTCTCTGAAGACACCAGCCTTACACAAAGACAAAGTCTCTCACGCTTGTGCAACTAGAAGGTGCATGAGCTGGTATGCAATCTCTTTGAACTCTTTCCTTTTGCTTTCTTTGCATCAAACAGAACAATGGTTCTATTGGGTTAACAGTGTCATTTTAAAATGTCATAAATTAAATAAGTTAGTTCACATTTTGTTTCCCAGCACTTAAGTTACAGTCAGTCTCTAAAGCACTTTCGAAGCTTGCTTTAAGAGTTCCAGGTCTCTTCTGCGGACACTGCCGGCTCGGGGACATCCGTAGTCATCCAGCTGCAAAGGTATGAACTGTTCCAACACCCCAAGGCCCTGGCCAGCAGGACTGGTAAACAGCTTAGTCCATGATGGTTTAAAGTTTCCGCTGAATCCCAAAAATACGATGCTCCCTAAAAAAAAAAAAAATTAAAAAAATATTTGTACAGCTACTTCTGGCAAGATAATATAGGAGTTGAGTCAGAGGGGCAAAAAACAAAGACAGCTCTCTGCATACTCCACACTCCCTTACCTCAGCAAATTACCTCTTAGCACTCCAGTAACAAACCACATCCCAACATACTTCCTCTAAGATTGTCCCTTACTCAGAAATTATCTTAATGATACCCACTCCAGCCAAACAAACTCATAAAACAGCCTGGCAGCTAAATTTCACCATCAAAATGCACATGCTACTAGCCTTGTAAGAACTTCCTTGAATAATACAAATACAAACCTTTGTTATAAAGATGAGCTGGTTTGGCTAATCCCAGAGGTATTAATGAATCTGAAATATTCAACTGCTTTATTTCTTCTCTTGTACTCAACAGAACTATTGACCTGTATGTGAAAGTTAAAAAAGCAGAGCCAGTTTCAGTCATTATTGAGTAGTTTTCTAAACTGAGGACAGTATAGAGACGCTAGATAAAAGCAAATAGAGCGTAACCCACCCAGGTGCTTGTCCATCCCTTTTAGTGCAATCTAAATTCCTTCTCACGTTGCCATTGCAAGGGAGACCAACGTAGGGACACCCAAAAGTAGGGAAAGCGAACACCATCTATTTAGGTCAGCTGGCCTAATGGACGGTTTGGAACTTGGATCTTTTAGGGAAGAATCAATTGTTTATGGAAGCATTATTTTGTTTTAGTTCTGATGCTCTGTTACCTATGTACGATATATTATCTACTAAATGAATGGATAAACATACTTCTAAAAAATAAAAATAAGGTCTCAGGGTGCAGGTCAGTGGTAGAGTGCTTGTCTAGCATGGGTAGAGCCCTGGGTTTGAACCCCAGAACTGCAAAAGATAAATTAACCGATAAATAAATATAAAAGCTGTTCCACATGGCTTGAAAATGTTCAGGTTTTTAAATCGCCATCTTTTTTTTTTCCCCCTCCCAGTATTAGGGAGTGCTGAGTGAGCTACATTCGTAGTCCTTTTCATTTTACTTTATTTTTTTAATTTTTAAGGTTTCTTTTAAACATGCAGGCTGGGCTCCAACTTGTAATCCTTCTGCCTGAGGCTCCCAAGTAGCTGGGATTACTTAAATTGGCATCTGTATCATATCGTAAATAACACAATACTCAGATCTGCTTGTGGATTCCCTGATCTCTTCATGGCATACCTACTATGGCTTCATGGTTTTTTACATACCTGATACAAGCCCCTTGGGTTATTGTAATTTATTTAGAAAGAATATACTACTCTTCCACATTTATTGCCCCAGGTGAACTTCTGTATTGACTGCCATTTATCTGCACTAGTGAAAATGTGTTAAATTTATATTTTATTTTAGGTAGAATGACATCTTCACAACATTAACTTCTGTGTAGAAGAAGACGATCTCTCCTCTCATTCAGCTCTCACTTGTGACTCAATCAGAATCAGGGCAGAGGGCCAACCACATCAGGCCTGCAGACCTGACCTTCTCCACTAGGTCAGAATCACTCAGGGCAGGTCCATGAGATCATTAAGAAGTCACACACTCACACATGCACTTGCATGCTCACCCACGCACCTTCAGGCTCCCTAGAAAGCACTACCAGTGGCCCATTATTCCTCTATACTTTGTTCGAAAGCAACATACAAAAGAGCACTCCCAGTTGTGTAACACACTTAAGTTTCTGCCAGCTAAACACACTCGTATAACCAGCAGCCAGGTCAAGAAACAGCATGGCCAGGCTCTCACAAGCCTTTATTCTTCCATCTGCAGGGTATTCTGCAGGAGTACTATGCTGTCCTAAATATTTGGAATGAGATTGGTGTCCTAGATTGCTTTAGAACAAGTGAGTACGTGCACTTCCAACATTAGGAAAAACCTTTAAATCCTTAAACACTGCAACCTCTGAAAGGATTCCCCTGCGCTTGTCTTGATCCAGAAAACAGCTACTTCTGGCCTTCCATATCTATAGCTTCTACATATAGGAGTTCAACCAAACACAGATGAAGCGTTTAGCAAAAGAAATTGTGTCCATATTCAATATGACCCTTTCTCCCTTACGACTGTTTCCTAGATAATACCTTTTAACAGCTATATATATAGTATTCACATGGTGTTAGGTATTATACATGATCTAGAGATGATTGAAAGTATACAGAAGGATGTGCACAGCTTATATGCAAATATTATATTTTATGTTAGGCATCTTGAGTATCTGCAGGAGGTCTAGAACCAATCACCCAATAGACGGACACAGAAGGGTGACTGAACATACACGTAAAAAAAATACAATGACTTCAGGGGACTTACTGAGCTCTGATTCTATAATCCATACAGGACATAAATGATCACCCTGACTGAAAACCTGTGGAAAGCTAGACAGGTCTTTCTCCCGGGGAAGCTTATGTTTTTCCTTAGTGGACGCACTCAGTATCTGCATCAAAGCTAAGGTGCAGGAAGAACCCTGAATTCATCTGTTTGTCGCCAGGCAGTCTGCCCAACCCAGGGAAAGAAAAGTTTCTCTCCCATGTATTTTTTTCAGAGATCAACAAAACAAAAATCAGTGCTTTTACAAGAAAAACCAGGCACTTAACCACTTAAAAATCAATTTACTCTTCCAGTCATTCCCACATGGTCCAGGAAACGATGTCCTAAACCACAGCCATGGTACAATGCTGCCTGAAGGCCTCGTGCTGGGACATGGCAACAAAGTAAAACTGCCTGGAAAACTACATCAAAACAGTAATAAGTCTCCTGAGTAAGATGGGTATAAAGTAAGTCAACTTTATACTAAAAAGAATGTTCCAAACAATATTTCTTCTCGTAAGGGCCTTCCTACCATTTGCAAATCTCTTAAAATCCAATTTCTGCCATTTATTGAGTAACCATTTTTCAGTGATAAGCACCTTGGATTGCACAGGCATCCCTCTGACTTGCAGACCCATGAATATCCATGGAACCTTAAGATTCTGTATACAAACCAAAGCTGAGGGGTAACCAGGTGTTATCTGTGGGGAAGACTCCACATCTTTTAAGGCGGCCAGTCCCTGACACAAAGTGAGCTTGACCTACCTTGGAGGGACACTCGTTTTCAAATACTCTTTCAGACCATCAACATCAGCAAGAGGGAAAAACTTTTTTTCTGTCAGCCGGAAGGGAACGCTGCACGCATCCACAATGAGGAGGAGGACACCTGCACTTTGGAAGGTGAAGTCGGTGCCATTGACCTGAGAATGCAAACACGGCTTTGTTCATCACACACCATTGCTGGTGTATCTCCAGGATGCCTGTCCTCTCCCACTCCCTTCGGAACCCATGATTCAAATGAAATTCCCAGAATTCACGCTGCGGGTTTCAATCACTCTTTTCCACCAATGGGTGAAACTGTGCCTGCGTTCCTCTTGATTCTGCCTTGACTAATCTTTGCTATTGAGACAAGATGCTCGGAGCAAGGCGGGGCCATCTCCACTCAGCTGAGCTGGGTGACTCTGCAATGCTCCCACCTTCCCTCCCTCCCTCTCTCTCTCCCTCCTTCCCTTCTTTCTCCCTCCCTCCCGCCCTTCCTTCCTTCCTGTACATGTACATGCGCGCGCACACACACACACACACACACACACACAGACACATATACACAGTATTACTTTACGTCAGGGATCAGGACTTGGCTTTTGTGCTATACACATGTACCAGACATGAATTGACCCAAGGAGACTCCCCGCTCCTCCTCATACTATTAAAGTTTAGATTTGGAATATTATAGAAGTCAAACCACTTCATCTCCTTTGGTTTAAATATAGCTCTTCTGATATCAAAATGGCAAAGTGGTACTCTTACGGAGATTCAGAGTACAAGGCATAACATTTTGCTTCACAACTAGGGTGAGCGGAATTCCCTAATCACCCTCTTTAAATGAATGGTTTGTGATCTTTTCAAGAAAGAAGAACTCCAGACGCTCCCAAATATCATTTATTCCTCAGCCAGACAGGAAAACAACAAAATACAACAACTGACTAGTAACTCATAGGCTCTATTTCTGGTTGTGAAATTATAAACTATATTAAAGGCTGACAAAAGAAATGCTCTCACTACACTTCTCCTTCTTTGGCAAAATTACATGTAAATTTTATTTCTAATCACTACTGATCTCACTTGAATTCAAAATGGCTTCTTTAGTCATATTCAAAGTGCTTTAATCCAGTGAATAGTTTTGGAAGTCCTGAGGTAAATTTTATACGTGAAAAGACTGCAAGTGATTTCCTTATGTTCAAAATATCTAAATACTTAAAATTGAGGTATATTTGAAAAAAACAATGTAATGATCTTCAACATACTCAAGTTGTCCTTATCAAAAGCACCAAAAAAACTCGGTTAAAGAAAATGAATCTGTCCATAAAAACTGAAGCAAAGCCCAAGTCCCAGGAAAAGATGTACAAGTTATGCATGGGAAAGTGCTGGAGACAAATACAACAACCCACATGTTCTGTGACTCTTCTGCGGTCCCAGCCCCAACATGAGGCAAACGTGTCGAACAATGATTTCAGACCATGAAGTGTAACGTGCCTGAGACTGTGGGTTTGGCCAAACAGTGTCTCTAATATCTAGGGAGCTTTCAGAGCGGCGGGCGCCTCCTCGAGCACCTGCCTCCCTTAGGCACGGCGGCCCTCACCAGACACCACACGAGCAGGCTGAGGTCAGGTTCCGCACACAGCTGAATACACTAGGATAGCTAAGCTGGCGAATCTCACACGTATAAAATTACATCTTGAGCATCTGACAAAATTGAAGGACCGCTAACAGAGGGGAATACATATAAATATACACTTGAAGAGTTTCTGTTTTTAAAGAGGGAGATCTTTCACTTAAGTAACATTTGAAATCCCAGAGCTAGACAGTGGTAAAGCTGCAGAATATGAATGTACTCTGTAACGCTGAGCTGCATAACTGAAATGGTTAAGGTGGTAAATTGCATGTTTTATATCTTACTATAAGAAAAACACTGGGAAAAAAGACAAACATTTAATTTTCTCCACATGTACATGGATTTGTGATTATGTTGCCAACCACTAGAAAAAAGTGACCTCCTAAAGATAATATGGAGACTGGGAACTGGCCCTAGACTGCAGCACTGTAAACTGGATGTTCTGGACACTTGTTACCCAAAGAGTGCTTTATCTGACAGCATCCAGACCAGCGCAGCTTTGGATGGGTGATATGCTAACTTGCCTCCAAGCCCCAATTCTAATGCTGACACCGAGACTGGTGTCTGTACTCCCACTAATCCACTTCGAAAAGGCAACACTGTCTTTATTTTTCTTACCTACCAAAAAGATAGACCATTTAAAAGGCTAAAGAGGGGCTGGGGATTTAGCTCAGTGGCAAAGCGCCTGCCTGGCAAGCGCAAGGTCATGAGTTCGGTTCCCGGTACCAGAGAAAAACCAAAACCAAAAAAAAATAAAAATAAAAATAAAAAAAAAATAAAAGGCTAAAGAGATTTTTCTAAATCTTCATTTACCATATCTTAAAAGATCTTACTTTTAAGTTTTAAAAACCCAAGATCAAACATTGCTATTATTTTTGTAACCAAAGATGCTTCTCCTCTTATAGAAATGAAATCTGAGTTATCTATAACACTCTTACTTACTGAAGAGGAATGTGAATGAATTTCAACATTAGCTTAAAAGCAATCAGTAAATTCAAGCTACTCAGAAAAAATTTAATAAAAATAATGTATTTCAAGACAAGAATGTTTAGAAGGTATTTATAGCTCTCTTGTATTGCTTGCCACCAATAATCAACAGGTGATTATAAACCAGTGACTACTGCCAGAGATCACTTATGTCATCAAGATGAATAATAAAAGCCAGGGCTGGGGATTTAGCTCAGCGGCAAAAGCGCCTGCCTGGCAAGCGCAAGGTCGTGAGTTCGGTTCCCGGTACCAGAGAAAAACCAAAAAAAAAAAATAATAATAATAATAATAATAAAAGCCAGCTGCAGCAGTGTAGACAAATCCATGGTCGAAATATTCAAGCCCTGCCCCATTCATATAAGAAATCCCAAACTCCATAGTGATGGGAGGAGAAGGTGGGGCCTTTAGGAACTAATAAAATTGTGAGGATAGTCTTCATGGATGGGATTAGAGCCCTCGTAAAGGAACAGGGGAGAGCCTTCGACCCTTCTACTGCCATCATGAGAGGACAAAGCAAGAAAGTGCCACTATGAACGGGGAAATAAGCCCTTAGCAGACATACCTGCCAGGGCCTTGATCTTGGACTTGCCAGCCTCTACAACTGGTGTTTACAAGCCACCCAGGCTACAGCATTTGGTCCCAGCAGCACAAACAGACTAAGGTAACATCAGATAGTACTTACAGAAACAACGGACAGCGCTCCACGGTGGGTTTCTGCTTTACTGGGTGACTGGAACTGCACGGGGAGGTAGCTCTTGTGAGGGTCACTGGTAAACACCACCTGGACAGCAATAAGGTCGGTATTTAGGTAACTGTATCCTGCTCCGGGGTGGGGGCCGGGGCAGCTTCAAATTATACTCAGTTGTATCAATGCTAGTAAAAATGGCTTGACAAAGGGGCTGGGGATGTAGCTCAATGGCAGAGCATTTGCCTGGCATGTGCCAGCTCCTGAGTTTGATCCCCAGCACTGAAAAACAAAAATTCATGTTCATTCATTCATTCATTCATTCGTTTGTACCAGGAATCAAACTCAGGATCTTGTGCTTGCTTGCCAGGCAGGCACATGTGCCACTGAGCTATATCCCCAGCCCCCTGAGCTGTATCCCGGCCCCTGAAAAAAAAAAAAGAAAACAAGCAAAAAAATCCTTCTAAATCCAAATGAAAAGCATAAGCCCATCTTTTTCTTCCTACTGTTTAATGCCACCACTTGATAAAAACAAATGAGAACGAGAGAGACAGAGTGAGAACTTAGGATAGTGGAAGATGAAATTTTGTTTTCTCGAATCATTGAGAACACCAGCCCAATTTGTCATAGCTAAATCTTGGAAACAGCCCAAATGCCCATCAACAGAGGAATGGATAAAAAAGACGTGATATTTTTATACAATGGAGTATTACTCAGCTATGAAAAAAGATAACTCAAGACTTTTATAGGTAAATGGATGCAACTAGAGACCACACTCATAAGTGAAATAAATCAGACCCACACATGTAAACATCATATTGTCTCCTGAAAGAATAAATAAAATCCAAAAGGTGCAATAGATATTGTGAAAGGGAAAAGAAACTGCTCAAAAGGAAGGAACAACTGGGATGAGGGAAAGGAGAAAAGAAAGAAAGGAAAAAGGGAAAAAAATCTATATATTTATATACACAGGATAGCTGGGACAATTGTACTGCTGATTTTTACTGGTCTACTGAAAGGAACAGTTAATGCTTAATTTTTGTTTCTTCTTTTTAAATTTTTTTGAGCAGTTTTGCATGCTTCTATCTGGTAATCTGAACAACTACTGTGAAGACAACAATATGCAATATAACAACCGCTGTTGAATTCCTATCTTGTTTAGTGAAATTCTGTATCATTTCTAATTTTTTATTCCCTTTAAAAAAATAAAAATGAAACAAACCAAAAAAAGATCTAGAAGTTTTCTTCACATTACCAGGCACTATGTATTTTTGTGTAGTTTTTGCTTAAAAAGAAATCCATAGTGGAACTCAAATGTGACCATCTGTCAGTCACCCTCAGGGATGTTAAAGCACAGGCTGACCCTTACCCTCCCCCCCAGAACTGCTGACTCAGCATGACTGTCTGGGGGGGTGGGGGGGCCAAGGTCCCATTTCTCACAAGTCCCCAGGAGCACTGGTGCTGCTGCTGCTGAGGGAACCACACTTTGAGAATCATTTCTCTTAGTCCATATTTTTTTCTGTAATGACTAAATATGCAGCATTATCATAGGATTTCTTTTTCACTTGCAATTGGCCTGATGTCCTCTGGAACTCTAAAATGATATGTAATTTTGACTCCTACGTTGGGTTTATTTCCATTTTGAGGGTGTGGGGGAGTATTTTATTTATGGTACTGAGGATGAAGCCTAGGGCCTTGCATATGCTAGGCAACTGCTCTACTACCAAGCCAGTTCACCACTTCTAACCAAAGTCAGCCTGTATGTCCGATTTCAAGTGAATATTAATAGCACATACCTTAAAACAAAGAGTGACTTTTCACCTTTAAAAAAAATTTATTTAAAGAAACAATTCAGGGCTGAAGATGCGGTGCAATGGTAGAACACTTGTCTTGCACGCTCAAGGATCTGGGATCAATCCCAGGACCATTAAAAAAAAAAAGAAGTAAAGAATTTTCATATGTGCTGCATTTTGTGAGAAGTGCCAATAAAATAAGTCATTTCTGTATCACTTTGTGACCTGTAACCCTAATAACAATATTATAACAGAGTCACAAGTCTGCGAACTAAGAAATGGTAACCAACATGGCAACCTCTAACTTCCAAGTGTGTACAATACACAGCCAGTCAGAGTAAATCGTCATATCACAGGGGAAAGTAACTTTCACTGTAAATTTGAACTCTGCATCTTCTGAGCATCCCATTCTACACTGAGCCAAAGTTCAGGTGATGAGGTTCAAGTGTCATGCATTGGAAACACGGATATTTCAGAGAACAAGGCTGTGACTGCGCGGAAACCCTCTTACTTCTTCTGCCAGGAAAACCTCTTACTTCTCCTTAGTTTTCCTCCCTCCCTTCCTCTACCTGGTGGGTGCCACAGCCTCGGCAGAGGCCCGTGAGCGGGGACGGCATGCGCCTGACTGCAGACGGCTTCCGGTAATACTGTGGGTAGGCCTTGGCCATGCAGTTACTGACGTCTTTCGAGTCCGTGGTGGCCTGGATCTTGACTCTTTCACATCCCTGAGATGAGCAGTAACTGTGGCCGTCCCTGTGGCTCTTGGCTTTGAGATACAGAAACAATAACCTGCACAAAACAGAAACCAACCACGTGGTGTGAGACTTCCTCTCAAAATAATAAAATCCCTAATACATAAAATCCCTCAGACTGACTCACGGCCAAAAAGATATTCCTCTAATAAATAACTTTTCCTTAAAAGAGAAATAAATTACAAAGTTAATAAAACTTGCTTTTCTTCCTATCCTCCAAGGGTCTCAAGTCAAACGCAGTCCTGCTATGGAAAATATTTTGATACCTTGACTTAATCACTCTGGAAGATATCAAAGTTAATTTCTGGTTTAAATTAGTTCACTAGGTAATTTGAGAGTATGGAATCTGGCATGACTCAGAAGTTCTTGGAAAACCATATACTTATGTTGAGTTTAGGACTCTGTAACAATGTGGTTTATTCTTTTTGCTGTTGTTTTTGTTCATAAATCCTTTTGGTTTAAGGCACAAAACAGAAAACTAACAACTCTGCCTTTTTTTGGCTAAAGCCAAGGACCATCTCAAATGAATTCCTGTGTTTTCCAAGAGCACATGGACCCAGGGTCCTTCCATCTGTAACTGGATCCTAATCAGGCTAAAAGAACAGTCCCATCCGTTCTGAATTATCTTCTCACTGCCAAGATGAACAAAAAAAAAATCTAACTTCCAGGCACCAGTCCAATGTCTATCTGCAAACCCAGTCTTTCTAAACCAAAGGAACTCGAGATTCTACAGGATTTGATAAAATGTGATTACCAGAAATCAAGAATTCATATTTTAATTAATGAGGTCAATGAGCAATGTAAAGCTGCAATTATAAGGTTAAAAAAATCAGCAACTATCCAACATCCAGTAACTTTATTAGACACATTTTAAGACTAAGTGGGCATGGCCTTTTTGACATGTAGTTAAAACAGTGAAAACAAACAGAATTAAAAAGAAACAGATCTTCAGAGACTAGAGGATTCTGGAAATACCCAGACCAGAAAATACTTCCCATCTTTTTATACAGGTAATCAGTAGTTTGTGGTTATAAGACTGTCCTTAACGAATTTGGGTGTGCCATTTATTTGGGTATTCCATTTGTGGAAAAGCAACAGGGAATGTATTCTGTCATCCACAAAACAAAAGTGTAAGTAGGTTGTTCAAGTCTATTAGAAACTGAAAGTCAGGGGCCGGGGATATAGCTCAGTGGCAAAAGCACCTGCCTGGCAAGTGCAAGGTCCTGAGTTCGATTCCTGGTACCAAAAAAAAAAGAAAAAGAAAGAAACTGAAAATCAGTGATGATTCTAAGAAAACTTTGATGCTCGTCACACTGGCTGCTGCAGATCCTGGAGCAAACACTGACTCAAAGGCTAACCAGGCACTTCGTGACTGAACCCCAACTTCCTGCCCCCAGTCAATCTCCCACCCATCTCCCCACTCTGAATTTTTTGCCTCCCCCCAAACATGCCATGCGGTGCTTCCATGCCTCCACGCTTCTGTGCACTCTGTTCGTTCTGCCTATGACACCTCACCCGCTTTTGGCCACCTCCTAACCGATGCTCAAGATTCAGCTCCAGGATCACCCTTCTCAGATGTCACTGGTTACTCTAGGCTGACTTTAAAGAACTCCCCCCAAAGGCACATTGACTACCCTACACTACAGCATTCACATCATTCAAACCTTTCCCTTTCCAATTACTTGCTTTGCATGCCCTTCAGTGGATGAATATGCAGAAGAAATGCCCCTTATTTACACTAATGCCTTGAAGGTACCTAGATAACAGGGTACCTAGACAACAGCATGTAGGAGGAATGTCAGCTTAAAGATGGATCCCAGGAGCATGCTACTTGCTGGAGGAGCGCAGGAGATCGAGCCTACCAGAGCCCACAGGCTGAGGGACTGTCACTGGGCAAAGCGACAAAGCCAGCAGGAGCCCAGGAAAACAGGATTAGAATTAAAAAGTGGAAAGGTGCAGCCTAGAGAAAGTTGAAAGCAAATATGCCATGGTTACAGAGTGATTTTTAAGAGCTCATGGTCAACTTAAGAGATAACCTTAAGTCAGCAGAAGAAAACGGAGTTTTCATTAAAATATGAACTACATCCTTCACATGTAACATTTAACTATCTTCAGAGTTGTTAGGGAAAAAATTCTTTTCATTTTCAACTGAGCCTACTGGTTTACTGACGAGGATAATCTCTCTCTCTCTCAATTGCCTTAATAGGTAAATGGCAAACATCTTCATTCAATTCCTTCTGCCAACTATAATTACAAGTCATTCTAGCTCTCCTTGAAACCCCTAATAATGATGTGCGGAGAAGTACCTACATCAGCTGCTTTTTCTACAGCCATCACACCACAGCCTATTCTTAGCTACTCTGAAGAACTAGTAATTGCACCATTGAAGAAAAATAGCATTAATTCTCAGTCCCTGGTTCCACTGAATTACCCAGTGCTGGAGTCAAAATAGAATTTCCTCTCGGCCTGCTTTCTCTGCAGCTCCTCCAGTGAAAACACAGGCTCATACTCTTCGCTTCTGGATAAGGAGCCATTCTGCCGCTGCAGAAAGCCAAAGGTAACCTGGAAAGTTGTGTTTGACGGATAGCAGAGGCCAACTCGAATCCAGTCATTCCTTCAAAGGAGAGACAATAAAACAATGAATTCTCACTTGAGTGAGTATTCTGAGCATTGCACCATATATAAATTTTACCCATGAATCTCTCCTCCTTAAATTTTTTTCTGTGTTGAGCTACTACCTACCCATGGAAGTCTTGAAACCTTGACATACTCATCAATCAGCCACCCTTATTTGTTACTCAAATTTCTCTTATTTTAATGAGTGTCAATGATAACATGGCCTACAAAAAAATTAGTTTCAACAGGATTGAGAGGAATGTGACTAGAAGTTGGATAAAATGTACTGAAATACTCCAAATGGTTAATAAAGGTCAGCGAGATGGTTGGCTATGTGTACCCCAAGATGACACCACAGCCTGACGATGGAAATATGCATCAGTGACATCATTCGGAAGAATTTTTTTGATTACAAATATATTTCTACCTTTTAAAATACTATTAAGATGAATTTCTAGAGGCAAAATTGCTGAATATAAAAATATATACCTTTTTAAAACTTTTGATGTATAGTACTAAATTACCAAAGTATTTTTCTTAAAGTCCTTGAGCATAAAACTAATTCTTTGAAAACATTAGAAGTATTTTCCCTATTTTCTTTGATTATTTTTATTATGGTAAGATATATACATCATAAAATTATGGTAAGATATATACATCATAAAAATCATAAAAAGCATCTTAATCACTTTTCCTGTAGAGTTCAGCAGCACTAGCATATGCACAAGGTTGCACACACATTACCATCACCCATTTTCAGACTTCCCCCATCATTCTACATAACCTTCAAACAAGATATAGCAGGACCTTGAAACTGTTCATACAAGTTTTACCCACACAAGCTTACTTAACTATTCTAGGAAATAACTAGAAATGTGGCCAAAAGATAGAAGATAGTCTATGAGGTATTGCTTATAATAGCAGAGAGGAGGGGGCATTAAATGGTCACTGGTTATAGAAAATTATGCCACATCCGTACGTTCAGAAAATCCCAAGGGTACAGAGAGAAAAGAACCATAGACGGTAAATGTTTACATGTCTTCTTTTGATTGGAAAGATTACAGATTGTTTCCATTTTTTCTTTATTTTCCTTACCATGCTTAATACTTACGTATAACTTTTATAACTCTTAAAGTATTATTTTTGGAAGTAGAATTATGACAAACTCTATGCCCTTCCTATAATTAACATTAAACTCCTGGGAAAAAATTATTCATCTCCATTACATCTGCCCATCATGTAATTTTTATACTTTTAACTATTTAAAAGAGGAAAGGGTGGGCGAGGGATATAGCCCAGTGGCACAAGCGCCTACCTGGCAAGCATAAGGTCCTGAGTTCGATCCCTGGTACCACCCCCTCAAAAAAGAGAAAAGGATGACTGAGCCAGGCGTGGTGGCACACATCCGTAAGCCCAGCCCTTGCGGGGCTGAGGCAAGAGGATCACCTCGAGTTTGAGGCCAGCCTGGGGTACACAGTGAGTCCAGGCCAACCTGAACTACATAGTGAGACCCTGTCTCAAGAAAGAAAACAAAACACAAAAGGAAAGGATGATTACACTTCAAGCCCACTGGACTTCTGAAACTTCTAGGGTTATTCTTTTTTTAACTTTAGAATGTTTTTACTTCCTTACTAGGTCATGGAAAGTTTGATGGTACTTTATAGAACCTGCATATGATTTTTTTGTAACCTCTCACCTCAACCTCAAAATCCTTCTCAAAAAAAAATTTATTTTTGGTCTTGGGGACTCAACCCAGAGCCTCACAATTGCTAGCCAAGTGCTGTATCACTGAGCTCCATCTTAGCCCCATCTATCCATCCATTCACCTATTATCTATCGATCTATCTGAGACAGGGTCGCACTAAGTCACCCAGGCAGGCTTCCAACTTACAACTATCCTGCCTCAGTCTCCTGAGTAGCTGGGATTATAGACTTGCACCTCTGCCCCTGGCATCAATACAACTTTTTGGAATACTGATCCCTCTTTGATATTTCTTCTCCATTCTCCTATCATTTATTTCTTTCACTGACTTCTCTGTACCTCTATCCAGATTAGGCTTTAAGAAATCTCACCCTGAAGAAAACAGTTTGCATGCTTTTACCATAAAGAAACAATAAATTGCCGGGGATATAGCTCAGCGGCACAGCACCCGCCTGGCAAGCGCAAGGTCCTGAATTTGATTCCCGGTACCAATCAATCAATCAATCAATCGTCAGGTATGGTAGCACATGCCTATAAAAAGGACAAAAGAATCCTTTTGTGTCAAGGCAGAGGTGCCAAATACCTGGGATCTGTGCCCCAATTTTCACCTTTTACCCATAGCAGATGCTACCGATCAAATGTACTTTGAATCTCTCTTCTGTCGAATCTAAATTTGGCCTCAAAACTCTTTAATTTTATAAGAGATCATCTAATAAACCATATGAAACTTCTTCCTGTCCCACTTAGAGAAAATTAAAGTATTCACCTATTTCTCCATGGTTTTCTGTACATAACACTTTCACCACAGAGAACAATGCTTTCAAAACGACAGGACTCAACCTGTATAATCTCATAATTCATCAACACAAAATATACAGCCTCTCCACCTCTCCGTAAAAGGAGCAAAATACAGGAAACTGGCATTCTTCATAGGAAGGATATGTGTTATTTTCCCCCTTTTAAAATTATAATTCTTGGCAAATATTAACTGTACAAAATAATGTAAGTCATTCAGACGTGTTTAAAATGTTATTCTTTTTATCCAGTAAATCTCTATCTGCTCAAGTGTTAGCAATGACAGGGACAGAAGCTTACTTGTTGAAGTTCACGAGGTACAGGAATGTGATCCGGGGAGCCAGCCCGTTCCAGTGGATGGTATAGCCCTTCTCCAGCATGATCACAGGCTGGTACTGCGGAAAGGCCGCCCTCTGGTTAATACCCCGAAGCACCATCGGGTGGGATGGGTACTCATCTCGGACGATGGTCATAGTAAGATTCTGAGTGCTCCACGTCTGTACATACACCTTAAAAAAAGTGCAAATTAAAATTAAGAAGGGAAGGGAAGAATGTTAGCTAAACAAACTTTCCAAGCACTAACTCAAGGGTCTGTCTTTGAAAAGACAGATTCCACGATCTGTGCTCGACTAAGTGAGCAGCAACTAACCGCTTCCTAAGCCACACTTACAACGCAGCCTGCTTAAGCTCGACATGGTAAAAACAGACTGCACTCTGCTCGCCAGGATCTTTGTCATCAGTTCCACCACCGCAGCCAGCTTGTTCACCAAAATATAAAATGCGTGTGGTTTATATAGCCTGTCGACAGAATCCCTCTATCTGAAGAATGCACATACAAAAAATTGCTAAATTAATGTGAAAACTGATACCCTCCGGTCAAATCTAAGAGACTTTCCTCTACACCAAGAGATGGAAAATTTATATCTCTTGGTACTCTGGCTTTCAATTTTCCATGATCTACTTTAGTCCAAAAAGTCATCTTTCACCCCTTCAAAAAAAAAAAAAAGAAAACTATAAAGTGCTCTGCAGCAACTGGAAAAACATAACAAGCTGAGACGAATTTGGAAGTCCTGAATTTCTTCCAGTGGCATTTGCACCACTTTCTATGCCAAAACATAACCTCCCACAACTGCACCCCCCGAAGGACAAGCCTCAGAACAATTTCCTCAAACAGATCAGCATCCAGCAACTAAATTCTCCAGATGCATCCAGACATTTGCAGACTATTTACAACTGATCTCCACTCCGTATTTTCTGTCATTTCTATAATTTTATCCATATTGGGTCCTCGATATGCCCTTTGAGCCAGAAAGGCTTGTTTACTCTCCTCTGCATGGGATTAATAATATTCTCTACTGACACCATGTAAAGTTTAAAATGCTACACAGGAAACATACCTTCAATACTGATTGTCCCCACTTACATACATATTGAGTATATATTTTAATATGTAATTTTCTTAAATACAGTCATATTTAACATAGATTTAATATGCAAGAAAGAGGCAAGCAGACAGACATATGCACCTCCACCTCCACCAGCCTGAGGATGATTTGCCCGGTCAATGCAATCTTAGTTCCTGCAGCACTTTCTTCCTGGGCACCTTTATCCCTCATGTCACCAAACAGCAAACACCACATTTAAAAATATTTACAAAGAGCTGAATAATGGCTGTTCTCTCTTGAGATGAAGTTGCTTCCAACTTTTACCTACATTATTTCTAAATAACAGCAAATGGCTACAGGCCTGGGCTTCCCACCCCAGTTACAAGCTCTTAGGAAAGCATTTCTGACCCATGGTTCTATTACTCAGTCTCCTGGAGGATATAACTTGCTTCTCTCTCCAGCTACAAATAAAAATAGAATTACTACTCTGCTTTGTAACGGGGGAAGAGTAGGTTCATTCCTCGAGTAGGTTCATTCCTCAAGTAACTAGACATGCAAAGGATTGAAGAATTTATTGAATGGTGAACAAATGAAAAGGTATATTCATAGTTAATGACAATAATTTATAAAAATTATGAGCTACTACACTAGGCATTTTATAGACAAATCTACAGCTAACAATTTAGAAGATAAAAAGTTTTCACTAGGGAGCAAGTAGCACTTTTAGACAGATAGCAGGCAGACGCATGCATACCCATGAGTACACATGCTTGCTGGAACTTCATTGACACCAGAAAAGGTTTTTCATTTTTGTTTTTGCCTTAGTTTTTAACTCTAGAATATCCACAGATTATTAAGTATAGGAGGGCAAACGTAACTTGAAGCAGGGGCAATTCTGACTAAGAATAAAATGAACAGAACAAAGAAATCACATTTTACACCACTTTTTTCTTCCCTGGAGCTAATTCTCCATCCCGCCTTGCTTCTCTGGGTCTTAGTCACACTTTTTTTTTCTCTCATGGAAATGAGAAATGACTCAACAAAGAAACTACTATCCTCATTAAAATAAACAAGAAACACTGTCCAGTCTTTATTCCCTTTAAACTCTTTGTCTTGTTTATACGTAAGAATCTAAACTTTTTTAAACCTTTTTAAATGTAAGAATAACACTGTGCAGCAGCCATGATCCAGAGTCAGAACAGTGAAGCAATCTGCCCTGCAGTGCTCCAACTACAGAAGGATAAGGTGGGCTCAGGCGTGGTTGTACACGCCTGCAATCCCAGCACCCGGGGAGGCGGAGGCAGGAGGATTGCAACTCTGAGGCCAGCCGGGGAAACTTAATGAGAAAATAAAAAACTGATGGCAAAATAAAAAAATAAAAAGGGCTCGGGGTAAAGGTCCTGGGTTCAATTTCTAGTACTATCAAAAAATAAAAAGCTAAGACCATAGAAACTGTTACACTCTGGGGGCTCAGAGAAGCAACAAGCGACATCCCACAAACACACACTTGGTGGCAAAGTAAGCAGAGGTCAGCGGAGGAGAGGGTCACAGCAGGGTCCTTCTCCGGGAAGGGCCCACACTACAGAAGAACATCCAAGCAAATGGACAAGAGAGGGTCCCACCCACCTTTGGGGCTGTCACAGCCTAATTCCCCCTGGAGAATCCACTGCTCGGCCTGATTCTCTTCTCTACGCCCTCTCATCCCCTTCCTTTATTCTTCTGCCTCCCTCAACAGCCCATTGTGAAAGCTACCCCATGGTCTAAAATCCACTCCCTCTGAAATTCTGGCCCACTGGAGCATCCACTGTGTGAGCAATTCCATCCATTAAATCTCTCTGTTGAAATAACCTTCCTGACCTACAGCCCCGCTCCTCACAAAGCACTAGCAGAGGCAGGCATCGCACCATGCAGGAATCAGACCACACACTATATGCTTTCCACATGTGAACGCTTTCTGCCACCTCCACAGCCTCACAGCAGAGGGACTATCGCGGTCCTTATGCACATGCACAGTGTAATTTTAATATGCCCAACTCACATTCTGGAAATAATAAAGCTAAGCTGCAAATTCAGGTAACCTGGCTCCAAAGTCTGTGTCCTTAACTACGCCCACTACTTTGCAGGCCTCATACACAGAGCACCCATTAGTAAATACACACCACTTAACTTCAGAGAGACGTTTCCCAGCTTGTCTCAGCTTCTTCCTATTATCATAGACACTCTGTGGTATAATTACAGTCATTTCCTTCAATTGCTTCCTTGTCTGCTCATTTTCCAATTCCAGGCTCCATCTACATCTCACTTTCTGTGTGACCCACTGATTTTCTGCCTCAAAAGTCAGATTTCCTAACGAAGTAGACACAAAGGCCCTGAAATCAAAAGGATAAAATCCCTCTCTAAGGGGACACAGCTGCAATGTGGCACAAAAACCTGGGGCAAGGAACATGGGTCCTGGCACCAACGACCTCCCAGCCATGCTTAGCCCAGAGCAAAGCGTTTCACCCTGCTGCAACTGACTCTCCCACTTACAAATGGCGTTTCAGTGCCATTCTTTTTTTTTTTTTTTTTTTAATTTTAAAGGAAATCATACTTGAGAAAACACCAAAGAGCAAAAGAAGCAGAAGTGTCCTTTTTTCAGAGCAGTGCCGGCAGCAGCTGTAAAGCTCAGGCCTCAGGCCACTTTCGGCACCTACCTGGGCATAGGTGCCGCTGCAGACCACTGCATTCCACTTGGTGACATTGATGCAGCTCGGATGGCGGATCAGGTAGTTGTCCATTCTGCCCACATAAGCATCCTTGTATCCTGTCACAGAACCGTCAATGTCATGGAATATGGAGTTCTTATCACCATCCAGCTCGCAATCTTCAAACCAGGGACCAGGCTTTCCAAAAAAGACATTCAGAGAGACCTGACAGCAGTGAAAACCAAGCACAGCACACAGTGAGGACCACTGCCAACTTAGTGTCTCCTGCTATCCCAGCTGCATGTCCACCACAACTGCTGCACATTACAATTACAGCCCGCTGTCGTCAACTGTGAAACTGAGTTAGTTTTCTACTCAATTAACAGAATGCTCGAGGGGAAAAAAATACTAAAGCTTCAAGGAGCTCTGGCTGGGCATGGTGGCTCACTCCTGTAATCCCAACACTCAGGAAGCTGAGGCAGGAGGATTGCTGGGAGTTTGAAGCTAGCCTGGGCCACAAAGTGAGTTCAAGGCCAGCTTGAACTGCATGGTGAGACCCTGTCAAAAGGACAAAAAAGAAAAAGAAAACAAAGAGCTCAATTTTTCTCCACTTATAAACTATTCCCAGTCCATCACCACCTTAAAAAGCTTTAGGCCAGATAAACCACGGGACTTAACCCTCAAAAATTCTCCTACACTGTTACAATGGTAGGACTTCTACAACATTAAACAAATTTCAGTGTGACCATGTCAGTGGTCACTAAACTCTATGCATGGAGGACCATGGGTAGTAAGTGCATAGCCAGCCTCCCTACTGGAAAGGTGACCTAAAACCCTCCCGAAATAGTTGGGGATGCAGTTCAGTGGTATAATGGTAGAGCACTTGTGCAAAGCCCAGGGTTCAATCTCCAGCACTGAAAAAAAACAAAAACAAAAACAAAAAAACTGCCCTATTTATTTATGGGAGAAGCCATCTAGTTGTACCCTATACAGCCCAAAAGAGAACCAAGCAAGGTGACATGCCCGTCTGTACCTGTGCCTCGGCTCCGCACCTCAGCTCTTCTAGAAAACCAGATACACTGATAGAACCTTTCTCAAGCTCTCTTTCAACTGGGCAACACCAGCGTTCATCTTTAGATGTGAACCCAGCCGTGGCTTTCTGCGGGAGGAGGGAGCTAGAGTGTCTGAAGCGCCCTTTCTCCCCTGCCACTGCCATCATGGAGTGGCAAGATGGTTAATTCCTACAGGGACTCATCAGATTGTTCCCTGGGTTATGAGGAAACAGGTGAGGGTGTAACTACTCAGAAAACTACCTCTGCTGACAGCTGTCACTAAGACATTAAAATAGATCTTTAAAATCTGGAGTTTTTATTAAAGATAAACTGTGTAAACTTCCTCGCGCTATCACAGATGTCAACTGTCACCCCCCCACACCCCCCAGTTGTGACAACAAGGGGTACTCAACACTTCCAGTCCTCTGGGCCAAAGCTTCACTAAATCTACATAGGGATATTTCCTGGCTTTTGGTCTAGCCCATTTAAAACTGGAATGCTGCTGTGTGTTTGGTATGCAGGGTAGACATACCTACCTGCCCTCCCAATTTGGTCAAGTTATGAACTGTTCTTCCATTTTTGTGGGGTTTTCTTATTTTCTTATGTTCCTGGCTGCAGATAAGCAAATGAACCCAGAAACCTACAGACAACAGGGCCCAAACTAAGCCTGACCAAGCCTGGCGGGAAGAAGTACTTCACTGGAAGCAGTAATTTCTCTGTCTTCTTCACCATCTTCCTAAAGCCATCCAACAGCTTATATCAGTACCCAATTTTTGTCACACTGCCCTAGTATTCGTCCTCATTCCCAATTTTCTATCCTCTTATTCCCTAGAACAGCCTCAGACCAAACAACACCCGGCAGGACCTAAATCTCTCAGTGGAGACGGGACCACTGTACCAGCTTCACCCACTGAATTTTCTAAAAATCACATCCTCTTGTTCCTGTGAAACTTTACAATCCCCCAGTGTTATCACTTCAACTCATTTTCCTGTTCAAGTGATCACTTGAATGCCAAAAATACATGTGATCACTGTTCACACCTGGAATTTAACAAGACAGAATACATGAGATTCAAAGTTGCCGTTTTATGTATTTTTCTGCCCTGTCATAAAGATTCAGTACAAATCCATTGTGTCTTCGTCTTTGGAAATATGCTGTCCCTCCCTCTCTCACCTTAGTCACTGATAGGAAACATAAGAACATATTTACATGTGGTCCAAACTTCACCAGGGAAATGTTATTCCTGGGGGTTATCTGCCAGGTATTCTTCATAAGGAAGCCAATCGCACTGCTGTATCTATCTGGAGTTGGTACATATTTTTTGAAAGTGCTCCTGGTGAGATGAATGGGTCCATCATAAATCTGAAAGCCTCTAATTGGGAATGTCCTGTTAAAAATACAAGATTTTATTTAATGCATGTGGACCTAGCTCTTTAACAGCACTCATTTGTTCTATAAATATTGCTACGTGTCCTGTAAGCACTTGGCAAACTTCCACTTTGTTGTGGTAACCAAGACAAGATCCCTGATGAAATAAAATATGTACCATGGCCGGAAAGACATCCACACACAAAAACCAAAGGATAATTTCAGATCATTACTGTTATGGAGGAATAAGGCACAGCAGCACCATAAATGGGCTGAGAAGAAAGGCCCTATCTAGAGAAGATGGAGGTCTCTCTGAAGAGATGACACTGGCTTCCCCACACTGATTTGTGAGCCGAATCTCACCAGGAAAGTGCTATTCCAGTTAAGCTCCCTCATTTGGCACTGGGGACGTGGCTCAGTAGTAGAGTGCTTGCCTTGCATGCACAAGCCCTGGTGGGTTCAGCACCCAGCACCGTAACAGAAAAAAACCACAGCATCACAGTGATAAGCACAGGTAACGCAGCCAAAAACTAGTAACGCTAACAGCCTGTCTGCCCCATTGCTCTGTTGTGTCTCAGCTCGGTGTCCAGAGATGGCATTCAGTAGGGGATTTTTTTTTTTCAGTACAAGAGATTGAACCTAGGACCTTCACAGTGAGCTACATCCCCAGCCAGCCCTCTATGTTATATTCTGTGACAAGGTTTCGTTAAACTGTTAAATTGCCCAGGGTAGACTCGAACTTGATAATCCTCCTGTCTCAGCCTCCCAGAGTGCTGGGATTAGGATCACAGGTGTGTGGTCATCAAGGATCTGAATCTTGATGGATCACGGCAGTGGCTCAGATGTGAGACCTTCAGAATGAGATTTAGTTTTTCTCTACCTGGTTTTCCCCTAAGTAAAATGAGGACAACTCCAGCTGAGTCTCAGAACTGAGGTATGGCTTAATTAGTTAATAGTTCCTTAACAGCTTTGAAGAACCTTCCTAGTGCTAAGCACTATTTTAATGACTGTGATCATGATGTCAGAAAACACGCCAAAAGTCTACCTCCACTTCCTCCAACATCTCAAACACTGTTAATTACACAGCTGCACTGAGGTTTGAGTCAGCTTTGGCATCAATCAATGCTCATTTTCTAGGACTCTTTTCAGTAGGTAATTTCCTTTTTCCAGTGCCTGTTTCTAAAAACCAACAAACATCACAAAGTTGAGGGAAAACTGATCTGTCATAGTTTATGGTTTGGCACCTTTTTTATGTCTCAGGAAAGGAAAACAAACAAGAGGAAGTCACCAGCTTATGTAAGTCCTTCTGTAAACAGTAAGATTGGCCTCTTTGTTATAAACGTGATAATGGAATCTGTGAAATGGTTAATAACTGCACAAAATTTGACGAGGGTATACACACACGATAACAATAGTAGTAGTGATAATGAGGAAAAGAGTCACAGTAGAATCCAACAAATCTAAAGTTATTACGGAAACTTCACTGGGGGCTACATGTCCAACACTAAAGTAATTCTTACCTGTTCCTAGGTAATGTGCGGGGCTTCTGGTCGATTCCTCCAACGCCCGTGTACTTGTTCTGACCACCATGGAAGCCGTAATTCCTGCTCTCCCCGACAAAGAGAGATTCAGATACTTCCTGGCTAGAACCTTCATCACTTGGGAAGCTCCCGTCGCTGTTAAAATCAGGACAATCATTAGCCACCTTTCTGTAGGAAATTTCTATTTACCCCCAGACGAAGGCAACCTGTAATTTAAAAGGCTAAAAATTTTCTAAAAAGCCAATAGCTTCTTCTAATACACATTATCAAACCCTCAGAAACTGCTTTTGGGATGGAGTCGCTGGGCCTGAAACGGGCCTCGTGCATGTTAGGCACGCACTCAGAAATGGCCTTTAAACTGTAGAAGTATCTCGTATGAAGTATGGTCTACAACTTAGATATAAGCAAATGAAATTTAACGTAACAGCAACAACATCATTCTCAACCAAGAATACTGCAAATGAGAATGTAACTGACCTAGGGGCTGGGGATTTAGCTCAGCGGCAAAGCGCCTGCCTGGCAAGCACAAGGTCGTGAGTTTGGTTCCCAGTACCGGAGAAAAACAAAAAATAAATAAATAAATAAAACAGAGAATGTAACTGACCAGAGTACAACAATTAAATGAGAAGCATGTCTAACACGGCCACTGGAAGGACTAGTACTCAGAGAAAAATACACAACAACAAAAGTTCAGTTCTTAAAAGATGATTGGTAAGTTAAAGTACATTCTAAGAAAAATACTAGTTTTTTAATCTCCTTGTGCTTCTCTTTCTTCCTCTACTTTTTAAGACCTTTAGTCTAAATCTTAAGTGTTTTTTTTTCCTAAGCAAAATTATCACTGCTTTTCCTTTCTGAAATTCCAGTTACTACCTCAGTATAAATTTGATTAGTCAATAAAAATGCATTTCTGGTCCTCTAGTGATATCAACAAGAAGGTGCTACTTTTTTTAATGCTAATAAATTATGAAATATTTCTGTTATTCCCCCTTAAAAAAAAGAGACTTTTACTTGCTATCTTTAAAATAATGAAATATGGATTCTTTAAGCCATTACAAACCTGGCAAAGGTCAGTCCTATTCCATTATCTGCAAATCTGTAAGAGAATGAAAGAACATTTTAAATTCACCACATCACATAAAAGGTAATTCTCTCAATACTTAGTTATAAAACCTACAAAGTCCTAATGGATGCATGTCTATCATTAAGTGTTTCCTACAACAACCATTGAGAAAAGTTAATGATTATTCAATAGGTCACTCATGTATAGCTCTATTTATTTTCTTTAGAAGCCACTTTGAAGATACCAAAGTATAGTACAACAACTATTGACTAAAAAAAAAAAAAAAACCTACAAATTCCCAATGTGTACTCTCTCCAACCACATGACACCAACTTCCTAATAACTAATGCACAAAGCCAAACTGCAGTGATAATAACTAATGCACAAAGCCAAATCCTTGTCTTGCCAATTACTAGCTATATGACCGTGGGTCAGTAACTCAAACTCTTTCTCCCCCAGTTTTCTCATTTGTAAGTTGCAATAATAATATAACCTTCTTTACAGAATTCTTGAGTGCATTAAACACATTAAAATAATTTCAAATATTTAGAACAACGCCCAGAACATTAGTATAAAAGGGTTAGTTAAAACTTTTTACAATTATTTTTTAGAAAACAATTAGATGACACCAAAACTATAGATTCAAAACAGTATCGAATTTTTGGATGATAAAAGTCAAAGATGATGGTGAAATGTCAAGAAGCAGGCCGGGCATGGTGGCGCACACCTGTAGTCACAGCACTCAGGAGGCTGAGGCAGGCGAACCACCATGAGATTGAGGCTAACCTCCACTACATAGTGAGTTCTAGGCCAGCCTGAAATACACAGTGAGCCTGTCTCAAAAAAAGTCAAGAAGCTAATGGTCAGTGCCAGAAAAAAATCAAAAACCTTTTTTTCTACACTGTTAAATACCTATCTCAGTTCAACATTCATCAGGCCTCTCTTAAAAATACACAAATGGGAAAAGAAGTGAGATGCTTCCTGCCTCAAGTCACGGCAAGACATAAAAGTCAACAGATTTATTAATGTGGAATTATACAGCCTTTGTTTTGAATGGCAAAAGAAGAAAATCAGGAAAACTTTAAGGAATATCCAAGAGGAAAAAAAAAAAAGTCCAGGTAGTTTCAAAATCATTATTTAGTGCTTTGACACAAACCATGCTTGTTATAAAAACTTCAAGTCCAAGTTTCTGTTCAATCTCATCCAAAGCTTTCATGTCACTAGACAAGTTCAGTTCCAATAAAAGCACCAGAATGAGATGATCCCAAACATTTGCAGCTGCTTAACTCTCGCATCCTCAGAGCTTGTCCTGCCCATTACCACCACGAATAATGATCCCAGGAAACACCACTGTACTTGCACCGTATTCCACTAGATTTACACAAATCCCTAAGAATAAATGTTAGCAGACAGTGGCGTCTTAACAAATACACACGCGGAGTTCTGGACAATAATGTCTCCCCCTCTGATCCATGCCCCGTGGTCATTATTTTTAAAAGCAATGAGCCTGTCGATCACAGCAGCAACACGGGGTTTTTCAGGGTCTGCATCCTGATGAGGCCGAAATCTAAGGGTTAAGAAGAAAAGGAATAGAAATTAACTGTTTATAGTTATACTCAGTAGGATCAAAAGTAGAATTTTTTTTTTTTTTGTCTTTTCTCCCCGTACCAGAAATTGAACTCCCGACCTTACACTTGCCAGGCAGGCGCTTTGCTGCTGAGCTAAATCCCCAACCCTCAAAAGTAGAATTTAAATCTGACCAAATCAAACAAATTGAAAAAGAGCTTTTTTTTTTGCACTGGAAATCGAACTCAGGACCTCGAGCTTGCCAGGCAGGCACGGTGCCACTGAGCTATATCCCCGGCTCTGAAAATGATCTTAACATATAACTTAATTATTACATTTCAAAGAAAAATTGACACGTGACTATTCAGAGAACTTCTTTCATAGCTTCTTAGTTTTTAAAATAAGCTTGTACAGTGACACTATAAAATATAAGCACAAAAATCATTTCCATTAAAACACACACACTCACACCAGGAAATCTACATGTCTGCACAAATTCTTAAATTACATGCTATTGGCCGGGTGTGGTGGCACACGCTTGTAATCCCAGCACTTGGGAGGCTGAGGCAGGAGGATCACAGTGAGTTCAAGACCAGCCTGAGCTACAAAGTGAGCTCAAGGCCAGCCTGAACTGCATAACAAGACCCTGCCTCAAAAAGACAAAAAAAAAAAAAGAAAATTACATGCTACTAATACAAACTTATTGTATAAGTTAACCACATTATTTCAACATACATGTAAGTGAATTGTAATAATATTTGAATTGTGTGCTACTTAAATGTTTCAGAGAAATAAAACCTTTAGTTCAATACCTTCAAATGTCTAAAATTATATATATGGTTAACCAACTTTATAAAAAAAACTGAATTTTGCCTTTTCATTCTCCTTGCTCTGAAACATTTATTAGGTGCTCAATGTAAAAGTCAAAAACTTGGTGTCAAAAATTGTCCACTGTGATGCCTCAAATAATCCCATAAAGCCACCACTTTACAAAGCTAGGTAGCTTTTCAAAACTAAATTCAGCTGGGTGTGGTGGCGCACACCTGTAATCCCAGCATTCAGGAGGCTGAGGCAGGAGGATCGTTGCAAGTTCGAGACTAGCCTGGGCTACAAAGTGAGCTCACAGCTGGCCTGGACTGCATAGCGAGACCCTGTCTCAAAAAGACCAAAGAAAAAACTAAATTCAGCATGTTAAGTTCTTTGAACTATGCAGTCGGGTAGACCCTTTGAGCAGTGCTACTCCCACGCTTGCTGGCACTGTAGGGCGGGACAAGCAGCTCCTCAGAAAGAACAGCAAGCAGGTGTCCCTGATGCGTGAGTGAGCTCGGAGCTCTACTCCTCGCAACCTGGCCAGAGTGAGAAGCCAGGGAGAAAGCAAAAAGAGGCCAACAAGTGTCAGGCAAGTGTGTGGTTCTTTGTCTGAAATGCAATGGGAAGTTAAGGGAGCACAGACTGACTCAGCAAAGTGATGTGATCACATTTCTATCATTTTTTGAGCAGATCACTGGCTACTATTTGGAGAATAGACTATAGGGCCACGCTGGAGGCTCTTTACACTGCAGCTATAAACAGGTTTGTAGCAGTGGGGTTAGAGTCCTATATCCATCCTTACACTGCATGACCAGGACACTTACCCTAGCTAGCTCTGACCCAAGAGGGTGAAAACCTAAGCCAATACTGGCTTACACTACGAAGCAGACCGAAGAGTTCTGGAAAGCAAAGTACACATGTTCTAAAAGGTGAAAAAGAAAAGAGGAAGAGGAGAAAGAGAAAGAGGAAGAGGAAGAGAAAGGGAGGGGGAGGAGTGGGACAGGAAGAAAGAGGGAAGGGAAGGAAGGGAGAGAACATGGGGAGAGGAAGGACAGAAGGGGCAAGAGGGGTCGGGGAGGAAGGAATGGAACCTTAAGGCAATCTGACCGTCTGTTACAGCTGCCTTGCCTTTCTGAATTTCCTACCCATATAATTCAGTCATTAACTGCTTGCTTTACTATCCTTTATTTTCAACTACCTCCCCACTTGGTATACATAGAAAATACAGTTAACTGTCCAAATTTCTCATCACCTATGTGATTTCAGCACATTTCCTGGCCCTCCCTTAGGAATCCTCTGCTCTAAATAAAACCAGTTGGTTCTAACGTTCTTTCACTTTTTTAGATGAAATTAACCAATTTCAAACGAAATGCTTTCTTGAGTAAAAATTCCTCATCTTAAGATTTTTTAGATTCCTGTAATTTCACATCTTGAAAACAGAAGGAAAACGTTATCTGATTAACTGGTGAGTCAGCTTCCTCTTTGATGAACAGGGAGAATCTTCTTGATTCCGCAAGCTTGGTCTTTAATTTATAGGCTGATTCATTACGTCTCTATGTTGCTCATGTCGATATTGCGTAAACACACGGGAGTATATTGTATTACTTTATACAAAAACTAGGTGTACACACAGCTGCCAAATGTCCTGTTGCTTTTTTTCTATAATCAGTTCTTTTCAAGAATAACTTCCAAGGGGCTGGGGACTTAGCTCAGTGGCACAGCGCCTGCCTGGCAAGTGCAAGGTCATGAGTTCGATTCTCGGTACCGGAAAAAAACCAAAAAACAACAACAAAAAAAAAAACCAACAAAAAAAAAACAGTAACTTCCAAATGGAGTACAACACCTTAACAATATGTAGGCATTTTGGAGTGCAGAGGAAAGATCACCATTTTCCTAACGTCACATGTGCACATCTGGTAGAGAATGCTTATGCCACTATGAATAAGGGGTTTTATTGTCAAGGTAAGTTAAAATATCACTGGATTCTTAAAAATATATTTACTCACCTAATCATATAAATATATACAAACACACGTTATACAAAGTATGTAAGTAATTGTTTAAGGCAAGAAAAGAGCCAGGTTTGTTCTGCTCAGGACTGTCCTGGCAATGCTAACTTTTGCAAACTACACATTCTTAATTCTACAAATTATAAAACTTTTTAAAACTAAAAAGTACAGAAGCAACCTTCTAACATAGATTTACTCTGTCAGCTAATATTCTCTTCTTGGTTCATCTGTTCTTGTCTATTTTCACCTTTGTCTTACATATTTATCTCTTCTATTTTTTTTCTCTTCTATTTTTCTAACCCATATGTTGATTAGCTATGAGGTACCCAGCAGTTTGAGTTTTATTTAAATAATGCCCACAGTTCCTGGACTTCTCAAATGCTCTAAAGTATTTTATGCTTCACTTGACCTCGGAGGAACTCTGATGAGTCATTTACCAACCTTGCCCCAGTTTTCTCCTGACCTCACATCTTAGTAATACATTACAAGGGTGCCATCTCCTACTTAAATCAGATTCATCAACCTATAGCATGGTTTCTGCTTTATTCCCTTAACAACAGCTGGGTCTGGCATTCTTCTCTTAAACGACTTCCAACAGAGTCTATTACTTATAGCACCCATTCAGCTCCATAAACTGGTCAACAACCTGAAGTACAAAAAAATACATACCCAGTGTCTACTGAATATCACTTTAAGTTGTCATCTTTTCCAGATAATTTTATTTCCATCTGAGATATTTTATTTATCTTGGCTCACGTACAGCATGTAAGAGAACTCTACTGAAATGCCAATCCATTTCCCACCCCATACTGTGTGGTTATACAGGACAGTCAACAAAGAGCCTGGCTAGGATTGAACCTGAGGCTACAAGTGACTGAACCAGAACCAGCTTGATCATCAAACTGAGGATCTTTTCCTTTGAAACACAGTCAACAAAACGTTCCCTTTTGACCACTAAGCATAAATTCTATACGCTTTGGCTTTCAAGGGTGAGACTACCTCAACTTAGTTTAACATGCTTTTTCAATGAGTCATACTCTTCTCCAAATCTGAAATCATTTTCAGCATCTCTTTTTCTTCCTCCTTCTGTGAGTCCCTCTAACAACTTGGAGAAGGGAAAAAAGTACCAACTTCTTTGGCATTTCGGTAAGAAAAACACCCAGAATGAGGACCAGGAACAGCAGGGTGTTTCTCTAAAACCCTTCTACAAATGTTTAAAACTTCATTCTAAACATGTCACTGAAGAAAAGGACACAGTGTGCTTGACTGGAAAGTTCCACTCTGGCAAGATAAGGCTTGAATGTGACGCGGAAGGGCCGGCTGTACCTCGCGCTGTTGTCCAAGCAGAGGTACTCCCTCGGGTCAGCAGCACTGGAGTTGGTGGTTTTGACACCTTTGTCAATAAATAAACCAGCCTGAAATACATAAAAATGAGCCAAAAGTAAATTTTAAATTATCACTTCTACTCAAAAAGTGGGGGAAAGGGTGTTAAACAGCTATTATGAAAAGAAAAGCAGCTACTTTCCCGGATGTTTTTATAATTTTATTCATTCCACCATTCAGTAAATACCTGAATGCCTGCTTGAAGCTGTACACACTGATTAATAAATAGAATCCATTCATGCTTCTGCTGACAAACACCATCAGGAAGCCATCAATTAAAGAGCTGCAGTCCTATGTGATAAGCAAATGATAGAGAGAGAGGCACCAGACAAGGCCTTTTGCCTGGGTGAAAGGGATTCACAGAAAGTCTCCTGAAGGGAGGTGACCTCCATGAGGCTGAGACCTCTGTAGGACTGGGGAGGAATTAACCAATCACGAGAACTGGCTGGGTGGGTGGGAAGCAGCCCAAGACCCCAGAGGAGTACTGAACCTATAGCATGGTTCCTGCTTTATTCCCTTCATAACAACTGGGCCTGGCATTCTCCTCTTAACAACTTTCAACAGAGCACGTCACACAGCACCCATTCAGCTCCTTAAACTGCTCAACAACCTCAAGTGTAAAAAGAATATGTACCCAGTTTCTACTGAGTATCACTTTAAGTTGCCGTCTTTTCTAGATACTTTTATTTCCGTCTCAGACACTGTATTTATTTTGGCTCACGTACAGCATAAAAGAGAATGCTCCTGGAATGCTGATGAGGTCTAGAAGTGAGAGATGGCATGGCCTGGACGAGAACAAAATCCCGGCACACTACTGAGAATGCGGGAAGGGAAGAAGGAGGAGGCTGGAGGAGAAACACCAGGTCACAAAGGGCTGACACGGTGTCAGAGCCAAAGGACAGAAACTGAATGAAGATGTCACAACCAGCTGCATTTCAGGGAGAAAAAAAATGAAAGCTAAGAGATGTACAATGAACTGAAAGGGGGCAGAAAAAGTAAGAAATGAAATAGGAGATCGTTTTGGCCATCCAAAAGGAACATGAAATGACCTAGATTTGTGGCAGTAGCAACAGAGAAAACCAGATAGAGAGAGCACTTTCCTGTCAGGTAGAATTCTTACTACTCTGTGACTGGGGCTGAGGGAAAGGGAGCAGGAGGAGCGCATACTGTTTTTTTTTTTTAATTTACATAACTACAGAACTAGTGGTTTCATTTGCTAAAACAAACATATAGGAATGACCCAGGCCTAAAAGGAAGAATTTTAAGTTTTGGAGATATATAGATATAGATATATAGATGTATTTTATAATTCTGTAGACATTATATTATAATAATATATGATATTTAATATCTATATATTATATTATATAATATCTATTTGAATATATAACATATCTGAATATATAAAGTACATAATATCTATCATGTGTGTATATGTGTGTGTGTGTGTGTGTGTATATATATATGGAAAATGTGTCCCTGAGACACTGAAATGGAACTCAGTAGGCAGTCAAATAAATATAACCAATCCAAGATTCGGGAACCATCAGCAATTGAAGCCACAGGGGTGTGTATATGTGTGTGACCCCAACATAGCAGGTTTCTTTCTGAGGACTCCAATGGTTCAATTTCCTTTAATTATTGTTTTATCCTGTAGAGTTATTCCCAAACTTAACAAAATTAAAACCTAACTATCCAGTCATACTATTTAAATTCTCGCAATTAACAAGAGATTACCATATCATGGTATTTGACACCAAGAAATTAATTAGGACGAGGTGCTTTTTATGTCATTTATAATTCTTTCATTGAGGATTTTCACTTTGAAATGCTACTTTCAATAATTATGAGCCTTCATCAACTATTCGGCTCATAAAAATCACGGCAAATGATGGTTCTTCCTCTCTCAAGTCTTCATCACATGATTCTGAGCTGTCCAAATGATAACACACTTAGGGCCAGGGATATAGCTCAGCGGCACAGCACCCGCCTGGCAAGCACAAGGTCTTGAGTTTGATTTCCAATACCAAAAAAAAATTTAAAAATTAAAAAATGTAATAAATTACAACACATTTAAATATTGAAAGAATCTCTGAATGGCATACATTGGAAGTGTTAAACTTTGGTGTGAGTCCCATCAGCCTTAAAGACCTGGGCATTACATATATGATAAAAATAGGAAAGCACCTGTAAGCACAAAATAAACCAAATGTATTTATCAGCAGGAAGGGCAGGAGTGCCCAAAATTAGGAAAACTGAAGCTTCCGAATGGGTCTATAGATCATTCCATCTGTATCTGCTGAAGTTAGGTTAAATGTTCTTAAGCAATATTTCACTATGTATGTAACTAGCAATAAATGCTCAAAAGGACACCTGACCAGCCCTGTGAATGGAGAGAAGTATGTGTCCAAGCCCTCAAAGTACATTACCTAATGTGCACATCCACAGAAACACAGGGTGGCATCAGAGATTCGAAAGAAAGTGTGTGGGGTGGGGACGGACAAGGGAGCAGAGGAGACCACACAGGCAAAATCCTTGACTTGATCAGCTCACACACGCACGTGTACGCTATGCTCACGTGTGCATCAATGGTATGCTGTACACACATCCTGAATATGGAAGGCTTGCCGTCCTTTCTTTTTTAACCACAAATTATCCTCTGGTGACAAGTTCTACCAAAATTGCTATTTCTCAGCTGTAGACTGGCATTGTTTGAAAATACCCCCCAAACTGCATGTGTTAGAAGGTGAAGCCCAACTGGAGATGTTTAGGTCATGAGGGCGCCACCCGAAGAACAGATTAATGCAGTGATCAAGGGGACTGAAAAGGACAGTTGACGCTTCCCCGCTCTTCCTCTTTGCTCTTGCACTGTGGATCGGTGTGGCAAGGAGGCCTTCACCAGATGTTGGGCTCTCAATCTTGGGCTTCTCAGCTCCAGAATCACGAGCCAAATATGCTGCTTTTCATTATAAATTACCCAGTCTGGAATGTTTTTGTGGCAGCACAGAAGGGACCAAGAGATAACCACAAAGTCCGCCCTTTAAATCCTGTGAACTGTATGTGCTGATTGTTACAATTCAGAAACCTACCTTAAAACTCGAATGGACCCTGTTGTTATAAAATATTCCCAGGGGAGTGAGTTCTGGTTTTGCCAAGAGCTGTAATCCACTCGACTCTCCGGTAGGCTCTTTGTGGAATAAATACCAAATTCCAGCATCCTGTAGTGAAAACACAAGATTATTAAAACACAAGATTCATTTATAAAGCCACTCTGGGAGACACCCTAAAAAATAATTGCTGTGCAAGCAAGTTTGATCTTCATAAGACCAATTTTTCACTGTTTTAAGTTCAAAATTCACTATAAGAAGTTGCACACATTTAGCATCCTCGAAGCAGTTATATCACGTGTGTTTTTTAAAAGCAACTTTAATGTTGCTCATAGGACTGGGAAAAAAAGTGATTGGCAGATAGCAAAATTCACTTTCAAAACAACTTCCCCATCATTGTCTACTTTAAAATGTTATACAGAATGAGAACCACGTAAGCCTGCCATGTGCCCCGGAGAGCACAGCCTTTAAGTAACGTGGTTCTCCTGTTTACCCCCAAACCTGATCAATAGATGAGTCACGCTATTAAACAACTGTCCACCAACACGAAGAGCTCACTGCCTTCTTTCACACACTCCAATGCCCTTCCTGTCCAGAGGCAAATTTTTGCCAAAGAGAAAGAAAAAAAAAAAAACCACCACCACATGCATGAATCGGTATGCTGTTTCAATCTGGACACTGTCTGCTCAAGTTCAGTATTACTGCCCCTAACAGGAATAGAATAGTTTAAAAAATTTTGGACACTCCAAAAGAAACATGACAATAGAAATAAACGTTAATTTCTGTGACCATTTATTTTTCAAATGAATTAAAAACCAACCCAATGTAAAGGATAACTTCAATGTAAAGGACTATAGAAGTTTGATTAAACAGGTTGTTAAAGCCTAAACACAAACTGTAAAAGGACCACTCAAATCAAATTCAGCACATGTTCATTTAATGCCTAGTACATGCTGGGTATACAGTAAAACCATTCTCAAACAATTTATACTCTAGTGCTAAATACACAGGTAACTAAAATGCATGTCATAGGTATCATATTAGTCTTCAGGAGGACACAGAACAAGGATGCACTGTGAAAGCACATACACCTATAAGCCAAAAAGAATGGAATATTTCACATTTTTTTCATGACAAAAGTCTATAAATGAGTCTTAATAAAACAAACTAATCTAAAAAATGTGGTTAGAACACAAAACAATTAATTCAACAGAAGAAGACTCGGAGGGCTGCTACAAAGGCTCTGCACCACATCCCTGCAAGCCGAGGGTGGCGTGTATCCTCCTCGGGGCTGCCACGGAGCTGCGGGGGCGGGGCGGGGGACAAGTGGGTAGCAGCTGTTTCCTGTTACACACAGTGATATAAAACAGGTAAGGGAGCTCTGGAAGAGCCAATGAAGAAACCATCTGAATACGTTAGGTGGAAGCCCTGCCAAACACTAGCTTTCCTGAAGCAGCTGCTTTAGAGAAGGACGAATTCACGGAAGGAAAAGACAGAAAATACATGAGTTGCCTTCATGCTCCTCGCCTGGGCCCTGGGAAGGGCACCCGGCAACCTCAGCTTACATTTTCGTAGACTGTCATGTACCTTACTCTTCAAACCTGACTTGGGAAATGACTGAATAAAAACCTGAAAAGATCCAATGTCCAGGTCTCTGCCCCAGGAAATAAGAATCTTCAAATGACAAGGACCGTGAGACTGTGTTTTGTTTTTACAGCAATTCACAGATGTGAGCTCCACTGTTACCCAGCGATGCCGATATCCTCACTATCTCAAAGAAACAAACACTCCTTCGAACAATCTTTCACTTCATTCTGAGAAATGATGCAAGATGCTTTTTACATCTAAACATTTTAAATACTCACGAGGTACAGACATGAACATGTATTATAGCAGTTCATATTTCTGTACTGTAGTTTATACTCCATTTACGGTCTTAATAGTATAACGTCTTAAAGGATTCACTTATACTATAAATTAGGAATTCTGAATTATACTCAAGTGTGAATGTAAGTTTCTCCAGATTTACCCAGAGGATATTTCTATCACTTAAAAATATTCTATTGGGGCTGGGGACTTAGCTCAGTGGCACAGCGCCTGCCTGGCAAGTGCAAGGTCGTGAGTTCGATTCCCGGTACCAGCAAAAAAAGCAAAAAAAAAAAAAAAAAATTCTATTTATTTTCTTAAAAATTATTCTTGTGTGCACATTCTTGTGTGTGTGCATGCGTATGTGTCTTAAACAACTCAAGGCACACAGTTCATTCATGGCACAGAGCAGAGTTTTTTAGCTGCTTTATCAAGATGAAATCCCTAAACAGAATCCCTACATTTATTAAAAAGATGTGCCTCTTGACCAGAGCATGCTATAGACTAATCCACTTACATAAAGAAAAGCAAAGGCTTCCTTTGTTCATCGGCACCAGAAACTGAACTGATGAGGTACTTAGCCACACAGAGTAAATATGAAAAGCCAGAAAGAGAATACAAAATACAGTAAAGAAAACCACTCTGGAGATGATATAATCCTAGCGGTCAGCTCACCCTTTTCTTCCACTTGTCATCTGTCTTAATGGACTCATAGATACAAAATGGTATGAACACTTTAAAGAAATAGAAGAACCACCCAGCCATCTCCCATTCTCAACTGAAAAAGTAGTACCAACAACACCATGCTTGGGTTTCACTGGGACAGCTAATACGACACCCATATAAACCAGAGCACTTATAAACATGAATCAAAAAAAAAAAAAAAAATCAGGAAACACTGTAATATTATTTACCTGTGAGCCTGCAGCTGCATTATTAATCAGATTATTGTTGGGATGAGCAATCCAGAAAGTTGAAACAGCCCTGCAAGGCATTTTCGAAGGTGATTTAAACATTCTTCATAAAAGCCTGCCCGCTACAAACCTCCCCTAAAACATCTTCCCGCAGAGTCAAAGGCCCTGACCCCACACACATTCTCTCCCAGCCCATTACTCACATACAGTCAGTGGCAGGCACAGGGACATAATTTCCAAACACTTTGTCTCGTATGGCAGTACACATGGAGTTGTTCCTATCCGTGGGGAGAAGAGTGCCTGGCTTGGTGAGCAGCCCAAGATTATGGAACAAAGTATTCCTCTGTTCAACACCATCTTCCAAAAAGAAGCAATGACCTAGTGTGTCGAATCCAATGGTGTCTTTTATCTGCAGAAATACAAGCGTATAGTGTCACTGGTAACAAGACTGAGATTTAACTGACAAGTGCTACTCAGCTTCGCACACTCAGTACAAGTGCAACAAGAAGCTTTTAATCTCAGCAGAATAGGCAAAGTTAAATGTTAGGGTTCATTTCCCCCTTAGAAGAATATTTTGAATGGTAAAGAATCATAGGCTTCCTCTAGCCAGAAAAATAGCAGAACTCTTAGTAAGAGTAGATCATAGTGAGGCATGTGATGAAACAGTGTACTTATAAAAAATATTGCGAAGTCATGAGAATTCAGGAGAGCTAACATTTCCATGATCAATGACACATGCCGTGGGACTTCGGGGCTACTTACGAGCAAGCCATCAGTCCCATGCACTGTGATGCACCTGGAGAAGCTGTGATGGATGGACAGGCCGTCCACAAATGTCGGGTGTCTGTACCCCCCTCGATAATCCACATCTCCGCACAGGTGAAAATGCACCGGGTACCGCCCTAGGTGCTGCTGACCCATGTGTTTCAATTCCACGTAAGAAAGATGGACCGAAGTAAAATTTTTCCTTATCTGTCAGACAAGGAAACCCAAATCAGAAAGGAACATAGCAAACAAAGTGTTTTAATAGAAAACATCTTAAGTAGGTATGTATTAAAACTTTACTTTTCTTTGGCATCCTATTTTCCCAAGTCTTCAGTTAATAATTTAGCAAATGCCTTTTTATATAGAGGTATGCTTTTAAGAGCCATAGGAAGAGTTTCTAATTTGAAACAAGGGAATGTATAACCAGGACAGCTACAAAAATGAGCTGTTCAAGCTCAAAAATGAGATGTTCTTCAACAAATTAAAATAAGGTTATGTTCCGATGAAAACCATTGTTAATCTGAAAATGCTGTAAGTCAAAATGTGCCTAACATACTAAACATCATGGTTTAATAAAACAGTGCATTTTCGAGTACAGGCTGTCACCCATGGTGATCATGTGGCTGACCGGGAGCTACCTAAGTATCTCAAGAGTATCCAACTGCTTATCACTAGTGTGGGAACATCAAAATTCTTAATCAGAAATAAAATGTCCACTCAATGCATATCACTTGTACACTATCTTAAAATTGAAAAAATGTTGAGTCAGGGACTGTGTGTATTATGGTCATTCCTAGTCTTATCTAGTTCTTTCATTTGTAAAACCAACAGCTATTTGATATTACTTATTTCTAAATATAAATGCTCTCCAATGTTTGTGTAAGTTCTTTTTAAAATTCCTCTATGATCCAAAGTTTGGGTACTTTCGGTGTTTAAACCCTGGACTTTTAATCATAACTGAAACCAAAGGAATAATGCTGACCAACATTTCTAAAAAAAAAAAAATCAGTGCAACAGAAATGTTGCTAACAATGACAGACTAAAATACACATTCAAAACACAGACCAGAGATCCAGCAGCTTAGTATACAGAATACTGCCTAGCATATGGTAAGCACGCAATATTTTTACAGACTAAAAATTTATACACAAGAAAGTATTTTACAGAAACATATCTTCATGTGCATATTAATACTGCTTTAAATATATTTTTTTTAAAAGAATCGATTCTTTCAGAAACTGCATGCATGGTTACCAAGATCATTTTGTGTTTTTGTCTCTATATAATTTGGTTCTTCCCAACATACCAGCTTAATTCTTCCTGGAATAATTCTGAAATGGTCAAACTATAGGTTCAGCTAAACAAAGGTACAATATTCTCTTTTAACTTTTTAAACATCCTCATGCTATTTAAAAGAAAAATAAAATAGGACTTCCCTCAATACTGAAATACACTTCACTTGAAAATTTCTTCACAAAGATGTACACAGAAACTGGTATTCCAAAGAAATCCTCAAGTCCTTTCACTTACCATGACGTGTCCCCCGAAGGTATCATAATCGAAGAACTGGCACTGATTTTCAGCGTAACATGAGTCCTCCATTTCTCCTTGGATCACAATATTTCGGGTGAGAATTCCAACTTCTGCTCTCATGTCCACCCCGTCTACGATCTCTCCCATGTGCAGGAACTGGGGTGTTTCTGGGTGATATGGGAAGGGAAGAAGAGTATTAGAGCAAAAAACAAAAAAGCAGAAAACACTTCAAAAAGATAGTCCTCTTCATTCCACAGCCTTAAAGTATTATCAACAACTTCTCTGTTCTCATTCTTGAATACTTCTAACTCACAGACTCCTAGGAGGCAGGGATTTTAAAGATGATCTAGTCCAATCACCCAACCAAAGCCTGAACCCTCGCTACTACTTGTCCTGCGATTTCTCCAGCCCAGGGACTGACAGAGAGCTTTCTGAAGTACCTCAATCCTCCTTTGAACAGCACTAATGATTGCGATCTGCCTAATAATCCAGTCTTTCTCTCCAATTCCTGTACCCTGAGAGCATATAAAGAACCAGCTGCAGGTGAGTCCATAAGAACAAATGATTTTGCAGATGTTGTTATCAGAGTATCAAGTTTTCAGGCTTCTACTTCAAAGCTAGAGTAATCGGCCTTTGGACAACAGCTATATTAAAAAAAACATCTTTTCGGGGGCTGGGGATTTAGCTCAGCGGCAAAGCGCCTGCCTGGCAAGTGCAAGGTCGTGAGTTCGGTTCCCGGTACCGGAGAAAAACCAAAAAAAAAAAAAACATCTTTTCTTGCCTACGCACTTCAGTATTTAATACCATTATAAAGTTTTATAAATTTCTACCTTTACTGGAAGTTCCTAAGTTTTTGATAGTGAGTTTTTCTCTCATATTCTTTATTATATAAACTCAAGAAAGAAAAATACAAATAAATCATGTTAGTTGGGTTCGTGAAGGCTTGGTATCATATAGACTTGTTGACAAGAACAGGTATTTAAAGAAAAAAAAAAGGTAATGCCAGATGGTATCATTATGATTTGGGGTAGTTTATGGCTTTTGGGTTTTTGGTTTAACACCATTTTTTTGGTTTTTTTTTCTCCCCAGTACAGGGAATCGAGCTCACGACTTGTGCTTGCCAGGCAGGCACTGTGCCGGTGAGTTAAATCCCCAGCCCCTAGGTTTTTGGTTTATATTTGTGTGTTGCTTATGCCTTGCATTATCAAATAATGCAGCCAGGTACAGTGGTGCACATCTGTAATCCCAGCTACATCGGAGGCTGAACAGGAAGATTACAAGTTTGAGGCCAGCTTAGGCAACTTAGTGAGACTTTATCTCAAAATAAAAAGAGCTCAGTGGTCCCTCAGTTCAGTCCTCAGTCCTGGGGCAGGGGTACTTTTCAAGATTAAAGTAGAAAGTAAAAGTCTTCTGAAAATACCTATTTGGTTCCATTTTAAATATCAATAAGTTCTGTTTTTTACTAAACAAAACCTTAAAACCCTTGTAATTTTTTTTAATGAAGAAAGACTTCTACTTCAAAATGGATCTAGCTAGGAGTTGGGAGTTGGGCTTACCATTACATGGTAGTGTGAAATTAATAAGAGACTGGAAAGGGCTTTGAAAAATCTATTCATCTAACCTAGCTCTTTTCTTTTTTTTAAAATGCAAAGAGTGAGGCACAGAAACACTGATCTGCCTGTTATGTATCATTACTAGCAAAAATGTTGCACAGTCCTCTGGGATCTAGAGTTTAACGTACTCCATTGCTAAGACCTTTTGTTTTGTATTCATTTGTTTTGTCTTGTTTTGTTCTGAGACCAGGTCTCACAATGTAGCTCAGGCTGACCTTGAACTCACCAGGAAGCCCAGACTGGCCTCAAACTCATGGCATTTCTCCTGCCTCAGCCTCCTAAGTGCTAAGGTTCCAGATGTTCATCACCACCCCAGCTAAGGCTTTTATTACTGATGATGATAATATCAACTATTGGTATTGTTGCTGCTGGTGCTGCTGTTGTCGATAATGATGAATAGGAAGAAAATGACTCCAGGAGTCAAATTCCATGAAGACTGTGTTTCCTATGAAGTATTCTGAGCATTTTGATACCTTTGACCTTGACCTGAAAATGGCTACACTCAGGACAGGGGAGAAGAGTGAACTCCTCGGCTTGGTACATAGAATAGTCTGTGCTTGCAACCACAATCCGCTCTCCAGGCTGCCAACTACTAACATCGTCCAGCAGATGAAGCTTCACTCCATCCACAATCTCCACCCGGAAACCTGAAAGAGAAACCCCTAAACCAAAACAGGAAAAAAGAAAAAAAATGCATTAATGGGATTTTTTTTCCGAAATCAATCTTTTCCCTGATTCCCAAATCAGAAGTGAAGATAAACACAACTTGGCAATTTCAGTCAGTCTATAGGTATAAATAATAAAAATCTGAAAATACAGATCCCAGCCCTCAAGGAAAGAGAGCTCCATGCACTCCACAGGCCACGATGCCAGACGTCGCCTAGTAAGCTATTCTTCTAAATTTAAAGTCTCAATTTCCACATCCCTCATATTTCAAGACAGTAACAGAACTGTGCTCCTGTCCCCAACCTTAACATGTAACAAGAACACATCACTCTTGAGTGAAAGCAGAAGTTCCAGGCACAGACTAGATCTGCAATAAATGTTCCATTCCTTGGTTTGATCCAAGCACAGAAGACATAGCTCATTAGTACACAATCTTAACATTATCTCAAAACATCCCTCATTTCTGTGCCTTTGTTTAAGTTTCATTTTTCTTGTTTAGGTTTCTTTTTCTTTTTTTGGTACCAGAACTCGAACTCAGGACCTTGCACTTGCCAGGCAGACGTTTGTGCCACTGAGCTATATCCTTAGCCCCTTGTTTAAGTTTATAAACCAGAGAAATTTATTTCTCCCAGTTCAGGAGACAGTGAAGTCCAAGGTCAAGTCACCCACACAGTCAGTATCTGATGAAGATGCACCACGTCCTTTCTGAGTCCTTCCTAAGGTGCCAGGACAAACACACGCCTTTGGACCTAGAATGTCCTTCCACTCTTATCTACCAGTCAAGATACCCTCCACCTTTTCATAAACTTCAGGCAGATCTTTAAAGGCTTCCCAAACTTCCCTGCTGGAAGTAACTTCTCTTTCCAGTCTTATGCACTCCCTTGGGTATTAGTCACTCCTCCACAGCAGGCAGGAAGAAGACAGCTCAGCTCCCCGCAAGACACAGCAGTGAAGGCAGGAGGCACATCCACCTATGTATTCACTACTGTCTTCTGCATAGTACAGATCCACAGGCCTCTGCTGAACGATGAAAAGACCTGTTTGATCTGTCACATGACCTGAGGTCACATGATGCTGGGATGATGTGATTATTCAATCCAATAACTACTAAATAACTAATCTCTCCTAACATCTTTGAAATTCAAAACTGGTTCTCAAGCTTCCTAGACTCTTTCCCATTTGCAAGAGATCGGTCCCCTTGATTCCTCCTATCCATCCTTTATTATACTCTTTGTTGTACTTTGCTGTACTCAACTGAGAGGTACTATACAGCAGGGACAGCGAACCTCATAGAGCTTTCAGTGATACGCAGCACGTGTGCCATAGGCTTACTACCACAAGCTTAGATGTCTGATTTACTTCACTCAACAGTATATTTTTCAGGTCCATCCATTTTCCTACCAATGCCTCAAACCTGTCCTTCTCTATAGCCAAACAGTACTCCATTGTGATCAAGAGCAAGAGAAGAGAGGGTGAGGAAAGAGAAGTAAGTAGAATAAAGATCTGCCATGCACAGGAGCCTAATAACCTCAATGAATATAAGCCATATATCTCAAAAACAGGAGCTAAGATTAATAATATCAAGAAGAATAAAAATGGGGCATGAGGATTTAGGAGGAGGGAGAAAGGGGGGTAGGAAGGGGAAGGCAATTAGTTAAAAACAAGCTATATTATGTACAGTACCCACTCCCCAAGGTGACTGTAAACTTCATGTACTGCAAATATGTACTAATAAAAAAAACTGGTTCTCAATTATATAAATAGGAACTGAGCAGCTAACCCAGGTTATTCATAACTTACATTTCTTTCATACACAATCTGGTGCAGAAGCACTTTCTACTTCTAAATGTCCATGATGTAATCTGTCATGATCTGAAAGCTAATCTCATAATGTGCAGCTACTTCATAATATCAATGGAAAAGGAAAAATCTCATTATAGATGGAAAGACAGCTATTTAATAAATATATGTGCATCTCTATCTTTCTATCCAACCTCATACTACCCGGGAACTACTTTAAGACACTGACTCTAAGACATAATGATATAAGCTAAAGGTTAGTGAGGTTAGTGGCATCAAACGGAATAAAATTCAGTAAGGAACAAGGAATAGTATCAATAGCCTCATAGCCTTTTTTTTTTTTTAGCTTCATAGTCTTAAACCAGCCATCCAGATAAAATTGAACATGGGCAAACTCTTGGATTCTGTTCTTTTAGGTTCTAAACTGCCTTATCTTTATATTTTTGCCAAACACACACACACAACCTAATAAACATTATGCTTTTTTAAAATTTTTTTTGCATCTTAATACTAAAGCCTACAATGGTATTTTATCCAAGTAGTGATATAAATAATAACCCTAACACTTCTAATACCTAACACCTGCTGGGATTTTACATGCATGATAACCTTTACAAAACAACTATAAGAGATTTTAAAAAATTACATTCTTTAGAAATAAAGCAACCAAAGTCCTGGGAGTTTTGAATAACACCTAAAACAGCAGCTAAATAAACGTAGCACCCAGAACTGAATTTTAACCTACTACCAGAACCCAACTTTTTGATCGCTATATTACAGTCTTCTGTCTTTCAAGAATAAAAAAGGAAGCTTAAAAACAACAATTAAAAAAAAAAAAAATCCATGGCAGCAATAATCATTCCCCAAGATGTCAGGTTTTACAAAAAAAAAAAGGAAAACTCTCCTAAAAAAAAACAACTGGGAAACACTGTTTCATATAAAATTTCAATACTTCTTCAAAAAGATGACAGATAAATAAGCATTGATTTGAAAGGTCATTTATCTGTTAAAAATAAAGTTAAATGGGAAAGCCTGTACTATTCAATAATTCTTCACTTTTTTCTTGCTTTAGGAGAAAATTCTGCTTGAGATTATATCTTATTGGCACTGCTGATTGGAAATTTAAAAGGAAATAATTTCGGTCTCTCTGCTTCCTGGACAGAATTTCCACTTCTTCCAGAGAATAAGAGTCACTGGGAAAATAGGATGCAAACAATAGCCTATGACACACAGGGAGGACAGCCCTCTTCCAGGAAGGAGCAGTCCTTGGTACTGTGGGAATGGAGACAAGATCTCCGACAGGAAAGGTTGACTCAGGATCTGTCAGTAATTATCCCCTTCCTGGAACCTCCCTGGAGGCAGGGCAATAAACTCCACTCACAGAAGCAAACCTCTCCTAGGAGGAGTTCTCACCTGCCTGCGCCTTTGGCCAGAGACAACCACCGTGTCGTGTGGTAGAAGTTGCGGTAATCTTGTGAAGGAGAAAGTTGGACCATGACTCCCTAATTGATAGCATTTTCTCACCCCAAATCCAGGAGGTTTCTTGGAGACCCCCACAGAAAAGTCCCTGTTACACTCCAAGGATTCCATAAAGCAAAAGACTTTCTTCAATCACAATGATTCAAAATAAACCATTGTAACACAAGTCATGTTTGGTCATTAGCACGTCTTCTTACTACATGTACTGGCCTGAAAAACTTCACACCTCTGCCTTTGCTACTCTTGGCGGCCCTGTGTGACGGTTTCTACAGTCCCCATTTTCAGATGAGGTAATGAAGGTTAGGAAGTAAAATAAGTGAAAGAGCTGGGGTAGGAGCCCATACATTCTGTCACTAGAAATCCTGATTAGTAAACACTTTGTCACAGTGCTGCTCAAAATAGAGGTAGAACCCCAATCTAAGGAAAGCTTTCTGGGTAGTTACAGATGCAACTAGCACCCCTTCATTTTACTCTTTCACATTAACTTGGTATCATATTTACTTGGTTTTGTTGTTGTTGTTGTTGTTTTCTGGTACCAGGAATCGAACTCACAACCTTGCGCTTGCCAGGCAGGCACCGTGCCGCTGAGCTAAATCCCCAGCCCCTTCATATTTACTTGGAAAAGAAAGATGGTGGCCAAGCACAGACAGAAAGCCACCATTTACAGCTGGAGCTAAACGCTCTTGACAGCAAGATAAGTAAATTTAAAAATTTCACAGTGGAACATTCCTTCAAAGAAAAAAATCAAGAGCTACCTAAACAATCTGTGCTAGTCCTAAAAGATAAGATTCTAATAAAGAATTATGAGGAAAATTTAAAGACATAAGATAACTATTTTAGGAAAACAAGTTAAAACAAAATAAGGGCATAATGTACATTAAGATTTTTTTAAATCCTAGAATATTGTGCAATAAAATAACTATCTGAATAATAAGGCTGAAGACTAATTTTTAATTTGTACCTCTCCTGTTTGCCATTTATCCATAGATAAACATAGTAGTTGGATCAGAGGGAAACACTTGCTAAGTAAACGGGAAGTTTGTTTACATAATCTGTGTTCAAAGTAATATTTGCTGGTAGGTCAGCACAAAGACAAGATTCAAAGGATAAAATTGTGTTTACCACCAAAGCACATAATCAAAGACAGCTCACCTTGTCACATTCAAATTGGTTCAGCTGGCACCAAATCCAGGAAGCAAATGCATTTCTACCAGCTAATCACATTCTATAACTCAAATATCAAGAACAAAGTTCAACTGGGGATACTCAAACTAGAATAGATCATTCTCTAGTCCAGAAAGAACTCTTGAGTATGAAAGGCTTAAATATATCAGGGATACAAGTTTCAACTTCAACTGGTGGAGAAATCCAACCAGACAGAGATTTGAACACAGTATAACTTAAAAAAAAAAAAAATCTATTGCACTATTTACCAACACCTTACAAGAGTATAAATTAAACTTGCCTACCTTTGTCCCATTCACTATAAGCTGTCACGGAGAACTTCTGACCATCCACGGTATAAAATTCTCTTTGTGCAAGAGCCTTCCCACCGCTACTGTGGTTTTCATAATATCTCACAGATTCATTGCAAGAAGCGCTTCCACCATCAATGACACCAACTAAAGCCCAAGGTTGCCTAGAAGGAAAAAAGGTACACACATTTGATTATCTGTCATGGTGTTAGCCCAAATCTTTGACAGAGATGTGATGGACAGGTACTGTTTAATTCTTGTATTTCATTTTTGCTGAACCCTAAGCCTCTTTTCCCATGAGGTTGCAACCCCACACTTTGACCAAAATGACCAACATCACAGGAATGAACACACTTGATTTTCAAGTACTTGCTTATCTAGCTCTGTAACAGGTGAAACACCATGACTTCAATTAATCATGGGCTTCCTTCCTTGATACACACCCATCTCACTCACACAGCATTCCAGTCACACTCAGGGTGTTTCCTTCAAAATGATTATCTTCTCTTTTAAACAATCCTCTGCAATGTTCTCAGAAACCCAGCTGCATGACAGAACCACATGGGGCATTTCATAAATATGTAATACATACCAAGGCTCAGAGCCAACCTGGCCCAATGCAATCCTAGTATCTAAAGGTCTGGCTCAGTAAGAGTATGTTTCTAAAGTTCTCCAGGTAATCTGAAGGATCTAGACTTTGAACCACTGAAGGTGAGCAATGATTCTAAAACTTCAGTTAGCCTTACAATCACCCAGCAGTGGTGGAGAACCTATCACACCTGTGCCACAGAGGGCTGTTGGTATCACTGAAAGCTCTGAAAGGTTCGCCTTTTAGAGGGATTAGATTGTTAGATCCCACCTCTGAAATCCCCGGAGGGACCAGAGAATCTGCCTTTCTAACAAGTTCCCAAGCAATCTTAATGCTGTTGGTCTGGGGACCATACTTTGAGAAGACCTAAATTAGACACTAGAGGGTAGACCCATAGTTATCAACCTTGACTGCACATTCATCAGGGCATCTTAGCCTTTGAGACCCTGATCTAAGACTGGCACCAGGAATCAGGATTTTTTAACATTTCCTGGTGTGCAGAAAAGGTTGTAAACCAGAGTTAGAGGTTTCTTAACTTTTTTTAAACCTGCAGAATCACTCTTCAAACAGACTTTCGTGTTACACAGTTGTTTATTTGGTGAAAGAAATGTGTTTCAAGTGCCATTTTACTTCTGTGATGCTAAATATCTGAGAGACTTGTTCGAGCTTGCGGCAAGAGTCAATAAAAGAAGAAAATACAACAAAAAGCCAGAACATGTGCCTTAGAGCTCTTGCTTCAAAATATGAAAAGAAAAACATCAACTTCCTACCTTGAGGGGGAAAAATACCAAATGTAATCTGTGCCACACGGATGGCTGAATATTCACAAATAAAAATTAACCAAAGCATGCCCACACCCTTAAAAATTCCACACCACCCCTGGGCAGATTAACTTCTCATCAGCTGACACTGCTTTACAGCTCTATCTATTCCCTTGACACATCAGAAAGGATCAAATACAGAATGTCTCAATTTATTATTTCATATTTAAAGGAGAAAAAGAAGGTCAGAGATCTCTTATTTAGCAGACCTGTTTCAGCAACTATAAAACAGTATTGCACTCTACTGACATTATCTCCAAAACATTGCCACTTCCTTCTTCCACTTGAGGCAAATTTCAACACACTAGAACACTGTCTTCAAAGGAGTGTGTTTATGTGCACAAGCGATAATGTCAGCGGAACTCAGGGTTAGCAATAGCTCACAATTCTAATTCCTCCATCAAAACAGTGACAGTATTTCAATGGGAATGTAGAAAACAGGCCTATAAGGTGAGGCAAAATAGTCAAAGTCAATATAGTCATAACTGGTGATCATGTAAATCCAGAAACAATGATAACACAAGGACACAGACACTGTAATCTTCAACACTACCAGATAATGAATTACAGAGGGTGTTATGGTTTGGATCTTAAGTGTCCCCAAAAGGCTCGAGTTCAAAGCTTGCTCCTCAGATGATGGTAAACTAAGAGAACCTTTAGGAGGTAGGGCTTTAAATCATTAGAGTTATGCTCCTAAAGGGGATTGTGAGGACCCAGGCTCTTTGTACCCACCCTTTATACTGGCTATTCCACATTGCCATAGGCTCAATGTGATGGAGCCAAGTGACCATGGCCTGAAACCTCTTAAACTGTGAGCCAAAATAAGCACTTCCTTCTTACAAGTTGATTATCTTAGATATTCTGTCACAATAACAGAAAGCTGACTAGCACAGTATGTGCCTAATTTGAAAAGATCATGCTTCTACTCCAGGTGTATAAATTACAGAAACACATGCACATGTTCATTGAGAGATGAGTAAAGGAATATTCAGAGAACCATTTCTTGTAACAGATCAAACTGGAAATCCATTCAGGTATCCACCAATAAATAAATTATGGAATATCCTATAATAGAAAATAACAACGAGCCAGCACTATATGAAATAACATGCATGACGTTGAAATAACACTGCTGAATGTCAGAATACAAGAAGCTAGGCATAAAATATACTGTCTGCTTCAATTTATAATGTTCAAAAACAGGCAAAGTAAACTTCAGTGTATCTCACAAATGCAAGAGAGTGGTAATCTTTGGTGGGGAAGAAAGCAATCAGTTCACAGCAGGGTGGAAGAGATTCTGCTGGTAATGTTCTATTTCTTGACCTGGATGGTGGTTATACAGGTATTGAATTATGCTAAATCACTAGGTTCTACATTCTTGTTTTTAGCCCTTTTTTATACACATATTATAAAACAAAAATCTCCAAGGTTTTGCTCATGGCACTCCCTTGAATAGAAAACTTTTCTTCTTTGCTGTCCACACAATATACTTCTGAAGTTCCTCCAGGTTTCTTGCCTTTGGGATGCCTGCACCAATTTTATAGGCCAATATATGGACTCTTTCTACTTATGTCCCCATTACAGACTATAACTCAGCCAATGTTTCATTGTATGATTATCACTGATGTATATCTCTGTTTACTCACTAAATTAAATGAGTGCTATGAGACTGTTCTTCTCTAAACATTGAGGGGTATCCAGCACTTAACATCTCCTTAAAAAAAAGATGAATAAAAGCCGTGTTACAGACTTTTGTTTACTAATTTTTGTCTTCTAAAATTTCTGTAGCCACTATTACATGCAATAACCTACCATCACAGGAAAAGCTAATGAGATTTTAGGTCCTCATACTCACTGCAGATATTTCCCAACTTTCCTAAGAACATTCAGCAGAATTGTAACTTCCGTTTTCTGAATTAAATGTTGCCACAGGACTCAAGACTACATTAGGAACTCATAGTTAGGAAGGAGATGGCACAAAACCACAGAGTACAAATGTTGATTTTTTTTTTAGTTTCCCCAGGTTTTCCTTCCTCACATGCCATTATAAATGTTCAGAACTCCATAGCTTGAACCAATCAAACATGTGGATTCAAATTAGTATGCAAAAGACTCTGAAAATGAATTGCATAAAAGAAAACTGAGCACCACCACCTCTTTAGCTCTTGTAACAGGTTTAATCTTTTAGCAAGGAGCTATGCCCTAACCTTTCAAGTCCTAAGTTGCCTCAGTTAGCCAGCATGCAATGAAAGAAGTCTTTTCTAAAGTCAGTATCTTTAAACTGCTTATTTTTCCAGTACCTTTCTGTTCTTTTCACAGCTGTGACAGCAAAGTTCACAGAAGACTTCATAAATCAAAGGCATGACAAGAGCTTGTATATCCCATATACAATTATCCAATCCAGTATTTCTAGGCAAAAGCAAACCCAAGGCTGTAGGGCGCTGTGGGTTCTTTCACCACCCTCTCTGCTCTCACATAGATAGGGCTCTAACCAAGAGCTGGGGAGAGGCGAGCAAGGTATGCCTACCTGTAGCCCAGTCCTTGGATCAGTTTACTTCCCAATCGATCCTGGATCATCTGGATTGTTCCTTGTAAGAGGTTCTTGACTGCTGAATCTCCAACAGCTATGGCAACAATTCGTCCTGGATCCTGGACTCTCAGAAACTCCTGAAGTTTCCGACTCTCGTTTTGGTACTCATGAGTATCAAACTTCACACTTTCTAAAATTTTGGCTGTGTCTTGGTCAATGACCCGCACGTTGAGGCCACGGGAAAAGTCCTTCTCAAAGGTATAGGACCCAAAGGGCAAGCCTGAGGAGTTCAGAGTCCTCGCCAAAAACGTCCAAGATGTCTTCCGGGTCCCGTGTAACTCCAGTGTCCCACCAGCTTCTACACCAATAAACTTTTTGCCAAATGTTGGCATACTTTCACCTTCATCTGACTTGCCATACAAAGCAATTGTCGCTTTGGATTTATAGCGGCATTTTTCTGCTCCAATATGAAGCGCCCCACCATCCTGGATCAGGATGTAATGAGTTCTCAAAGTAATATTTCTGGATCCATCTTTATCATCCCCAAACACAAGCAGTCCTGCAGGGAACAACACTAAGGTAAGCCAACTTCCAAAACATCTTCCTGGGATGCAGAATAATCAATTTCACTTTAAGGATTACAAGAAAAATACTTGCACAATTATGCTGGCAAAATTTACTAAGAGTATGTTTAGAAAAATAAACTAGTCTGCAAAACAAATTAAAGAAAAAAAAGAAGAGTTAATATCTCAACATACTAAAGATGTCCAGGAGTGTGAATTTCAACTTATTTACTTTAGAGGTAAATTATTTCTAGAAAAAATACCTGAAAATCTGCCAATCTGAATCTCATGTTTATACATAGTAATCTGTTTTAACTATCTGTTGCAACAAACATTCAGTTCTGAGAAATCACCTGTCTTGTTTATTATCTATAAACCAAGGTCTTGAATTATTTCTAAAGTCCTATACCTCTTGAATTCTATGGTTCAAAGTAAGGAGCTAAACACATCCCCTGTTAGAGTGACTCTAAAGGCTATCCAGTCTAAAAACAGTATTCTACGTAAGGAATACCAAACAACCTTCACAATCAAGACCAAACTTGTGGCTCCCATGGTCAGGGACTATTACCTACCTCCATCCTGAATGACTATAGAATTCACTGTGGCATCTGAGGTCAGACGGAACAAATCACCCTCTTTGATCACAACATTCTTTGCAGAATCTTGCCCTGGATCCCAGTTCCTGAGACGGGGGTTTTGATCTGGGCAATTCTCTATAAAACAAACAACACTGATATCCCATCCATCCCAAGCAAATGCAAAAGGACCACTAGCCGAATCCAAGCAGTACCATCACTAAAACAGATCTCCAAGTAAGGTGCTGAAATATTTGTATTTTGTGCCATTAGGATGGACATTTCATAACCCATACTTCAACAGTTAAAAAAAATTTTTTTTTTTTTTTTGGTTTTTCTCCGGTACCAGAAACCAAACTCACAACCTTGTGCTTGCCAGGCAGGTGCTTTGCGGCTGAGCTAAATTCCCAGCCCCTTAAAAAAAAAATATTACTACAGAAGTAAATTGCTAGCACACAGTTCAGATCAAACTGCAAAAGGTAAAAATGGAGTCCCCTGAACCACCTGCTCTGGAAATAAACCAACAGTAAGAAGGAAAATTATGAATAGCTCTGGACTCACACTAGAAAGTTGTTTTAGAGAAGAAAATATGGGTCTGAGAATATAGCTCAGTGGTAGAGCACTCAGCCGAAATGCATGAGGCCCTGGGTTCAATCCCCAGCACCACCAAAAAAACCCAAACAATCACAACACACCGGTAAATGAAAATTGCTAAATATGTATATTACATATTCACAAGCTTCTGCCTGTGCACAGTGAATAACAAAGTTGGCAAGGGGCTGAAAATAGCACTGTCTTCAGCCATGTATACTTTCCGTTATAGTTTGTGTCTAGACATTCCCCCAAAGCCTCATGCAACCTGGCAGCATGGCTACTGCTCGGGCTTTTAGCCAGATTTATGTTGAGAATCAAGAGCATAGAACGCATCAGAATGATTTAAAACACTGTGAGTTTGGCCAAAAAGGAAGCTCCAGCAGAGCTGTGGACTGCAAGGACAAAGCAGAGGAGATCTTGACTGCTGCGAAGGACCAAGAGAATAGAAAACACAGCCTGAGGGCATCACAAGAAGCAACAGGACTCCACCACTCCTCAAAATTGCAAGTTTCAAAGAGAGCCCCAGAGCGCCAAGTTGGCAGAGAATTTGTTCCTCAGAATCAGATTCAGATTGCTTAGAGATCCAGGCACTCGACCCCTACAGCCAAGAGAGAGGGAAGCCTGGCTTTTGGTCCAGCTGGCAGCAGACCTTGGCACATCCACGAGGTATTGGTTTTAGGTGCATGTAGAATGCAAGAGTTATGGGACTAGGAAGGCTTCCCACCAGATTTCAGAAGGCCTGGAAGGCCTGGCAGTGTGCCTTGAGAAGGCATGTGAAGCTGTGAGTGTGAAGCCAAAGGTGCAGTACAGAACCCAGAAGTTTGAAGAGGCAAGGCACATGGATAATCTGAGGAACATTGAAAGGAGGGAGTAAAGCAGGCTCATTTCTTCAAGAAACCATGGGAGCTACAATCACCACACGTACTGTAGGGGCAGAGCCACCCAAGCCCTTTGGAGGTCACATTTTGCCACAGATTGCCTCAGATGTTGCACATGCAACTACAGGACCTGTTTGCCCTGCTGGATTTGGACTTCCTTTGGTCCCATTCCTTTGTATCCGAGTTTGTAACCTTTGGAATGTAAATACCTATCTTGTACCATTAAACGCTGGAAGTGTTAAACTTTCTTTTCACTTGTGCAGCAGCTCACAGCTAAGATTGCCTTAAATCTCAAGAGACTTGGGACTTGGACTTCTCTGCAATGCTGAAACTGTTTGAACTTTGGCAATTCTTGGAGATGGCTTAAATGTCTTTTGCATAAAGGAATGTATATGAGTCTTTGGGGAGCCAGGGGCAGAATGTTATGGTTTGTGTTTAGATGCCCCCAAAGACTTATGAAGTCACAGGGGAGGGACTTTGTAGAGGTGGCTGAATCTAGAGTAAGTGATGCTGGGATTAAGGGCATGTGATCAGCTCTCTGATTGGTTTGGCACCACCCTAATCCCAGCAGGCTAGATAGAGTATAAATGGGGCAGAAAGACACTGTTAAGGACCCTTGTTGCTTTTGCTATCTTCTGTGATCATGAACGGTTGCCCCTCTGCCATGTGCCACCCTTCTTTGGAGCCAGTGGATTATGTGAAACCTCTACCAACTGTGAGTTAAATAAACCTTTCCTCCTTAACTTTGGGTGTTGAGTATTCTGTCTCAGCAACAAAAGAAACTAAGACACTTTCCTAATAAAATTGGAGAAGCATGACTTCTCAACTGCAGATATTAAGGAATTACAAACCAGAAGAACCAACCCCAAGATTGCTTAGCAACTTGAGTGATACGGAAGTTCACTACTTCAAGAAATGAGTCTTGACTTGTTGGGTTCCTCACTAGAATCAGAATTTGCCTGCTGAATAGGTGACAATGAAACCAGCTTTACCCATGAAATCCTTCCGTTTTTATCAGGTACTTGTATTTGCTCATTATCAATTTGTCCACTTGATGTTAGATACTGTCAAGTTTCCAAAGCACAGAATGAACTGATATTCTATGTAAATTTGTAAGCCTGCCTGGATCATGTATGTAATAATTAAATGTTGAAAAATGTGGTGGTTATGTTAGGTGCAAATGACCTCAAACCAAGGAGGGATGGAGCTGAAATAACTGAGACAGCTTAGTGGAATAAGTGACACTAATCCAGGTAAACAATGGATATTATTTAAATAAGCAGAGCATCAAGGGCAAATACGAATATGAGAAATGCCCCAAATATTCCCTGCCATCCAAGTCTGATTACTCAACTTAAAAGAGCAAGTCACCTGTATTTAAACTAGCAAATGTAGGAATAAGCCAGACACACGTGAGAACCATCAGAAGTCTTTTTGTTACAGTAGAAGGTACAAATGGGGGAGGGGAGGTATTTACAGAGATTTTATACAGAATATATTTTATACAGAAGAAAAACTATTCCAGCCAGGTGCAATGCTGTATACCTATCTGTAATCCCAGCTACTCAGGAGGTTAAGGCAGGAAGATCTCAAGTTTAAGGCCAGCCCCAGCAATTCAGTGAGGCCTTTCTGAAAATAAAATTATTTTCTAAAAGGGCTAGAGGAGGAGTTCAGCATTCTCTCGGTTCAATTCCTAGTACCACAAAAAAAAAAAAAAAAAAAAAAAGATTATTCATTCTGCATCCTCATTTGGAACTTGCATAACCCCAATGCAATCATATTTCAAAACACTTACGTTGCGCTAGGCTTATGCTTCCTCATAAAGGTGACAGTAACTACAGTTAAAATTTGCCTCACTAGTTAAGTCCTTGGCAATTATTTCATGAACTTAATTTTTCTCACAGAACTACAAAATATTTTGATCATCACTTACACTATTACCAATTCTAAGGGTGAAAGTATAACTCAGTGGTAGAATCCTTGCTTAGCATGCATGAGGACTCTGCACCCAGCACTGCAAAAAAATAAACAAAAGTAAAAATAACCCTTAAACTTTTCTTCCCATCAAAGACATAAGAAAGCTCAACATTTTTCTGAGTTAATACTGAGGATTTCTTGGACTTTTCTGCAGCCTCCCTGTCGTCCCATAAAACATCTAGCTGGAATTCTCCATGGTGTTATTTACAAGGCAAATCCATGCCCCATGGAACAAACACTGTACTCAGCCAGTGCAGTGGAAATCCAGGCTTTTGAGATCCTGAGCCTATTACTGTAGTTACATAATTTCTCTATATTGTTTATAATTATTCCCCAGGAGAACACCAGAACAATCACCAAACAATCACCAAAAATTTCAGTCTGTTTCCTTCCCATAAAATGTTCTTAATGAGAAAATGTGCGGTGCACAGAAAGCACCGAAAAATAGCTCAGTCAGCCCCACTTCCTGGCTACCCACTGGCAGAGCACTGAGTGCTCTGTAACAGCAAAAACCACAGCGAGGCTGGCTCTGAAACATGTCAGCATACCAGAGCTTTCCACTGATAATCTGCGCTTGCCCTGCCAAGATGTGAAACTGAAGAATGCTGACTCAAGGAACCACATCAGCAATTCAGCATCTTAGAAAAGCCACAGCTTTAGGCTCCCATTTCCCACCAGTCTAGCGCCCCTTCACTGCAGATTCCTGGGCAAGGATGAATAGTGAACTTGGCTATTCCGTCGGGAAGAGGAGACGGGAAGTTAACACCATACTACTGCAAGCAATGGAATCAATGTTACAAATTCATAACATAGTCTATTTGGCTAGGTCAACAGAGATGTTAATATGGGCACCTCTCTTACTTCCAGTCTATTCTCTTAGAAGTATTGGCACTTTGTCCACTGTCCCATACCCCCACCCCATGTGGACATTAAAACCTCTGAAATCCCTAAGGCACCCATGAAAACTGGATGGTATTTTGAAGTCTCACATAGTGTAATGCTCCTCACCTGCTACAGGCTTTTAAAGAGGTATCTCACTTGACAAAATCTGTTGTAGACTTTATTTTTTTAAAAACAATACAGACAAGTATTTTGGTGTCCAATCCCAGCTGTAGTGGTGTGATTCTCTGTCACAGTCTAGAGTCCTGATTTTCAGACAGATACATTGGGTTTTGTTTTTCACACCCATATTTATAGCGGCACATTTGGTTCTTTTGGTTTTCTGTTTTGTTTTGTTTTTTTTCGGTACTGGGAATCGAACTCACGACCCTGCGCTTGCCAGGCAGGCGCTGTGCCGCTGAGCTAAATCCCCAGCCCCTATAGCAGCACATTTGTAATAGCTAAATCTTAGAAACAGCCCAAATGCTGATGAACCGATGAATGGATGACGATAATGTGGTTGTTTTTGTACAGTGGAACACTTCTCTGCCATAAAGCATAAGCTTTGAAACTTTCTAGCTAAATGGATGTATCTTGAAACTGTATCTTTAAGTGAAATAAACTAGACACACAAATGTTTAAATACTGCATCGTTTCTCCGTTGTGAGAAACCCAAAGTATAAATAAGGGCCAAAATGTATAACAAATGCTGGCAAATGGGAAGAAAATGCTCAAAGGGAAAGGGTAAGAAGGGAGAGGTAGAGGGAAAGAAGGAAGGGACAAGAAAGAGAAAGAGAATACAATGGAAACAAAGTTTTTGTAAATAAGGAGGGAAAGCGGTTGAACGAAGGGGCGGGGATGGGAAAAAAAGAAGCAAGACATATCGTGTAGAGGTTCAAACTCCCTATGATGAATGTGATCATTATGTATATATAAAATGTACCATACACTGTGTTCTTTTATGAGGCAATTCTTTATTGGTATTGTTCTTGAAGCTGACCGGCAACAAACTTCTTCAAAACCATTATTCAAAGTAAATACATTACCATTAATTTGATTTCTTAAAAAACAAAGACCATTTAAGAAATTAAAATTGCCCTACATGACATTTAACTATGAAGTAATGGGTGATTTTTACACATCCTGGTGGAAATTTTTCTTCAAGGATATACAGTGTAACTCAAAGATATTTACAGCTCCTCTTGTGGAAGTGTATTACCAAATCCATTTCAAACCACAAAACGCAAGTATTATTTTTGGTTGCTTCATTTTCAAAACTCAAATCTAGTTTATTACTACACTCACAAAAAAAAAAAAAAAAACCTTCTGGATTCCAAAAACCATACCTGCCACTGAGGATGAGATGGTGCCACCAGAAGAACTCAGTAAAGACTCAAAAGCATTTCCAAAAGAGATGCCTCAAGGACAATCTGAGTACCCAGGCAAAGTAGAAAAATAGAATAGAAGACCAATCCTTCAACTTTCTAATTTCTACTGGATTCCTTGCAGAACTATCCTCATTTACAAGCAGTCACACTTCCTATTACCTGAGTAATGGAGCTAAATCTATGTAATAAAAGTTCTTAAAATTATTGTATTTCTTCCCCTTCTCTCCTTCTGGAAAATGTTCTGCCGGGCACGGTGGCGCACGCCTGTAATCCCAGCACTCGGGAGGCTGAGGAAGGAGGATCGTTGTGAGTTTGAGACTCGCCTGGGCTACAAAGTGAGCTCAAGGCCAGCCTGAACTACAGAGCAAGGCCCTGTCTCAAAAAAAGGCAAAAAAAAAAAAAGAAAGAAAATGTTCTACACACAGGCACAAACACACATACGCACACGAGTGCACACACACTTACCATCTGGAGCATATTTTGAGGATATTCCTAGAATGACTGCAAGTGCAACAAAAAATGAGAAACTAGTTATAGCAAAGCAGATGAACGTATTCTTGTGTCTCTTCTGCTTCCTGCTGTCTCTCTGGATTTGCTGTTCTTCAGGTGAGAATGCAAAGGTTGCCTGGGTTTCCCGTCTGATGGCGGTGGATTTAGCTGGTGCTTGGCTCTTTGGAGGAGGAGGGGGGCGCAGGGGGACAACCTTCCCTGGAACATAACCAGGTGAGCGATGATTGCTTCCATTCTGAGGTTGTACAAAAGCAGGGGACTGTCCCCTGGAACCAGTGGCATACATGATACCTTATCACTGTGAAAACAAAAATAAATTTTTAAATAAGACTCAGAATATGAAAATATTACAGCATTTTATTATGGTAAAATATACGTAACAATGACACTGGCCATCTCAACCATTTTTAGGTTCAGGGGCATTAAATATACACAAAGCTGGGGCTGGGGATTTAGCTCAGTGGCACAGCACCTGCCTGGCAAGCATGAGGTCATGAGTTCGATTCCTGATGGGGTGGGGGGCAAATAAATATACACAAAGCTGTATAATCATGACCACCTCCACTTCCAGGACTTTCTCACTGGTCCATCTATATCCTTTAAGTATCGCCACCCCTACCCTCCGCCATGCCCTCCCAGACCCTGGTAACCACTGGAATGCCTTTTCGAAAGTATCAAGCCAGCACACATCCTGGTACAGTAACTCTGTAGACAATCACCTTCACCAACTATCTAATGCTGCTGCTTCTCTAGCCCAGCTGCACATTATAAGCACCTGTTAGTGCTAATTCCCAGGGCCACACCCCAAACAATGAAATCAGAATGATTAAGCCTGGGATCCAAGCATCTGTATTTTTAAAATGCTCCCCAAGTGAATCTAATGAGCATCTAGAGCCAACAGCTCTCACCAACTGTTCTCAATTTTCAGGGTGCATCAGAATCACCAGGAAGCTGGTTAAAGATGCAGACTCCTTTTCACCCCTGTGATTCTGGCCTACTTGCTGTAGAGGCTCTGGATTTTACATTTTTTAAAAAATATACCTTGGTGGCACTAAAGTAAGTTCATGCTTTGAGTAATCACTATGCTAAGGTCTTCAAACTGTGGTTAAAAGTCTACACGTCAAATGAGGACCACAGGGGGTGCCTAGGAAGTTCTGAAAGATAGGCATTCAGTTCTGGGAGCTGAATTCTCCCATTAAATTTATCACATGGTTAAGCAATTTAAGTATTTCTACCTGTGTTCTCACTTAACTATATACCCTGAATCTACAGTGAGAAGGTCTGAAGTCTATCCTATCTGTTCAAATCCTGAAATTAAATTTAACAAACAGTAGACATTGATATATTATAGTTCAGATTTTTTTTTAAAAAGCTAACATGCATTTACTGCCAAGCACAGTACTAAACATGTGTGTTATTTACATACTTAATACAACAAATCTATGAGGAAGTACCATTATCCCCATTTGCCCTTGAGAAATCTTGAGGCCTAGAAAGGTTAATTAACTTCCCTAAACATCACACAGCCAAAAGAGAGAAGCAGACACTGACTCTCTAGTCTCTGAACAGTTACACTATTGGGTCTGACCAAACAACTGAGAAGCAGTAACTCCAAAGAACACCCTTTAGCTGAGCATAGTGGCACACGCCTGCAGTCCCTACACATGGGAGGCTGAGGCAGGAGAACTGCAATAAGCTTGAGGCCAGTCTAGGCTACACAGCGAGACCCTGTCTCAAAAAAAAAAACAGAAAACATCTTTTGCCACAGGGTAATCAGAACTGTGCTGAACTTGAGAGGACATATTAATCTTCTCAGTTATTCTTCATGCAGAGGTTCACCTGACTATATAGTACATGATTCTTTTTTGCGGAAGAAAAGCTGACACAGAAAATGCTAAGTCCTTTTTAGTTTCTTATGTTCTTTACAGCAGTGGTTCCCAACTTTTTGGTACCAGAGGACTGGTCAGTTTCTTTTTTGTTGTTGTTTTTTTCCAGTACCAGGAATCGAACTCACAACCTCATGCTTGCCAGGCAGGTGCTGTGCCGCTGAGCTAAATCCCCAGCCCCATAGAAGGCAATTTTTCCAGGAGAAATGAGGAGGAAAGTATCAGGGTTTACGGGTTTTCTGTTTTGTTTTTCAGACATAATCATTACATTCCCTGGTGCCAGCATCACCACCTCAGCTCCACCTCAAATCACTGGGCATTAGGATGCTCATAAAGAGGGTTACAACCCAAATCCCTCACAGTGTAGGGTTCACACTCTTCTGAGAATCTAAGGCTATCACTTCACTGACAGGAGGTGGAGCTCAGGCTGTAATGTAAATGACAGGGAGTGGCTATAAATATAGACAAAGTTACACTCCATCACTTGCCCCTTACCGTCGTCCCTAAGGGTTAGAGAGCCCTGCTTTAGAGTGAAGATTTATAAGAATACGTTTTGAATGAAACTTGGCTAACAGTGAGATAAGGAAGGGAGGGAGAGAGAAGGAAGAGCTGGCTAGCTAAACCCTAAATATTGGGGCTGGAGATTTAGCTCAGTGGCACAGTGCCTGTCTGGCAAACGCAAGGTCGTGAGTTCAATTCCCGGTACCGGAAAAAAAAAAAAAAACCCTAAATATCATATTGCAGTGACCATGGGTTGCAGTGACCATGGGTAAGTACAGGATGTTGGACTCTTCCAGTATGTCTGTTCCTTAACAGCTAGATCATCTCAGAGTCACCTGACTTCTTTCAGTCACCTTAGAATTAATCCCCCTCATCTTCTGCCAAATAATAAACAAGTTTCTAGTCATAAAGGTGCCCCAAACTGCTCTATACTCTCAGCAAACCCATTAAAAACAAATGGTCAGCACAAGCACCTGCCTGGCAAGCACAGGGTCCTGAGTTTGAGTTCTGCTACAAAAAAAAAAACCACAACACAAATGATCATTACAGATGCCACAAGTAAGCGTTTCTAAGACCCAAATGACCTGAAAATTATTGGGGACAGAAAGGAAGTCAAATCAGAAATGATGTTGACTTTATTCAGGGCAAAGACCATTCTCCAAGTTGGTGTATCTGTGAAAAATACCTGGTTTGTGAGATTTGATTTTTGAACAAAAGTAATTATTTAGAGGAAGCATATGCTTCATGACAAAGAGAAAACACCACCGCTCAAGGTGCGGTTGAAGAAACTGCTGCATGCACCAAGCAGCAGACAAAGGGCGGGGGCAAGTGAGGGAGTACAAGAAAGACCCTTTGTAGCCTCTATTAACAAATGCAGAAACTAAACTAGACATTCTCGAGTGCCAGACTCATGGGAGCGGGGATCACAACCATAATCTGCTCTCAAAGGGAGGGGGAGCCCTTGGTGTCGGGCTGCAAACATCTGATGCCTCGTTGTTTCAGGGAGAAAGGCCGTCATTACTTAACAGGCTGAAGGGTCCTTTTGTGAGGATAATGCACCCACAAAAAAATGACAGGCATTGAGCAGCTCAATGAAGTAACCAGCCCACTGAGGGTAATTTGTGCCTTCAAGGTCACAAAATGGCAACCTGACAGAAAATTCAGGCAGCATCTGCCACAAACTAAGAGGGCATGCATGCATATATACATACATACCATTCAGAGAGAGACAGAGAGAACATTAGCTCTATTTTACTGAAACACATAAATACATAAGCATCCCTATCCTAGAAATTAAAATATAAAGAAGAAAAAGAATCATTCAAGCAGATAGCCCCCTCAGTTCATTCAAATTTTTATAGACTTGATACAAATACATTACTTTGAAGATTTCATTTCACTTTTTTTTTTTTTTTTTTACTTTGAATCAATTATGTTAAAAATCTATTGATGGCTAGTGATAGATCTAAATCATTCCCAGGAAAAAAAAACGACATTTCACTCACTGAGTAAAGCAGCTGTGCGCTCTCGCTGGTGGAAGGCTGTGGTAGGAGCTGTGGAGGAGACACAAAAGAGCCGCAGAGCCGGCAAGAAATACAACTTCTGGGGGGCTGAGGATTTAGCTCAGCGGCAAAGCGCCTGCCTGGCAAGCGCAAGGTCGTGAGTTCGGTTCCCGGTACCAGAGAAAAACCAAAAAAAAAAAAAAAAAGAAATACAACTTCTGCATTCAACTTTAAACCAGTCATTTGGAGGGCAGAGAGAAACTGGACAAGGAAGCAAAATGGTGCTCAAGTTCCCAAGCTCTCTCAACAATGCTGCTTGATCCATGAAGCCATTTGTCCTACCTGTGGCACTTGGTGAGGGACGAAGGAGGGACCTCACAGAGGAAAGATAATGAATTTCCTCTGGTATTCAAGACTTCATGAGGTGCCATTTTAACTTGACTACAGACCACTACTTCAGTTTATTACACTGCGTGCACGCGTGCGCGAGCGTGTGTGTGTGTGTGTGTGTGTGTGTGTTTGCATTACATGCCTTTTTTAAAGGGTTGTAATGCACTTTCCTAAGGAGAAAGCACTTAATACATAGAAAGAACACATCAATATTTTCTATTTTAAGGACTGTCACACTCTTTGACAGACCCTAAAATAAGAAGAGATAATCCAAAATGGTACATAATCCAAGTTTTTCAACTGCAATTGGAAATGCATTTCTCGATTTTTTTTAAAGCAAAATTTTTGGTGTCTAGATGTCCCCTGAAAGAATTGCTGTGTGAGTGTTTATATATTGGATGATAAAAAATGATAGCCCAAAAGGCTTATTATAAATCCAGCAATCAAGCAACTAAAAACTTACACTGGCAGGGATCACAGTGCAACACAGTAATACAGCATTTGCACCACACTCATGTGATGAGTTCAATCCCCAGAACCAAAAGAAAACTTTACACAGGCAAGTCAGTAAAACACTAAAAGTAGACAATTAAATTACTAAGACTGCGTGGTGGTGCATGCTTATAATCCCAGCACTCGGGAGGGGAGGCTGAGGCAAGAGGATCGTCGCGAGTTTGAGACCAGCCTGGGCTACAAAGTGAGCTCAAGGCCAGCATGAACTGCATAGTGAGACCCTGTCTCAAAAAAGACCAAAAATAAATAAATAAATAGATAGACAGATAAACAGATAAATAAGACTATGAAAATGTCACATTAATTGAAAAAATATAAAAACAAAAAGACTAGAAAAAAAAAAGTAAGCATTCAAAGAAGCACCTAGGGGGCTGGGGATTTAGCTCAGTGACACAGCGCCTGCCTGGCAAGCGCAAGGTCGTGAGTTCGATTCCCGGTACTGGAAAAAAACAAACAAACAAAAAAAGAAGCACCTACTACTTTTAATTCTCAGTTGTTCCCAAAAGACACTTTAAGACTCACTTTTAAATAAAACACTGGGTAAAAATGAGCATATTACTCAAACAGCTGAATGTGGGAGAAATGTATACAGTTGGGAAGAGCATTCAGCTTATCTGATAATAAATTACAATACGTAATCACCAAAAGCAATACCTTTGAAAATTCAATAGCATTGAGGGAGACTATGCTTTTTCTAACCTGCAAGAAAAGGGATGACCGTGAGAAAACTGAAGTGTTCTCATATACTTTTCAAACACTGTGCTCTCTCAGCCACAAAGCCTTCATGAGAGTCCTGTTTGTAATCTGCTTTTTCCCCGTTTAAAACTCTGACAGGATCATCCAGGCTCTGAGCCTTGCGATGCCGTTAATCTGGGTACTTATTCATCTGTACACTACAAGCTTCTTGAGACCAAAGCAGTATCTTTTTCACCTTGGTGTTCTCACAGGACCTCACCCACAGCAGATCCTCAGTAAGTGGTGGTTGAACTTAGATCACAAATTCCTCCAAAGGCACTTGACATAAATGCTTGGTGTACATACATACATTTGAGGGAAAACAGATGGCCAAAAATCTAAGTCTACTTTTATTCAGAGAGTGTTTGGTTTTGTGTAATTAATGTACTCCCAAAGAATCTGTTCAATCACCACAGAATCTTCTGTATTTCTGTCTCTGTCTTTCTCTCTCTCAAACACACACACACACACACACACCCCTAGAGACTGAGATTAGAATTAACCATTTAATCTTTCTTTGATATTTTTGTGGCTCTGGGAAATTTAATCTCTACCAGCGTCTCTGATTTGGTTGAAATCAAGAATATGTACTAATTCAAACAAAAAAGTCAACGCAGTAAGTATAGCAAAATGCAATTCTAATATGAAACCTAACAAGTGACTAAAAGGTAAAACAGACAAGTGCAGAGAAGACTTCTAATGATGGAGAGTCACCTGGACAATTTTAACCTTTCACGGTGTTTTGCGATACAGAAGTTTGAACCACACACTATGAAATGTACTAGCACATAGGTAAAAGGCAAACATTCCATTCAGTCTTATATAATTATATAAATGCTATGCTCAAAGAGAAATGCTGCCAAGAAATGCTATGCTCAAAGGGAAAGTCCTCAAAACAGAAAAAGCAATAGTAATTTAGAACTGGTAAGATTTCTTTAAAAAGCTTGGGTGTTTATGGTCTCTCTACTCCTGAGATGCAAAAATGCAAACAAATTCACTGCTACACATGCTTACCACCTCCTGCACAGTTGAGGATACTTGTCCCCAGGCCATGTCACCAGTCCCCAAATCGTCCAGCCCTTCCATCCAACGCAGAAGGGGTCCTACCATTCAGTGCCGGGACATGCACATCAGTCCCATCATACTGAACACATAGTCAAAATGCAATTCCTTTGACTCACTTAAGTTCTTTCAAAGGCCACTTAAACTTTTCATGAGGATTTATTTTTAAACAGAAATTCCAGGTAAGAATAGATAAGAAGCCAGAATGAGGTGATCAAATTTTTCTCTTTCTGCATGGACGTAACTTAGAAACAATGTTCAACCCGACGGTCAAGAAATTAACAGTCTTTGCTTTCCAAGAGTTTCCATATAACTAGTCAAAATCTGGCTTTTTATTAAGATTTTGGAAGATCTCTGTAACATACTGACTGGTACACTCAAAATGTAAATGTATGCACCAAACAGTAAAAAACTGCATTAAAAATAAGACATGCCAGAAACAGAACTTGAGTTATTATGAAAAATACCATAAATTTCACTATTATTAGTAGTACTTCTGACCCAACAAAATATTTAACCAACTCCTAACTGCTTTGAAACTTCAATTAATGACTCCATATTCCCAAACTCCTACTCTTAGGAGAAAGAGCCATATTACAGAAAAACATCAAAGTGATTTTTAGGTTTTGGAGTTTGGTTTTTGGGAGGTGGGGGGCAATTTCATTTAGTTTTATTTTAAGTTCCGATTACGGCATGTTAATAAACAATGAGTTCAATATTTATCCTAAAACTGTTCAACAAGAAACAGCAGAGTTGACTTTTTAGACCCTTTAATTTTCCAAATTTTCAAATAAATCGTTAAGTGTGATAAATATTGTCATAAAGAGCGTGTTCTCTAAACACAATTACACTCTCTGGAACAAAGAGTTTTGGTATTCTTTTATATGTACAGTTTAGAGTACCATACTGTATTACACATTCTATTTCCAAGGCATACAGAATAAAATATACTTTTCTGAAACAACAACTTTAAGAAATTTAGCAAAAATCCTAAGTCTGTACATACAGCTAGTTGGAAAAAAAAAAGCTTGTTGAAAAAGTTCAGTCACTTTCTTTCATGATTTGTGTAATTTTGTGGAAGCACACTCCCCAAAGAACTGAACACCCAGAACCTGTAGACAAGATAGCACCATCGCACTGTTACAACCAGTCATCTCCACTATAACCTTGTACTTGTCATATTCTTTAGTCTTTTTTCCTTCAACTCTCCAAATCAGTATGATTCACCGTCACCTGCAAATAGCAAGAAATAATAAGCTATGCAGTTAGCTTACTTATTTTTGTCCTGGTTCACTTTTACTAAGCTGATCGCCCTCAGGCCAATGTTCATTGATGGAAGTGGACTATATCAACCCTTAATTAGAAACCACCCCTAAGAAGTGATAGAAGGCTGAGAAATTTCAAGTACTTAATATTCCCCTACCGCCTTTCTCCATTTGATTGGCACAGACAGATGGTGAATGGCAGTCTCCAAACTAACCATGTAATACTCAAATTATTGCCTTCCACAAAAGGAAAAACTCCTCCAAATCACACTAACTTTATTAAAACATGATACAGGGAAATTACAGGAAACACTTTAAACATTTCTAAAGACTTAACTTCTGTGTCACTAAACATTGGAGTATTATTTAAAGTTTTCAAAAAAACTTATTTTTGCTGCATAGAAATTCATTTTTTAGTTAAGGGATACTCCATGAGAAAACTACAGTCATGAAATAATAAATAGCTGAATAACAAAAATTAAAATACTAAGGTTGCTTATCCTGAAAACAACAAAACTGAAATGGCTATGGTCTATATTTAAAGGAATTCAGATTGGCAACATAGCTACAATTTCACTAAAGGAGATAAACCCTTGACAAATAATGTTAGAATCTCTTTTTAAGATATGGATTTCTCGGGGGCTGGGGATTTAGCTCAGCGGCAAAAGCGCCTGCCTGGCAAGCGCAAGGTCGTGAGTTCGGTTCCCGGTACCAGAGAAAAACAAAAACAAACAAACAAAAAAAAAGATACGGATTTCTCAAAACAAAGAGTTTTTATTTATGATGCCTAATGTCAAAACTAAACCAAGGAAACACTTGCCAAAAGTAAAGCTGAGTATGTGACCTTCAAGAAGCATTTTAAATTCATTCTTAAACTCCTATCCTTTATGCAAGGTACAGTAGGTAGATATCTGCCTTTTTTGAGATCAAACATACTAATTAATCCTACCTTTTTTCCGCTGTATAAAACATGTCTATAAGCAGCACTCCTTGACTCTTAACGCCTAGACAGTTGACAGAGCCAAAAGGCTACAGAACATTATTACATTAAAAAAGAAGCTAAAGGGAAAAAATATAGTTCCATAGACCAAGAGGGTGGGAAGGGTAGCAGTACAGAATATCTAACACTCTTGCTCAAACAGAAGTAAAATTTGAAAAGAGCAAAGTAACAGGCCTTGGGCTGGAAGTAAAGAACTACTAACCAAATTACAGCAGAACACTGCTTGGGGCAGACCAACCCAAGATAGTCACCCATGCTAAATGCCATGTAATCAAAATGAAACTTTAAGAGAGAGTCCAAAAATAATTTCTTTTCCTAACAGGAGATCCCAGTCTACCTAAGTCCAGGGAACAATAAAGACCTCTCTGCTTTAACTCCTACAGCAAGGAACCTGAGTCACCCACCGTTATCCAAGCAGCTTCCTCTCACTGTTCGATTTCCTCGCCCCCTACCAAAGCCTCTGTTCAGCTAGTGCCTGCAGGTAGGAGCTCTCACTCTATGTTGTAGAATGGAGCATAAATCTCAAATAAAAGCCTACAGATCCCTAACTAAATTTGTTAAGACTTTTGTCTTCTGATAGAACTAAAACTATAAACTTAACCTGGAAAATAAGACAAAGAGGAAAAAGGTCACAGTCATTCTCTGCTTTTCTGCTCCTTTTCCTCCTTTCATTATTCCTCTGATTCCTTTCCCTCATTAATTCTATTGAAAAGCTGCTCCCCTATTTTCTCCCCCCCACCCCCATGCTCTGTAGACCATCCTCCCTGCCCTTGTTCCCCACAGGCTGCAAACAGAAGGGGCTTCCAACCCGCTGACATTGAAGGATGGCTGCGCGGAGTACACACACAATGGCCGCGCAGGCCTGTCATCAGCCGGCAGCTGACCTTCCAAGAAAGAACCAAAGCAGAAGCCTGACTTGCGGGAGGCTGATTTAATTAAGGTTACAACAAAGGGCAGAGCTGCCTGTGGGATGCATTCTCTGCAGTGTCAGGGGAGACGCTTTAAAATGCTTCTCAAGAAGAAAGAACCAAGAAACTTACGTTGGTAGAATGGCAAAACGTGGGGGAAAAGATACAACAGTAGAGATGAGATCACAGACACCCCAAAAGTTCATGATCTTAAGACAAGATACTGACCCTGAAATGCAGTAAGAAATATTATGTTTTGACATGCCTTTCCAACCAAGAACTATGCCAGATGAATAGTAAGACGTCAAGCTGAAATGATCCAGGGCTACTAATCCATCATTAAAGCGAAGTTTCCACTAATGGCAAGAAAGTGTAATACACAGCCTACTTTTAATACAATTTTAGCTACTGTGAGCAAAACCTTCCCAGACAGGGAACACATTCAGTTTTCAGCATCTACTGAGACAAAGATTCTGCTAAACAATAAAGACACAGTAGTGAAAAAAATTGTGTGTGTGTGTGTGTGCGTGCGCGCGTGTGCACGCGTGTGTGAGGGCCTCACCTTCAAAGAGTGCAGGAGCCAGCGTAAAGCAAGGGAAGAGATGGTCCAAGGAAACAAGGAACTTCAGTACAGGGCAAAGAAAATGGGCTAGTGGATCTGCACAGGTGACTGCAGGAGTTTGTTCAATCTCTATGAATGGAACAGTTTAAATTTTCTAAAATCCCTGGCAAATTAACTCACCCAAATGTTTACTATGAGACTACTACTGGTAACTTTCTCACTTTGTGAATGTGCTCTAAAATCTATCCATGAATTCTGCTACTAAAATGACAACACAGTGCCCAGCAATGACCAAGCTGGCAGGGGAAAATAAGAGACCCACGAAATCTTCCATGCTTTTTTGAAGGCTGACAGGCAGCATGCCACCTGCAGATGACTCCCATGCCAAAAGAGTAACAGCTATAGTCTTGTCTCCTCCTAGGACAAGTGAAACCCAGGCTGAACATAGGGACCATATTACGCCTTCTTAGACGTTTCCTTGATGTTTACCAAGACTCCAGGGTGCCAGAGAGTCAAAACGCAGGACCTTCCTGGCAGCTAGACTTTGCTAAACAGGTATGGCTGAAAACGGGACAGGCAAACAAGGGCTGCATGGTGTGCGCTAGCACTACAAGCACAAACAGGAAGAGCGAAGAAACATGCAGGACAATGAGGCAACCAGACAGCTTGGAGAAGTAACCCACAAACAGACACTAGATTGGGAAGTGTGCCCATACGGTAGGGACAGGCAATATCTAAACAGCATAAGCACTTGGGAGAGCAGCAGTTGTCACTGATCAAAAGATGTCATTAACCCAGCTGAAAAGGCTGTTCATCCCTCATTTGGCTCTCTGAGCTGTATCTTCATATACATCCTGTTTCAGATCAAATTGCCAACTCTTCAACTTCAGCTGCACTTACCTATGTTTGAATATGCTACAAGACAGGTGGGCAACAGGTATTCTATGTACCCATAAAGCAATTGGAGCCACACCTTTTTCATTCATGAAGTACAACTTTTTAAAAACCTCCATATTAAAAAAAAAATACACAGGCGCTGGGGATTTAGCTCAGCGGCACAGCGCCTGCCTGGCAAGTGCAAGGTCGTGAGTTTGATGCCCGGTACGAGAAAAAAAAAACAACACATAATAAAGTTGATTCTACAGTGGTGGCACTGATGATATCAAAAAGTTATTATGGGTTTGGGAGGAGCTTTTTTTGTTTTAACCACAGTTTTGTTTTGTTTTGTCTTTTGTCTTTTTGAGACAGGGTCTTGCAAGGCTGGCCTTGAGCTCACTTTGTAGCCCAGGCTGGCCTCGAACTCACAACGATCCTCCTGCCGCAGCCTCCTGAGTGTTGGGATTACAGGTGTGCCCCACCAGACCTGGCTAACCACAGTTTTCTAAAAATCTCAATGACTTATTTTTCTCATTCCTTCTAAAACAAGACTCAGACATTTTTCCTTGTGTTAAATTAAGCTTGCTAATCCCTCAAATGTTAATAATTAATTTCTCAGTTTCATTGTACGTGAAAACTATTCATTCTTCAGGGAAGTGAGTCACCACCAGCAGACACAATTATGACAAGAGAAGGCTTATGGTCTCCGAAGTGCAAGCCAATCACTAGGTAAGGGCATCTAAATGAACAATAGTTCTCACTGCTGAGAGAGACTCAGTAACCACACCTGACTGAGACATTTACTTGATAGTAGATATCTGTATGTTTCAAGATACAGACTTCCATTAAACACGGTCAAGGTGGACAATTCTTTTCTCAGTGACCCAATATGGGTTGTCTTAAATTACAATGCTTTCCGGCACCAATGTCAGCAGAGCAGCTGAATACAGTATTAAATATACTCCTTAATATAGTAAAGCTAAGAATAAATTCTTTAATATAGTAAAGCTAAAAATGCCATCATCTCTCCTGGGCAATTTTTCATAATACAAAAGTCTCATCAAATACTGTCAAACTTTCCTGATACAACAAATGTAAAAGGCTTGTCATTCTCCAGGATAATGAAATGATGTCTCTTGTTACAGATCTGGTTACATGGTTAGTCTAATAATAATAATTTGAAAACAGATTTGCCTTGTAGATGAAAGGAATGATTCATTAAGCAAGCTTCCAAATCTTTCGTCTTTTAAAGAGATACTTTAAGAAGGATCCTAGGCTTCATTTATTTTGCTACTGCACACAGCAACCAGTACTGCTTTGTATATTTTAGAAATGGAACAAAATTTTTGCTGAACAAACTTCCTGACAACCAACATTAAAGGCTCCTCAAAGCAAGTTCAGGGAAAACAAAAGAACACACAAACTATTCCTAGTATGCTTTTATATGATGATTCACGAGACAATCTGAACGTTTCCAGGAACTTGCTGCTTTGAAAAAGTATGTACTTGTTTTTGAATCTGTCTCCTTTTTTTTATAGAAAATGCAAGTAAAGCTAACATTACTTTTATTGTTAGTTCCTTATTTGATAGAAACCCATTACCAGTAACATCACCCACTATGAGCACCATCTAATGAGTAAGTACTATCTGGGGGGCTGGAGATTTAGCTCAGCAGCACAGTACCTACCTGGCAAGCAAGAGGTTGTGAGTTCGATTCCCGGTACAGGAAAAACAAAAAAGACATACCATCTGCCTTAAACTGGGGCCTAATAGGTTCCTACACGCCAATATAAATTATATGACCATTAAAATAGCAACTGCTAGCAAAGTCAAACAAGAATAAATGAGAATACATGAGGAGGGGAAAGTGTTGTCCGGAAGGGACAAAGGAGTTCTTGTCCCAGCTCCGTCATTAACTTACTATACCACCTTAACTGATGAGGTAGCCTCTCTGGGTCTTAATTTCCTTGTTTTAATATTATTTTTAAGATTCCTGGTAACTACATGCTAAGATTCAGTATACAGAGCTCCATCCAGCAAGCACTGATACAGAATTTACCTCCTTTCACCAAAGAAGTCATATTTAACTTGATAGCTTAAAATATCTCAGTTGCAATTTCTATCAAAGACTATTAAGATGTCAGAAGAGCTTAAGTCCACCTCAAGCGGAGAACTAAAGTAGTAAGCTTACAGATTCAAGTTCCCCTAGACAACAGCTGCTACTGGAGAGAGAACAGCCTTTAACAGTCTGCTTGAAAACTACTCCATTTCTCTTTACAAATGGGAAAAACTGGGAAGTTCTGTGGCCTCCAAAATGCAAAATCATAGCTTTTCTTTTTTCTTTCCCATTTTCACCTTACTAGGACAGAAGCGTAGAAGCACCAGCTTGGCTTGGGAGGCAGGGAGACGAGGACGGATGTTACGGTACAAACTCAGACAAGCACCTCCTTCTAATTAATGCTCACGGCGCAAAAGGGATGAAAAGCTTTCCAGGGGCTGGGAAGGGAAGAGGCCTGGACAAGTGAGGAATACACTACATTTCCACAGCTAGCCTGGGGGGCTGGGAATTTAGCTGGGGGCTGGGGATTTAGCTCAGCGGCACAGTGCCTGCCTGGCAAGAGCAAGGTAGTGAGTTCGACTCCCGGTACAGGAAAAAACCCAGAAAACAAAACAACAACAACAACAACAACAAAAAAAAAAACACCTAGCCCGAAGTCCAAAGACTTGCTCCCCATATGGGGCTCAGAACATTCTGGAAAGGGCCAAGAAAATGGAACTCTATAGCTGAGATCAATTGGTTGAGAGTTATAGTTCACTGTTTATAGTTTTAAAACACACATACACATCCGGAAATACCTTTTCATACCAGACAGCTGTATCCTACATAGTAAATTTATCATACACATAATACATTTAAATGGAATTAAATCTTCAGAATGGTCCATAAAGCATCTAAAGCTTATTTTACAGAAGGATAAAAGTAGAGTATCTGCTAATCACAAATGATTAGCATTATCAGAGCCTTGTTCTAAACCTTAGTCTACTTCCAAGTTCTTTATCTTCATACTTTAAAATGCTGCTATGGCACCAATTTTCAGTCCCCACTACTTGGTCTGATTTAATAAATTTTATTTATTTTTAGGCTGAGGATATAGCTCAGTGGTAGAGCACCTGCCTAGCATGGTGAGGCTGTGGATACTATCAGTAGTACTGCCACTAAAAATACATTTTTTTCCCTAAAAACTGCTCTGCCACCCCACTCCCATTCATTTCCTCCTCAAGCTTCTTAAAAAATCTTATGCCTAATGGTTCTCCTAATCACACAATTACTGATCCTTCTCATTGCTAATTTCGTCTCCCTTCCTAGCTTCAGTTCCACAAGAGCGTGTCTCTCCTCTGCACAGCCGGGAGTATCTCCATGCCCTCTGGCCTCCCCACCTTCAACCTCTCCCTTCACCTTCCTCTTTTTACCAACAAAACAGTCCACAAAACAGGTGGTCAAATTCCTTCCAGAGGGCCTGGCACATAACAGGTGATTACTACCTTAGTTCAATGGCTAGACGGTGGGTGGGTAGGTTGATGATACAATATTCATAAAAATTTTGAAGCACTTTGCCATGTAGATATTTGTACACAGAAACTGTGAGCAAACTGTAAATTCAATTGTGATCGTTATGTTTTCTTTCTCTGAAATATGATTTGTCCTTCTCAACTTCACAAACTTGCCCAGGAGCCCACAGCGATTATGGCGCGCCTTTCAACTTCAGCCATGACCCACAGGGGTACTCTGTCTTCTCATTTTCTAGGCAGCTGCTTGAGGACAGGCTTGACTGCGTCAACCAGAAGATGACAGAGATACTGCCCCCACTCAGGTTTCCTGTGGAGAATCTCAGGTTCCCAAACTTCACCAGTTACAAGCTGGATCAAGGAGTCCATTAACCATGACTTGGGAACTCCAGACAAGCGCCGCGTAGGAATTTACGGATTCTAATTCCCTACACACACACACACTCTCAACGAACCAGTCCTCAACTTACTCTCCCATCTACAGGCTTGAACAGGTGATGATTCAGCATGCACTTCTAACCTGGCTTCCTCAGCATGAGGCGACACACACATCAGATAAAAAAGCAGGGGCTACAGGAAGCCGGAAGTCTAGTTCCTCACCCTCTAGTTCAGACACAGCTGAGGGGAGTCATTTCACTGTATAAGATGGATAAAAAACACCGTAAAAGTGTCAGTTTGCTAACTAGAGGTCGTGTGTACTGCATCCTGTTCTGCTCTGCCCGGAAATGCACTCAGAAGAACCCTTGAATAGTTGACACAACCAGAGTGTGATGCCCAGAGGAATTCTGAAGTTCTTTCCATGGATCAAATAAACTTTAATAACTCTGCGCTACCCAACCAAAGAACTATAGGTCAAACTGTTGTACGTGTGTCTGTTTTGAGTGGTCATTACCAGCAAGCGCGCCTGGCTACCCTGGGAATTCAACCAGCCCTCAACGCAGACGAAACCTCTCCTTCTCCCTCTTTCTCTAAACTGTTTTCGCCTTACACTGGAAGCGCTCAAAGACCTCTGCACACCCTCAACACGTGCAACTGCACAGCCTGGCTGCATGTGGCTGTCTCACTGGCACAAGGAGCGTGAGCTCAAAGCAGTGAGCGGCTCGGGAGCAGAAGGCAGGTTCCGAAAATGATCAGACGCTCCATCCTTAACCTCAGCTGCTGATGAAAGCCAGCATATATCAAAGTCTGTTTTCCTAACCCTATGGGAGGCTTTAAGAGAGCTGTTTCCGCTCCGCGGAGAGGTCTGGTGACACACATCACCCCTGAGCAGAGTACCCAGGGAAGTCAGGACCTCGGCTTCATCACTGAGAGTGTCATAACTACGCAGCACGACCTGCCCCGCCTTGGGTACCCTCAGAGAGGGCCCCCTCCTCCACCAGGACCCCCCACCTCTGCAACGAAAAGCTGAAAGCGGGTCCGGAGCTAAAGCCCCCGCTTTACAGAAGGCTACACACGATTTTACAGCCTCGCCTCACCCTAAGAAAAAGCAGGGTGAGTAGGGGAGGACCCACTGGCCCAGGGGACTCGTCAGAGACAAAGATCCCTCCACCAAAAAGGATAAGCGCGCGCACCGCCGCGACCTTGCACCGCAGCCGCCTTCCCGTGAGGTTTATGCCCTCGCTCCTGCCCTCCCCAGAAAGTTTAAGGCCGTCCACACCGACTTTCAAAGGTCCATTGTTCCCGTCCCGGTCAGCGTAAAGACAAGGACTAAGAAGAAAAAAAGAAATCAGGCCCCGGCCCCCGAGGAGCCTTTCTCGCCGCAAGCCCCGACTTCGGGGGCGCGGGCGCTCGGGACCGGGGAGCCAGGCCGCCCTACCGGGCGGGAAGGTGCGCGAGGCGGGGTCCCCGGGACGCCCAGGGAGGCGGAGCTGCGGCCGCGACCCGCC
>NW_004955434.1:1385806-1402722 GCF_000276665.1 Chinchilla lanigera | reverse complement strand
GTGCGGGGCTCTCCCGGGGCCGGCGGCGCGCACCCGCCCGGCGCCCCTCGCGGAGCCCGACGCTGCTGCCGTCACCTCTGCCTAAACCTGAGCTTGCACACGCGCCCGCCACCTCGCCGGACCCCCCAGTACCCCGTGGTAGAGACGGACCTCCCTCGCCCAGCACCCCGGAGACGGACGCTCCTCTTTCGGGGACCCCGACTAGGACCGACTCGGCGTCCTCCCATCCACAAAGGAACTTCCACGTCCCCACAAAATATTCCGGGCGTCGGGTCACCGCCCCGCGGCTGCCCCCACCTGGCCAGCCGCAGGCGCTGGGTCCTGAGCCTCGGGAAGAACCCGCCTGCTCCGGGACTCAGGGCAGGTCGGCCGGTAGCTTGGAGCAGCCCCAGCATCCGGCTTCCAAGCCAGGATAAATAGACCTGCGCCTCCCTACACCCCCTGCCCGCGCCCTCGGGAGTGGCTGCCGCCTGCGGGGGGCGGGAGAGGGAGGGTCTGAAACCCACTGCCCGCCCGCCCGGACTTCCGCGCACCTCTGCGCGAGCCCCGCGCTGTGCCGTGTGTCCTGGCCACCACGGCGCGCCCCCCTCGCGGAAGCTGCTGTCACAGAGGAAAAACCGTGGCTGCCGCTGCGGGCGCGGCCGGGCTTCGTCGGTCGGACCCACGAGGTCCCTAGCTAATGACGGCTGCAGCACTGCCAAGTCCGGGCCGTCGTCATCCTCTATTTAATTCGGAATTGGAAGCTTTCCCGCGAGGGAACTCTTTCAGCGAATACTGTACGAGATTATTGCTCACTTTTCAGGGTTGCTCTTTTTTTGTTTGCCCTGCCCTTCCAATAAAAAATCAGTCATGTCATGACGACACTCACCCAGCAGGCAAGAAGGGGAGTGGGGGGAGGGTGGAAGGAATCGGTGTAGCCAAGTCTTGGCTGAGGATAAGAATCCCCTGGGGCATGGAATCTCCTGAATGAGAGAGGTGTCTGGAAAATGTAAATTGGGGACCTGGTGCTACAAGGCACCCACAATTACTTAAAACAGATGGACAGATGCTCCCCAAGCAGTAACTTGACCTACTCTTGAGACTTTTAAGATATCCAGTCCCTTCTTGGGTCACTGTCCCTTTTGTGAGTACAGAGTCTTAGAGTGTATTTCTTAATGACAAGGTGGAAGGAACAGAGGACTGTTAAGTGAAATAGTTAGAGCTGTTCCTTAACACAGGACAGCAACTGTCACCAACTGCTCGGCGGGCTGAAAAATGCTCGGCCCGCAGATAAGAGGCTCTCATCCCTGGAGCCTGTAAATGTTACCTGATAAAGAAACAGGATCTTTGCCCACATAGTTAAATGAAGTGTCTTGCCTCTAGGTTATTCTAGGTTAGCAGGATCAGCTCCAACTGCAACCATGTGTACCTTTATAAAAAAAAAAAAAAAAAAGGCAGAGGAGATTTGACACACAGAGATGGTAAAGTGTCCATGGAGGCAGAGATTGGGAGTGATGAGGCCGCAAGCCAAGGAAGCAAGCAGCCACCAGAAGCTGTAAGTCAGGAAAGAATTCCCCTCTAGAACCTTGATTTTTAGGCTAGTGAGACTGAATCCTGACATCTGAACCCAGAACATGAGAATTAGAAGTGTGAGAATAAGTTTCTAGCTTTGATCTACCAAGTTGTGGCAATGTGATAGTGAAGCCATAGGAAACAGAAACACCAAGTCCTGCGCTGTATGCCTATTACACAAAAATGCCTATTTTCTGAATCCTTATTAAGCGCTGATACAGGAAAATAAAACTCGCAACCTGAATATCTGGGATGAGTTCGTGTTCTCTAAAATCGAAGAATGAATTTTAGGAACAACAGAGGTTAAGAGCAGAATATATATATTTTTTTGTTTTTTGGGTTTTTTTTTGTTTTTCTCCGGTACCGGGAACCGAACTCACGACCTTACGCTTGCCAGGCAGGCGCTTTTGCCGCTGAGCTAAATCCCCAGCCCCGAGCAGGATATTTTTATTGAGGGAAAGAAAGCTTCTGTCTAAGAGAGGGCCAGAAATGGGGCCCGAGTGGGTTACCCAAGACTGTCTTTTCTAGGGACTTTTATAGGGCAAAACCACATGGTGAGTGGGGCCAAGATAGGGGAAAAATGGACAAAACCATGGTCAGCCAATAAGAATTGTTCAGGTAAAATTGATTAAACCAAGATCAAATGGGGAAGCGAGTCATGTAGCAAGGGGGCATGAATACAGAACAGGGCCTTTTCCTGGAAGGGGCTGGGTCAAGGACTCTTCAAGATCGCTACCTATTTAGAATATCAATCCCTGATGTTTACCCCTAGGGAGGTATGTGGGTGCATTTGTTTAGTCCTTTGTCATGAGGTCTGGCCCACATAAGATAGTATTTTATCTTGTCTTTCAGGTTGGCTCCTTCAAGGGCCTGGCCACGACCTGCCTATAATATTTCTGTCTAACTCAGCTACCTGTAACAGCACCAGGCACCTTGGTCAGAGTTAGGACATGTTGTCTAGTTAAATCCTTCCAGAATTTATATTTCAAACTCCAGAAGTGGGACTCTGAGGTTCAGAAAGTTTAAGGAGTCTGCCCAAAGCTACAAAACAAGAGCCTAGTAGAACTAAGTCTTTCAACTACTCAGATATTAAAAATAGCACCTTCTAATAAACAACCAGAGGGTGGGGCTAGGGATACATCTCTGTGGTAGAGAGCTTGCCTGGCATGGGCAACGCTCTGAGTTCACTCCCCAGTATCACAGATAAAAGCAATGACTAGGCCATGTACAGCATTCTAATGAGAGTTTTGACTGTAAAGAGGCCTTCCACGACCTCCATCTGTTTCCAAAACCAGGGGAATTGATGCTGAAAGTAGAAGAGGCAGAAGTGGGTCAAGAGTATAGGAGAATGCTCTGTACCCCTTGTGAATTTTTGGGTGAACCTAAAGGTGTTCTAAAGTCTAAAGTCTACTAACAAAAAGCAGGGTATTGAGTCTTAGCAACACTTTTTTTTTTTTTTTTTTGTCTTTTTGACACAGGGTCTCGCTCTGCAGTTCAGACTGGCCTTGAGCTCATTTTGTAGCCCAGGCTGGTCTCGAACTCGCAATGATCCTCCTGCCTCAGCCTCCCGAGTGCTGGGATTACAGGCATGTACCACCACACCCGGCCTGGGTATTGAGTCTTTCTGTAGCCTATTTGTGAAAACTGTAAAAATTTTTGTTCTTAGTTACTTAATCTGGAACATGAAAAGCCAGAGCAGACTAATGTGAAAGGAAGTTGCAAAAGAGACAGGATATAGACCTTTGGTCACTGGAATTAGTGTCATGGATTGTTTTCCCAGGAAACAGGCTCTGAGTGAGTAGGCTACTCATTAAGAAATACTGTGGCAGAGGGACAGGAAGCAGAACTGGACAGAAGGAAAAGTTGAGCTCAATAGGCAACCAGTGGCCTCCACATAGCCCATCAGAACTTCTGGACCTGAGTGGCTGGAACTTTAGATACCCTCCTGGGAAGTGGCAAAACCTTTGGCAAGAAACCCTGAAGCCAAGGCAGTCCCCTCGCTCAGAACCGGGCAGGCAGAACATCCCTGAGGCCAGTTTGGAAGCTGCACTGGCATGTGACATGCTTGCATGCTGTATGACATCCTCCCTGTCACACTGTTTTCCACAAATGACAGAAAGCTCGGGCTGTGTTTTTTCCTAGTCATGACTGTGCGGTCATAGTCCTGAGGCAGAATCGTACATGGGCTAGGAGTTGAGATCTGGGAGTCAGATTGCCTATGTTAGATCCAAGGTCCACAACTCACTAGTGTGACTTTGGACAAGATGCACAGCCTCTCTGTGACTCTCTGGTCATTTGTTCTCATTTTAACATAGTATCTTGGTTACTTTTCTCTCGTTGCTGGGACAAAATACCTGATGCCCAAAATGAAAGAAGGAAAGGTTTATTTAGCTCACAGTCTGCGGAGGTTTCAGTCCATACTGGGCTGGTTCCATGGCAGAGGGCAAGCGTTCATGGCGGCAGAACACAGAAAAAACAACAAGAGCAAAAGAGAGGAAAGGCAGAAAGCAGCCTCCTTCTCTCCCTTACATATGCAAACTATCTGCCTCCGGGCAGGTGTAGCACTCACACTCATAGTCCCAGCATTGGATCGTGGATCAATCATAAATCTAAAAGCCCACCCCATGACTGCATGAGGCTTTGGAGGGACATCCAGGCACAAACTGAAACATATAGGAATACTGATAGTACCTAGCCAATGGAGTCATTATGAGGACTACATATGGCAATTCTATCAGGGACTGCACATCTTATGAGTGCCTCGGGTCATGTCTTCCTTAGACCCTGATAATTGCAACTGTAAGTAAAGTTACACTCACAGTGACTTCGTTTTTTTGGTTTTTTTTTTTGTTTTGGTTTTTCTCCGGTACCGGGAACCGAACTCACGACCTTGCGCTTGCCAGGCAGGCGCTTTTGCCGCTGAGCTAAATCCCCAGCCCCTCACAGTGACTTCGTAGGGACAGGAAACTCGGTGTTCTTGAGACCCAGCTTAAATGGTGAAGGCCTTGAGATGTATGCACAAAACACACCTCACAGAAGCTGAAGTTTCCATTGTTAAGAAACAGCAGCCACCCTCCAGACATGCCTGGTTCTTTCAGACCTCTCTGCCTCTGCACATGTCTTCCTCCACTGTGCCTGAAACTCCAACCCTCCCCTTTCAATAAGGCTGGCAGCCCGAGTTTCCCACACTTGCTTTCTCTTCTCACAGACATCACCCTCTCCAGGAAACTTACCCAGACCTCCCGTGGCCTGCCCTCAGCGCTGATGATTCTGCACACAGATATACCTGCTCCAGCTATGCAATGAGTCTTGCCCTAGCAATCCCCGTCCTGCCCCTCCCCACAACTGGTAGATGGATATGTGAATTCAGAGATTTAAGATGGAGCTTTATTCATTTTTCAATTCCCAGGGCCCCACACAATGTATGCTGAGTGGATGAAAAGGAGTTGGTAGAGACCTTTGGGAGGGGGAAAGGGGCCAAATACCTGGATATGCAAAGAGTTTATGCCCTGCTGTGTTCAGCACTTCCGGCACCTCTGCTTGATTTGCATTTTCCAACTCTATATCTTCTTTAGGACAACCTCCCTTGACTCTAGGCACTCTTCTCTCTTCTGTTTTCCCCCAGGCTGTTAGAAATTAATCCCTTCAAACAGTCTTTCATTCTATGAGGGTCTGAACTCTGAACGGATCATTTTAAAACCATGTTGTTCTGTTCATACTTGCTCCTCCTGCCCCTGGTGCCTGGGTGTGGAAATGATTCTCCAGTTGGCTAAGGCTTCACTAGGAAGGTGTTGATACACTGTTTGCCACCCTCGCCTCAATTAAAAGTCTTAGAAGAAAATTTCCGCCATCCATGCTGCAATAACATTACGGACTGCTAGTGTGACCTTTCTCCACTGTGGTACAGATGCGTCTACACACTTCTCTCTCTTTATTTCCTTCCTTCCAGCTGACTTCATTCTCACACTCCATCAGCTCCTTATGAAAGCTGCTTGTTTACTCCTCAACTCTCTGGACACTTGCATTAAATTATGACGTATGTACTTCTCATATAGCTTGAACTTTCATGCCATCATTTCAAGGAAAGGAAAAACATCTACGTATTTTAGGCTTCTAAATTCTGTTAGACCAGTAAGAATTAAAACCTCTTCTTTTTCCCCACTCAAAAACATAACTGTGTACTCTGAAAAAAAAAACTAATGTCCACCCTCTTCAAAATATGCACAAGACCTTTTTATGTGATATATTTGTAGTATTTTCTTTCTTTTTTTTTTTTCCCCCAGTACTGGGAATTGAACTCATGACCTTGCACTTGCCAGGCAGGCGCTGTGCTGCTGAGCTAAATCCCCAGCCCCAGTATTTTCTTTTTAAAAGGCCTGCACAACTATCTTTATATAAGTAGTATTGTTTTACTGCTGTCACCCAGACCTGAGATTTAAAAGGGGCATCTCCCCAGTTCCCATTTCACAGTTGAGCACTGTCTCTGAGAAGAGAAATAAGTCGTCAGGGGTCACTAATCCAGAATGAAGTTGCTTCTGCAACTTATAGAGTAAGCTCTTCTTATAGTTCATCCAAGGGGTATACAGTATTGCCACCGCTATTCTGTTTGAGGATGACATGACACATGTACACTGAAAGACTATACATAAGAGAGCACTTTCACATTATATTCACATGTGGATGTACACGGAAAAATTTTAAATAATGGATATGTAGAAAAGTGGAGAATGATTGTGATGTATAGGCTATGCTCTGAGCATCCCCAAAGGTTCCTTGCTGGGCGCTTGGTCTTCAGTGTGGTGAAATCTTTAGGAGGCAGGGCCTAGTGGAAGGTAATTAGTTCCCTGGGGTTGCTTCTCTTAGAAGGGGTTCATGGAGCTCCCTAGGGACCCTGGGTAGTTCCTAAGAGAGGGAGTTGTTATAAACAATGCCACTGTGACGCCATCCAGCGCAAGGCCCTCAGCAGAGGCCCTATAGATGGAACTACCCAAACTTGGACTTTCAGCTTCTAAAGCCCAGGTTCAATAAACCTCTTTTCTTTATAAACTAGCCAGGTATTTTGCTATAGTAACAGGGAATGGTGTAATACAATATTTAACTTTACTTTACAATATTTACAATATTAAACTTTACTTTGAGATTCTACCGGTATTCTGAAATCATACATTCTCTCATTTTATCCCTTCCTTCCAGTTCCTTCTTCCAGCCAACCAGTAAAGACATATAAACCCAGCCTGCCTGGAAAGATTAAGGATCCTTCAAAAGATCATAATTAGAAAGGAAAAGCAGGATTATGAATACTTTTTTGTGTAAATGTGTAGCTGTGAAAATTCCCTCAAAGAATATTGTGTGAAAGCCCTCTACATTTTCTATATTTATTGTTTAAAAAGAACTGAAGTACAAACAAGAAATTTCTACAAAATCCCCAGACCACCTGGACAACAAAAGCTCTCCAGGAAACTTAATCTCACCTTGATGTAAAAATCCACAGTTAAGAACTTCTTAAAAGTACTACTCTTGCTCAATTCCTCAAATCTTTTTCTGACATTTCTACATTTTTCTTTAAAGAAATGAACATAAAATTATTCTGAACAATAGTCAAGATAATTGGATTACTACATGTGATGAAGGATGTTTTGAAATTTGATCACGGTAATCATTATACCATGTATATGAGTATCTGACCATCACAGGGTATACCTTGAGTATATATAACTTTTCCTTGTCAGCTATACCTCTATAAGCCTGGGAAAAGAATAACTTGAAATAATATTAACAAACTAACAACAATCATCAAACATTTCCTGTTTCTAAGGAGAAAATGGAAAAATGGCATTCATGCTAAAAGTAAAAAATTTGCTTTTATGTTCCGTTGGACTCAGTCACTTGATTAAACTGAAGCATTTTTAGAAAACCACTTAGAATGTACAAGGTGCATTTAAAAGGGGAGAAGGAATTTCAAGCCTTCCCATGGTCATGTTAAGGCAGGATCTTTTGTAGATGAGCTAAAGTTTAGCAAACTCAGAGCTCAAGCCCAGTGCAGCAGCACATTCCTATTACCCAGCAACCCAGGAAGGGGAGGCAAAACAATCACAAGTTTGATGCCAGCCTGGACAACCTAGTGAGGCACTTTCTCAAATTCTTAAAATGTCATGGGGTGGAGTGGGGGTACTGGCGGTGTAGCTCAGAGCCTTCTGGGTTCAATTCCCAGTACTCCTCCCCAAATAACTCAGAATTAAGTTAATTTATTGAACAATTACTTATTGTTGGCCCATATGTCAAACACTGATAGATTCTGGCGGGTGAATGAGACAGCAAAGCCCCACAATGTAATAAGTGTTCCTCCCTTGAAAAAAAGGAAACTGGGCTAGGGATATAGCTCAGCGCTGGAATGTTTGCCTAGCATGTATAGGAGCTGGAGCTTAATCCCCACTGCGGGGAGCGGGGAGCCCTCAATGTAACCATACTTTCCAATATTCTCGATGTTCTCCTCCATGGGAAGTCTCCTCCCATGTTATGTTGATTCTCTGACTTGCTCTGGCCCATGCAAAAAGCAGAACAACGTGTAAGCAGAGACTTCAAAACACCTTGTAGGGAAAGAGCTACCACACTGTGGTCAGCGAATGCATCTCTGAGGAACTGAAAGTTAAGATAATAGAATCTGAGAAGGAAGATATGTGATCAGAGTAAGTGAAAGCCTGAGGAGCAGAAGATCCAGGCTCAAGCCCCGTGGGCCCAAGGAAGGCTAATGTCAAAGTTTTTGAATGACTTCTGCTTGAACTACTCCCCGCCAGCGAACCTAGTAAATAAAAAGAGGTTGCAATACCCCATACTTTTGCATGCAGACACTGCACTTCGCATTGAAAAGTGGAAACACTGCTCAGGTGAAGGTCAGCAACAGGTTTAAGAAGGTCACAGAGCTTTGATTCTGCTGTTGTCGGAAACCGGGAGTCACCATGTAAAATCCCAGCTGTCTTGACAGAGAGACCGCACGAACACAGTACTGTTACCTCCAGTTTCTCACTCCACGGAGAGGCCATGTGTGAGGAAAGAGGACCAGAGACCTCGGATAGAGAAATCCCAGCCACCGCAGCATCCCAGCTGAGTTTAGTTCTGTTTGTCCCCAAGTACATGCGGACATTCAAGTGACTGCTCGGGTTCAGCAGAGGTTGTGCTGAGCTGAGCCAGATCTAGATTTCAGAATTAAGAGCAAATAAAAGGGGCTGGGGATTTAGCTCAGCAGCACAGCACCAGCCTGGCAAGCGCAAGCTCATGAGTTTGATTCCTGGTACCGGAAGAAAAACAAAACAAACAAACAAAGAAAAAAGGGCAAATAAAATAATCGTTATTCTAAGTTACTAAGTTCAGCATATGTGTGGTACATCAGTGAAAACCTCAGCTAGTGGCTGCTAAATGGAGGCAATTTTGTGTCCCAGAGGATACTTGGCAATGCCTGGAGGAAGTTTTGATTGTCACCTTGCTTGGGGGAGGGGGTGTTTACCTGCATTTAGAGGGTAGAGGTCAGGGATGATTCTAAACATCCTGCCATACACAAAACAAAGAACCACCTGCCCAGAATGTCAGTAGAGCCAAGACTGAGAAACTCTGACCTAACAAAGCATATACTTATGATGTGGATAGGTAATTAGCGGTCTTCTGCAGAGGGTGTGTCAGTGTATTTTTCAAGAGCAATACATGAAAATACCTGTTTTCCTATTCCCTCACCAGCAGCATGTACCACCAGAATGTACCACCAGATACAGAGAAATACAGAAATTAATATAGACATAGATACAGATGTGTGCCCACATTTGCCGTAGGGGAAAGTGGTATCATACCGTCAGCATGGAGCGGTAACAGTAGTCCAGGTTAATAAATGTCTTTCCACACACACAAGCACTGCTGATGGCTCCTCGCTGTGCCCTCCTTGTTCATCTTCTTCACTGTTTCTTTTCTGTATGGCTGCTGTTCGCTCACTCATTGACTTGTGAAGGCTTTACATCTGTTAAGGAAATTATTCTTTGGTGTATGACTTGGGTTGAGACTATATTGTGCCCATTTAGCAGACAGATTTAAAGTGGCAAACAGCTAGGAAACAAACTATACCAGGGAAAGCACACTGAAGTGAAAACATATCTGTATACGCTGCAACTTGAACCAGTGAAAGAAACTAAAAATGACGTGCTGGGAAAAAAACACACTAGTATTTGCTGCCAAAGACTTTGTGGAAAGGCCTGAAGAGAGCTGGCTCCCATGAGCAGGATGCTGAATGGGCTGGCTGCTGCAAGCAGGGAACAAGGAAGCCCTATTGAGAGACCGGAAGTGGAGCTATAAGCTATGGTTTTGAACAGTAATGACACCACTGGGTGAGGTCAGACTCTATGTCCAGTATTTAAATTGCCTTCTACTTTCTGAGCCACATGAACCTCTTTCAGCTCCTCTTCACGTAAAAATAGCTGCCAAGCAGTGTGCTGGAGGCACGCGCTCCCAGATCCAGGCTCTGCTCGACCACCAACTAGCTGTGTGACTTTGGATATGTCACTTAAGCTCTCTGTGCCTCCATTTCCTCAGCTGTAAAAAGACAACAATAATGGTATGCACTTCCCAGAACTGTTAGGACAGTACATTAATCAATGGCACACAGATAGAAGAGTACCTATTACACATAGGAGTACAGTTTCAGTTATTGGACATTACTAATGAACACTAATACACTAATATTATTATCCTATTTAAAACAATTAACACAACATCTGAAATTTTCAATCACCTGTTAGCTGAGCCTGTTTCCTCGTTTCACAGATAAGGAAACAGGCTCAGAGAAGGTCAGTAAGACCCATTCTCTTTCATCATCTTCAGGTTACTTACAATATTAAAGAAAGTTTTCTTTACACGGAAAGCCTGGAGGAAAAAATCTCCTCACACAGGCAACTGGAAAACCATCTTCAAGTACTGTCCGGATCAGAGATTCTGCAGTTGCAGAGGACAGGAGAGATATCAACAGGTAGATCAAGAGATGGAGAATCTGTTGAAGTTTTAGGGAGATGTTGGTGTTTTCAACTTTCCATTGTACTCCCAGTGTCTACCTCAGCACTGTGCACACAGATCTTTGCCCTTTTTCAATATTTGTTGAATGAATAAGATAAATAATAAAAACTGTCTAAGGGGCTGGGGATTTAGCTCAGCGGCACAGTGCCTGCCTGGCAAGCACAAGGTCGTCAGTTCGATTCCTGGTACTGGGGGGAACAACAACAAAAAAAAAACTGTCTAAAATGAAACAGGATGCTCCAGGCCTGCTCCATCTTGGCTTTGTCCAACAAATAGCTACAGCCACACGTCTGATTAAAAAAAAAAAAAAATAGAATAACTGCATGTGGACCTTGAACTTTTTCCTCTGAGTCTCCAGGAGAAAGATTATCCTAGTGAAAATGCAAGGAGAGAAATTCCTCTTGGAACTGGTAAAGGCCTGAATATTGACTCCAAAACTTGCTGTACTACAGGAGAAAGAACTTCAAAAAAAATCTTTGGTAGGCACTGCTTAACATGTGAGTCATTGTTTCTGTGGGACACAAGTTTCCAGAGGCAAATCCAATCTATGTGCATTTTATTCAGTAAAATCCAATAAAGGGAAATGTTGTAAGCTGCTTGCCCCAGCAGGATCAAAAAAAAAAAAAGATGGAATGGTCCTAAAGGGCACTGACAGCATATAAAGTATTATAAAAGTTAGGATGTCAGAACTCACTACATCCCAACTATTACTAAGAGAAACTGAAGTCTCAAGGGGAAAATGACTTCTAAGATTTAAGGTGTTGCAACCTTAAAAACCAGTGTTCAAAGCCTGCCTTCACTCATTGTTTGACTTTGACAGGTTCCCCAAATCCTCCTTGCTCCAGAATCACACAGTCCAAGGAGCCCCATATGGTAGTTGGAACTGACCAAAGATTAAATGACCTGCTTCATGAGCTTGGAAGTCCTCTTCTGTCCCTGGAGGTATTTTGTGAAGAGGCTACACCTGCAGATAGTGACACAAATGGTGTTTTCTGTGAGCCAGGCACGGTAATGTGTGTTTTACACGCAGATATCAATTCACACAACACCACTATGAAGAGATGTTGTCATTATTATCCTTACTTTATAGGTGAGGAAACTAAGACAGAGTAGCTAATTTGTTTGTGGAAATTAGGCAGCCAGTAGGTAGCAGAAATTTGAACCCTGGGAGCCTTGCGTGTTAAACACTGCATCAACTGCACCTAAGCAATAGTGTGAAGGACAGTTGACTGATGTGGCTGTTGTTGGTGTCAGTAATTCTGAGGTCCCTTCCAGCACTGAGAGCACACAGGCCCATAACCTCAGTAAGATGTGACCAGCTAAAGGGATTGGACTGTAACAGAGAAACAAGTATAAAACAGTAAGCAAGAGATACCTGCACCTGGTGAGGTCAAAGGCGTGGAATCTTCCATGCTGGGGGCAGCACATCACTCAGGGTGAGTAGAGCAGCAAACTCGAGATGTTTCCAAAAGCCAAACCCTAGGTGTCACCTCTTGACGAAGCAACCTGTGCTTTCACTTACACCGGAAATCACACTGTCAGCAGCACAGTTGCTCACGCTGTGTACTGCAGGGGCACTGACGCATGGAGAGGGGAAAGGGCAGAGCTGGGAGAGCAGCTTGTTTGTGCCAATCTGTCACGCACACCCTCACAGTGCTCTCTCTTGCCACAGGCTGCATCTGGCAACTGTTCATACAAGGCTTAAGGCTCCAATTTGAAGCAGAGCAGGAGGATGGAGGGTATTTGCAGCTTTGGTTCGTAGTTATTACCATCAGTTCAGGTTTGGGGTTTGGATCTTGCGAGGGGAAGAATAACAGGATACATGGGACCGAAAGCACTTTCCTTTCCTGGCTTCCTTCTGCCCCTGGAAGTATACAAATGTAATGTCTCAACTCTCAAGTTCACAATGATGAAATTGTTCTGCTATGCAAAATAATGCAAATAACACTGGTAGACATGTGCATATTAGTGAAGAAAATGTGCTCACAACTGTCTGACACAGCTACAGACTGGACACCACGAAGAGTACATCCTCATTAAATAGATAGGAAAAGTGAGTTCCGGGCTGGTAAACACCACTCCAAACAGTATTCAGTTTGTTTCAAGAAAAATGAACATTCCTGATTTTTAAATTTTTGTATCATTAGTCCATGTTATTTATAGATTCAGCCTTGTTCAGCCTCCCTACTGACCCTCCCAAACCCCAGCCCAGATTATTTTCTGTCACAATAGAAAGTAAGTTAAATGTCAGAACAAGGAAGGCCTGTTGCAGATTACAAAAAATTTAAGAGAAGCAATAATCCGGGGTAATACATAGTCTTTGGCTGTGTTCTGATCTGAACAAATCGTCACAAGACACACTGGGGATCACGGAGAAAATTAAACACAGACAAAGAATTAGGTGACAATAAAGAATTATTATTTTTTCAGGTATCATAATGGTTTTATAATTACAAAGGAAAGTTTTACTTTAAGTTTTATTTTACTTTAAGTTTTATTTTAAAATCTGATTTTCAGATTTCCAACTGAAGTATTAGGGTTGAAATGTTAGGACATCTTTACTTTAAAAGACATTAGCACAAAATAATAAATGAAATCTACCTCAATATGGTAATAATTGTTAACTTTGTGTTAGGAAGACATGGGTACTCATTTTGCTATTCTCTATTTTCTGTAAATTAAATTTTTCATAATGAAAACTGTTAGAGGGGCTGGGGATTTAGTTCAGTGGCACAGCACCTGCCTGGCAAGTGCACGGTTATGAGTTCGATTTCCGGTACCGGAAAAAAAAAAACAACAAAAAAAAGAAAATTGTTAGAAAACATTCATTTCTCACTTGAATGCCTCCGTCTATTGTTTCTTCTCCTTGACTCCTTTTCAGTGCATAAAGAACTGGGTATATAGGTGACATAAACTGAACAAAAGTCCTGATGTCACATTTGAGTGAGTCTCACAGCTATAATCCTTTCTGATCACATTCCTCCTCGCCCCACTTGAGAAAAGTAGAATGTGCTCTGAAGAGTCCTTTTTTTCAACGAACAATTTTTTTTTTTGCTTTTCATTTTGATATCATTTCAACCTGACAGTAGCTGTAAAAATAGTATGAAAACTCCTGTGCGCCCGCCGCCTAGGTTTGTCATCAGTTGTTAATGCTTTGCTACATTTGCATATCTTTATCTCTGCTTTCACAGTAAGATATATTTTGTACATATTTCAAAGTAAGATATACTTGAAAATAAATGCAGATGTCATTTCTTTTAATGTCCAAACACTTCAGTGAGTATATCCTGGAAATGGCCTTTTTCAAAGCCACAATGTAATTAGCAAATTCAGAAACTTTAGCACAATCTATGCTCAGACTTTCATCTCGCTCAACAATGTCCTTTATAGAATTCTTCCCCAGTCCAGAACTCGGGACCCAGCCAAGGGTCATACATGTGGCATGTCCTTCATTCTCTTCATCTGAACAATTCCTCCACCTCGCCCTGACTTTCATCGTATGAAGACTGAACAGTGCAGCCATTGTTCACATAATGCTCTTTAACTGAGGCAGAAAAGCTAATCACCATCTATAATCCAGGCTTCTGTCCATTCTGCCTTTCTCTTCTTCAACCATGGCTAGAATTGTTTTTAAACAATAAGAGAAGGGGCTGGGGATTTAGTTCAGCTTCACAGCGCCTGCCTGGCAAGCTCAAGGTTGTGAGTTCGATTCCCGGTACCGGAAAGAAAAAGAGGCTAAGAGAAAACTTGAACTGTTGCACTTTGAGAGTATACATAAGGAAACTCATCCACCAGACAAAGTTCAGACAAGCTCCACTAATGAACATAATTAAATTTTCATGACAATATCAGGTTTGAGATAGACAAAAAAAATTAAAAGCTGTTAGAATTTAGTATTAAAATGTATTACCAAAAGAATATCTAGCAATCTTTAAGTTTAGGTTTCTTTTTATTGATTTTTAAATGTTTTAAAATAGTAAGTATTTTCTTATCTGATATCTATGACATATAGTTATGCAAAAGCAAGCACATCAAGGTATAACTTGAAATTTCTTCAAGGCTCCTCCCCTTTTTGCTCTTGTTGCTTTTTCTGTCTTTCACCGCCGTGAACTGCTGTCCCCTGCCATGTGCTACTCTGCCTTGGAGCCAACTGAGTATGGACTGAAACTTCCACAAACTGTGAGCTAACTAAATCTTTCCTTCCTTAAAAAAAAACAAAAACAAAAACAAAAACAAAAACAAGAAATGTCTTCCAGAATTGGACTCTTAGAGGGAAATTTTAAAATCATCCAACTCAACGCCTTGTTTAACAGGGTATTTTTAAAAAAGGCCAGGAGCCCAGCTACAAAAAAGACCAAGACAAAGAAATATTCAAACAAGGGCATGTGGATATTTATACAAGGATGTTCACCCAGGACTGTTTATAATAAGGGAAAGAAAATGATCTCAGTGTTCCTTAGTGAGAGTTTGTTTTTAAAAGCTCATTTGTTGATTGAAAATTGTTTGCTATTAGGGAAATGAAAATCAAAACTATTTTGAGATTCCACCTCATCCCAGTCAGAATGGCAACCATCAAGCATGTAAGGTAGTACAACTCCTATGGAAATCAGTATGGAGATTCCTCAGAAAGGTAAAAATAGATACCATTTTGTCCAACTATACTACCTTTGGGTATATTCCCAAGAGTATTAAAGATGTCATATTCTGGCAATTTGTGCATACCAACTTATAGTGGCACAATTTGCAATAGCTAAGCTCTGGAAACAGCCAAGATGCCCATCAACAGCTGAATGGATAAGGAAAATGTGGAAATCATTACATTAAGCAAAATAAGGCAGACTCAGAAAGATAAATGTTATATATTTTCTCTTATACAAGAAACCTAAAAATAAATAAATACATACAAACATACATACATGGGAAACTAGAAAGTAGACTCCTAGGTCGGTGTGGTGGCACATGTCTGTAATCCTAGTACTCAGGAGGCTGAGACAGGAGGATCACTGCAAGTGCAAGGCCAGCCTTGGCTACAAAGTAAATTCAAGGCCAACCTGAACTGCATAGTGAGACCCTGCCTCAAAAAAAAGTAGACTCTTAGCAATAGAGACGAGGATCAGAGGGAGTGGGGAGGAAAGGGAGAGAGAAATAAAGGGATTGAAATTTATCAAGATATGTCATGAACTGTACATGTACCAGCTTCCCAAAATGAACACCCCTTATCTGTATTACCAGCATGTACTATTGAAAATAAATAAATAAGATACAGAGAAAAATTATTTTGTTGGTGTACTAGATGCTCTGTACCCATTAACTCATGGTGCAAACACCAATTTGGTGAAAGATATTCAGCAACTATAAAATGGAAGAGCAAATTCTAAAATAGTATAATATACCACTTTTGTAAGAGGCAATGTAAATGGATCTGTGTAGTGGGAAAAGCAGCTAGTGATAAATATACCCAAGTATCACTAGTGATGGTTTCTAGTCAAGACTAGAATTGACTTTATTTTTTTAATTCAACCCTTACAAAGCAGAACTTTTTTGCTCAGATCCACTTAATTTTTTCAATTTTTATTATTTTATCAGTACAGGTTTGCAGTACACAAGAGGAACACTCCTTGTGGGGAGCTGGCATATGCACATAACACATCTACATTCTTCCTTCATCTTCTTCCCTTCCCCTCCTCTGTTTCCTGCCATCTCTTGGTTTCCTTCCCTTTTACAAAAGATTTAGCTCCCTACTTTCTCCTACCTGTCTTTCATTTTGCTCTTTCTTTATATTTTGAGGTTCTCATAGAAGAGAAACCATGCGTTCAGTTTGCCAGTATCTTGCTGAGGATTTTTGCGTGTGTTCCTTGCAGAGACTGGACTGTAGTTCTCGTTTTTTGGTTAGGTCTTTGTCAGGTTTTGGAATCAGGGTAATGCCAGCTTCCATGAATGACTCTGGAAGTACTCCTTGCTTTTCAAATTTATTCAAGGAGTATTGGTGCTAGAGCTTTCTCAAAATTCTTAGAGAATTCAGTGGTGAATCCATCAGGTCCTGGGATTTTCTAATTTGGCAGGGTTTTTAAAAAAATTACTGCTTCAATTTCATTGCCTGTTATTGGATTATTCGGGGTTTTTAAATCTTCTCGATTCAGTTTTGGTGATTCATATGTATTAGGAAAGTATCCTTTTTTTTTTTTTAATATCCATTTCTAGAACTGGTTTTTATTTATTATTTTTCCTTGCTCTGTTGAGGATTAAACCCAGGGACTCTCAAATGCTAAGCACTAGATCTACCACTAAGCTACATGTACAGCCCTTAACTGACTTGA
>NW_004955434.1:1378557-1384876 GCF_000276665.1 Chinchilla lanigera | reverse complement strand
CTGCTGAGTGCTGGGATTACAGGCATGCACCACCACGCCTGGCTGTTACTGATGAATATTAACCACCATCAAAAGTGTGCTGCACAATGTTTGAAAATGTTATGAAAACATTATTTTTAATGTTTAAGATCAGAACTTCATTAAGTAAAAGGAAAGAAAGCTGTCTTTCTCAGTGGAATTATACACTAAGATTAGAATCTGAAAACAGACCAGCTCTCACTCATTTGAGAAAGACTTGTTATAAGGAGTTGTTTCATATGGATGGATGGATGGATGGTTCCAGGAGCTAAAGACATAACAAAGAACATAACTGATGAAGTGTCTGCCATCTGAAACTTACTTTCTCACTGAACTGGGGGAGGGAGACAATTAACAAATAAACAAATAATTACATGACACAATGCTGCATTGTAATAAACGCCCCAGAGAAAAACACAACAGAGTAGACCCATATACATGGATGAATGAACAAAGAAATAGATCGATAAATGAATGGTCAAATAGATAAACTTAAATATGTATGACTGTGCCTCACATGTTATTCTCTAAAGGCCTGGACAGGGCTAGGAGGAAATATGGACTGTTAGCTGATCCTACATTTTTATTCTTCAGTATTTAGGGCCAACTTTCACAGCAGCCAGATTTCTTCATGTAGTTAACACACTGTGGAAATAACGGCTCTTCCACTTCTGAACCTCTGCCCGTTTTATAGTCCTGTATTATGAAAGCTCTCAGAAAGCATTGAGGCTTCAAGCAGGGGAGACACAGTGAAAGGTGACAGTCACAACTATTTAAGGAGTTCTTCACCTCTCTGGAAGGTGCCAGGTGTCATCCCCTCAGGAAAAGAAAAAATCATGCTATTCTGGCACGATTTCAGAAGATTCATAAGTTTCTAGAATCCCATCTATTGGTGCCATTGAGGGTCACCAAGTTTATGTTAAGAACTCCTAAACTATGCTGCAGTGAAACAAGGACTGGTTCTGGTTATGACAGGCGGAAGTAACCACAGACGCCTTGGGGGCCAAGTTCTTGTATTTCTATTTGATATAGAGGATCCTTCCTACACTTAATAGAGCCGAAGTAACTGAGCACTTAAAACTAGGAGGAAGTAAGCCAAGCCTGGTGACACACTCCTGCAATCCTAGCTGCTCAGGAGGCTTCAGCAGGAAGATTGCAAGTTCAAGGCCCGCCTGGGCAACTTAGTGATAACTTGTCTCAAAATAAAATAAGAAAGAGCTGGACATGCAGCTCAGTGGTAGCATGCTTGCCTGGCATAAAGGAGGCCCTGGGTTTGACCTCCAGCACTGGGAAGAAAAGAAAATGTAATAAAATTAGGAAGAAGAGGCTAAAAGTGAATATATATTTCTCCAAGTTAATACTTTGAGTTATAACAATGCCTTTCAGAATAAATAATTCACCACAGTTCCAAATGGTGAATGAAGGACAAGAGTCTGTGACTTTTTACAAAGAAAACTAAGGGTGTATTCATTTATATAACAAGTCTATATTGAATTTCTGCTCTATACCAAGACTTGTTCCAGGAGCTAAAGACATAACAAAGAACAAAACTGACAAAGTGTCTGCCATCTGAAACTTACTTTCTCATTGAACTGGGGGAGGGAGACAATTAACAAATAAACAAATAATTAGATGACACAATGCTGCATTGTAATAAACGCCCCAGAGGAAAACACAACAGAGTAAAGAGAACAGAAGCAATGAGGAGGCTGCGTGCTGGAGGACAGCTTGGCAATCTTAACCATATAGTAGACTCATTACATCTGCTGGGCAGGACCTAATATCTTTGATAGAGAAGGTTAATACGGCTTCAGATACGTAGTATGCATCACTGATTTTATACATTTGTCCTTCTTTACACCAATCAGGAAAGAAAGACAGTTGTGCCTTCACATGTAATAGATAAGATATATTTGATTTTTTTATCACCCTGGGGCTATTTTTTTTTTGTTTTTTATTTTGTCTTTTTGAGACAGGGTCTAGATATGCAGTTCAGGCTGGCCTTAAACTCACTTTGTAGCCCAGGCTGGTCTCGAACTCACAATGACGCTCCTGCCTCAACCTTCCGAGTGCTGAGATTACAGGTGTGCGCCACCACGCCCGGATGATTTTATTTTTATTGTTATTTTTTTAAATTTAAAGGTGCTATTTCCTTTTTGTTGTTGTTTTTCCGGTACTGGGAATCGAACTCACGACCTTGTGCTTGTGAGGCAGGCACTATGCCACTGAGCTAAATCCCCAGCCCCTTCACCCCTGGGGCTAGCCGAACTTTTGGCCCCTTGCCATCATATAGTCCAGAGAGACGTGGACCTCCTGGATATTCCCCAAAACATCATGTGCTCCATTACCCTGATGCCATTGGGCAGGGGTGAACAAGAAGTGGTTACTGCTGGGGGCTTTGGTAAGATACATATGCTTCAGGGAGTGAGGGAAACCCTGAGAGAATTCAGGATTTGCTATATTTATACTGTTTCAAGGGGCCCAGAGTGAGGGGGTATGCTGGGCTATGCTTGCAAGTAAGAGATTAATTATTGCATCTTGCATCTGTTCACCCTGACAAAGGAAGCACAGTGTCTGCTGGGCCTCTTTGGGTTCTAAAGGCAACACATTCCACACCTAGAGACTTGGCTTTGGCCCGCAAACTTAGTGGCACCAAAGACTACCACCCTCAATGAGGCACAGAGCAGGAAAGGACCCTGAATCAAGTCTAACCTGTGGTGGAAGCTGCCCTGCGCCCGTGTGACCCGTCAGACCCCACCGTGTCAGAGACACCAGTGGAGGTTCAGCAAGCTCACAGAGAATCTTTTCCGCTTAGAATGTTGCGTCTGGGTTGAGCCTTGTGCTGTGCCACTGGCGGGCTGTTCCAACATTCTCTCAGCACTGCAGCTTCTGGGTGGCCTGGGATGTCATAGGATCTTGGACCAAGACCTGCCCCCACATCTCTTCTGCTTTGACACAAGACCCTGCCTGGTACAGTTACGTGGGATCCTGAGCTGTGAATTAAACCTTTTGTAAGTCCCCAGAGAGAGGTTCTGCCTGAGGCTCGGAATTCAGAAAAAAGCAGACCCATATCTAGAATATGTATCTTTTCCCGAGAATGAACGACCGCCCTTCTATGATGAAATGAGCCCCAAGTAGTCAGTCTCTTCCTTGGTCTCGTTAGCTGACTGTTGGACATCGGTTTTGGCAGGCTTGGTGAGTGGGAATGCACGGTGCCTATTCCCTGGATGACCTCTATCCTCTGCACGCGTCCATCATGCCAGCCCTGGCCTGGCCAGTGACAGCAGCTGGCTGTTGGTCAGTTCCTCAGTCATTTTGTTGACTTGGTTTTCAGTATTTCTTCTGTGGGAGTTCACTGGTGGATATTAATATTCCCAAACATCTTCAACATGTCTCGATCTAGACCTCCAATATCTTCTACCAGGTCCTTGGCCATCTTCCCAGGCCATTTGCCATTGCCGACAAATTTGTACATATTGTAGCCTCAGGCTTTCTTGTTCCATACAAGTGAAAGATAAGTGCATTACTCATCAAAGTTCCACCCACTGGGAGGGTTTCCCTTCGGCCCTGTGTCTCAAGGTCATCACTGAGTGAACTGAAGAGAAACCACCATCCATTCAAGCCGTGCGTACGCAGGTTGGACCTGTCTACAAAGCAAGCTCAGTTTTCTTCCTTGTGCTTTAGTTGGTCACACACTGTCCCCTGTAGAGCCAGGGTGTTTATTGGGGTAGGGGAACAGTGGGGAACAGTGGTAGATACCATGGAGTCTGGGTTATGAATCCCATCTGGATTATTTATCCCATCTGGACCCCCTTATACCCAGTCCTGAATGCAGCACCTTCGTTTTCTGATGGATTATTATGAGGTACTATCTTACGATTGGTTGGTCTATCCCAGCTCACACTGCAGAGTTTCACTGCAGTGACCACCGATAGGCTTTCTGTCTCTACCAGAGCCTTGAAGCATGGCAGGAATCATTTTTTCAAAAGCATGGGATTTCCATCTGGAGATAGCATAGCCTTACTCCCAATTCCCAAGGTCCCTAATTTTATTTTATTTTATTTTATTATTATTTTTTTTTTTTTTTGGTTTTTCTCCGGTACCAGGAACCGAACTCATGACCTTGAGCTTGCCAGGCAAGTGCTTTGCCGCTGAGCTAAATCCCCAGCCCAAGGTCCCTAATTTTAATCCTTCTATGTTGGGAGCCGCTGAAGCTGGAAAATATTACGCGTGCAGGATGAAACCAGCCCGAGAACACGGGAGCTCCTCCGAGTAAACAAGCCGTTGTAACTTGTTAACTGGTTGCTGGGCAGCGACGTGGAAATTAACCAATCTCTTGAGGGTATAAATAAGCACTACTGTTTTTGGGCAATTCCCCTTCTCCACTCAGGAGACAGGACCTCCGCCTGACCCCAGCTCTTGTTCCTTTATTTTTCTCATACCCACGGCCGCTTCTCTCCAGGGTACAACCAGAGACCAGCGAGAGTTCGCTACATCTCGCGCCAGACCTGGACACCCGGTGAGAGATAATAAGCGGGCAGTGGGTACACTTCCCAAGAGCGCGCAGCAGAAGCGGGGAAGCGCATTTCTGAAAGCTAGTATTCAGCATGGGAGCGCGTGGTACTGGCACATCAGGTATAAAGCGTGTGGATTCATGTTCTGTAGGGCTAGAAGATATACCGGCTTCTAAGAAGCCAAAAGAGAAAGGGATATTGAAGCACAAGTAGAGGCTCAGGACTCCAGGGGTATGTGTCTGTAGAAGTGTTTGTTGCATGTTTGACTCCTAAATTTTAATTTTCTAGATGTTGGTTTTGGAGGGGTTTCATAACCATAAGGGATTTGCCTCTGAATGTTATGATAAAATCAAGTCCGTAGCCTAAGCGGGACATGGAGGGCAGAGAAACAGCTCTGCCGATAGAGCCTGAGCCCTCTAGCCTGGTCCAAGTTAAGAAGGAAGGAGCAGTGGGTGACAAAAGAGACTTTTCCCCACCAGAGAGGTGTTTCCCCGTGAACTCTGTCTCACAACGCTCCATGGAATTGACTGAGCCACAGGCGGCTATTGCGGCCTATTCAGCTCAGAGAAATTTTGCTGCGTCACTGGTTGGAACTTCTGCCTCTCAGGGAGTAGAGAGTAGAGCCGTTTTTCTCTGTCTCCTTTGCAATTAGCATTAAAAGAAGCCAGACGGGCAGGGGAGCCCATGGAGGGTTTTCAGCATATCTACCCTGTTACTGAAGTTCAAGTCCCCGAAAATCCGGGACAAGTTACACGTCGTTATGAAGTTATACCTTTTAAAACCTTAAAAGAATTAAAACAAGCGATTGTTACTTACGGTCCTACTGCTCCCTTTACTTTGAGTTTATTGAAAATTCTAGGACAACAGATTACGGCCCCAAATGATTGGAAAGGAATAGCTAAAGCATGTTTAAGTCCAGGAGACTATCTGATGTGGAAAGGAAACTTCCTTGAGTATTGCACTGACTAGGCCGCTCGGAATGTTATTCACAACATAGCCATTACAAAGGATGTGCTAATTGGGGAAGGTGCCTTTGCCACCACAAACAATCACCTGACCTTTGAACTGCCAGCCTAGGAACACACCAAGATGGCTGCCATGAGGGCTTGGAGGGAACTTCCTTCTAAGGGAGAGACAGCCCTCAATTTGGCTTCTATTCATCAGGGCCCTGAGGAACCTTTTCAAAATATTGTCGCACGCTTATTGCAGGCTAGTGAGAGGATTATAAATAACACCAAAGCTAGCAAACTAATAGTTTAGCAGCTAGTCTTTGAAAATGCAAATAAATGGTGTAAAGAGGCTTTAAGAGCCCACAAAAGGCGGGCCACACTTCTGGATATGATTCAGATCTGTGCAGATAATTGGCCCCTCATATGTACGGGGGCTACTTTGGCAGCAGCTATTCCTCAGGTTATTTGTCCACCGCCCGGAGGAAAGGGTAAAAACGAGGCCATTTGTTTTCGTTGTGGAAATAAGGGGCACCTTGTGTGGAATTGCCCTGCTACACCTATGAGGGCAGCACAGCCATTATCTGTAACTAAACCTTGCAGTCCTTGTACTAAGTGTCAGCGAGGGTATCACTGGAATAATCAGTATCCATCTAGAACTGCTGGGAAAAGTCGGCTCTTTCTGGGAAACCCCCATTGGAGATTGCCTCAGCCCCATCAAATAATGGGGGCTGCCCAAATGGCTGCAGTGGGGGACGGACGAGGTGCTGGGCGCATTCAGGTACCCGGCGTGTGCTCCCTCTTTTCTCTTCGCTATGCGCAGGATGCCAAGGGCACCAA
>NW_004955434.1:1376359-1377309 GCF_000276665.1 Chinchilla lanigera | reverse complement strand
GCACTGGGGTGCCAGATAGAACGGGGCACAAAGAGGCAAAGCCCTGAGGCAAGGATGGAGGAGGCCACACAGGGAGAAGCTGGCAAAAGACTAAAGCGAGATGGGCACGGGGAGGGCAACAAGGCCGGGGATGAGGAGCTTGGAGACACGCAGGAAACCTCCATCAAGAAACAAAGGAGAGACAGTGGTGGAGGCTAACAAGTCGGTGTGGGAATGGGGCATGAGAAGCCTCAGACAGCCAGAAGACCTGCCGGTGGTGGCTAGCCAGTGCCCAGGCCCCGGGGAGGAAGGCCAGGGCCGCGCTAGCTGGCGCTGCACCCCGTGGCACCGCACGTGGCACGGGCGACAGCAGGGCCGGGAGGGTGATACAGGGGCTGGCCAGAAAGTGGTTGGACATGGCAGTGACTACGGGGAACAGGGAGCGAGGGCTGAGCCCCTCATTACCTTCTTGGCAAGCGTCTCTGAGGCAGAGGGGACGCTCACCCTCACCCCGCTGCGGGACTTAGAGGGCATGTTCCCTGAGCTCTATGGCTTCCTGCAGGACTTCGTGCCCCAGGGGCTGCACCAGACAAAAAAGCAATAAGCTGTTGCTTAGTATTGACACCTGCCAAGGTGTGTCCAGGTGTGAGTGGTCTATTCCCCCCCCCACCCCCGTACCAGGAATCGAATTCATGACCTTATGCTTGTCAGGCAGGCGCTGTGCCACTGAGCTAAATCCCCAGCCCAAGTGGTCTATTCTAACATAATGGCTCTAGCGAGTAGCTAAGTGAGAGAAGATTACCTTCCACATCAAGCTGACCCTGCAACAAGAGTCCATCTTAAGGACAGATGCACATTTTATGTTTTGAAATTTTTAGAGGTAATTAAGTTAACGAGTCAAACTAAGTTAAATGAGCTTTTTCAAGTACAACCCAACAGTCTTTGCATGCCTACTTCTAGACATTACACTG
>NW_004955434.1:1371559-1375274 GCF_000276665.1 Chinchilla lanigera | reverse complement strand
TTCCCTGATAAGAGATCTGTGCTAATTGACAACAAAATCTGACTAGTCTATTTAAATTGTAAGTTTCTAAAATTGTTATAGAATTACTATAATTCAATTTGGTTATAAAAATATTTGAGTACACTCTGATTTTGTAAAGATGTTTGTTGTTCTGTGTATTTGTTTATATGTTTGTCTGTCATTCAGTGAACAGCTGTTCCCCTTTATTTTGAGCTCAACAATTTTTCTTTTATCATTTGTTCATAATACAATTGCGTTATAGATTTAAAAGCATGCTTTCACCTGAGTGACCAGCTGGTTTAAATGACATTAAAATTAAGATATTTAACCACAGTCCTTAGGATGAGGAGAAATTATTTGGGTAAGACTCCAGTTGGTGAATGGAGGAGTGGCCAACCTTTAGTCATTAATAAGGAGCCCCCAGTGATCTCCATAGTCTCTTGGGATACACCCCAACAATTGGGTCATTTGGTCAAAAGAAAGTTTTTCAGTAAAAATTACAATAAGGTTTTCTCATAAAAGAGGTTCTTGGTACAAAACTAAATTTTAACAAAGGTTTTCTCATGTGTATGGTAATTCATTAGTGTTAATCTCATGGTGTATTTAATGTATTTATGATTCTGGATTTGCAGGTCTTGCAAAATGTGAAACAAAGATTGTTTATTGTGATAAGACTTTTTTTCAGATTCAGACCTCTGCCTTTAACAAAAACTTGTTGTATATTTAATGGGATGTATATCCCATTAAAGGACAACTAATTAGATAAAAGCTTCTTATGTATTAGATAGAGGTAATTGGTTAAAAAAGGTCATGTTTTGTCAAAATGAAAATGTTATCATGATTGTCATGTAGCTATGTTATGTATGGCCTTGATTTCTAAATTTTTGGGTAAAAATATGTAACTGTTGTTTGTTAACATTCTATTAGGATTTAAATATTAGGATATCCAGGGTTGTTAAAAAATAATGGTTCCATTTGTATGTTCTAAGGTGTTTGCTGTTCAGATCAGATTATAACATTAAGCATTACTGCCTCCCTTACAATGTAATGTCATTAATCTTTTCTGCTGAATGTTAAACAACTGAGGCTTATTTATTTATTTATTTATTTTGCGGTACTGGGACTCAAACTCATGACCTCGCACTTGCCAGGCAGGCGCTCATGCCACTGAGCTATATCCCCAGGCCCAACAACTGAGGTTTGGAGACCGAAAATTAGAGAGATAAATTGCATTAAGAGGACAACCAATATTTTGGCTACACCCTCTGAGGTCAGTAAAGACTTAAGACATAAGAGAACCTCTGTTGTGACATCCTATATTTCGGTTGAGTTCCTGATCTTCTGATCAAGGAGATTAGGGGACCACAGAGAAAAGTGATTCCAGGATGTATAGTGTGCCTAAGGGGAGTCACCAGGAAAGAAAAAAATCTCTCAAGCTTTCACAGAAAGCACCTTGGTCAAGCAATAGCCATGACTCATCCGGATGGCTGACACTGACAGAAGATCAAGAGATGCTGTACTTCATTCCAAGATGATTCCTGAGGATTCTTAACTGACCCTGATAGATAGCAAAAGGTTAAATTTTTACTTATACAGGTCTCACTTTAACTTGGTCTTGGACATGCAGCAGAAAAGTGTAACCACAAGATGTAAAGAAGCAATGTCACAGTAATAGGTTAGCTGTAAAAGGTTCAAGTCACCAACAACTTCTCACAGTTGCTAGCTAGACTGATAACTGACCACTGTTAAGGACTTTGGACTATATTCTTCAAACATAACCTTTCCAGCAAATCTCCCATCATTCACAAAACAGAGAAGAGAGGATGTTGGGAGCCTCTGAAGCTGGAAAATAATTATGCATGCAGGATGAAACCAGCCCGAGAACACGGGAGCTCCTCAGAGTAAACAAGCCGTTGTAACTTGTTAAATGGTTGCTGGGCAGTGAGGCGGAAATTAACCAGCCTCTTGAGGGTATAAATAAATACTGTTTTTGTGCAGTTCCTCTTCTCCACTCAGGAGAGAGGACCTCCACCTGACCCCGGCTCTTGTCTCTAGTCTTTATTTTTCTCATACCCACTGCCCCACAGTACAACGAGAGACCAGTGAGGTTTTCCACACTTCTACTAAAGCCTGCCTCAAATCCATATGGCACGTTTCCCATCACTGATACCTCCAACTCCCACAGAAGAGATACTGAAAACCAAGTCAACAAAATGACTGAGGAACTGACCAACAGCCAGCTGCTGTCACTGGCCAGGCCAGGGCTGGCATGATGGACGCGTGCAGAGGATAGAGGTCATCCAGGGAATAGGCACCGTGCATTCCCACTCACCAAGCCTGCCAAAACCGATGTCCACCTGCCAGCTAATGAGACCAAGGGAAGAGACTGACTGCTTTGGGCTCATTTCATCATAGAAGGGTGGTCGTTTATTCTCAGGAAAAGATACATACTCTAGGAACGTGTGATCTGAGTGATAGGGCCTGGCCCAGCTGCAGAGCCCTTCCCTACACTTGATTCCATCTAAACCTTGTAGTCCTTCATGTCACCAAGCTGGAGCAGTGACGACCAAACTATGCATGTGGCCCTAAGTTTTCTTCTATTTTTGATAAACATAATAATACTTTTTTTTTTTTGGTACCGGGAATTGAACTTACGACCTCACACTTGCCAGGCAGGCACTGTACCGCTGAGCTAAATCCCCAGCCCCTGTCAAACGTAATAATAGAAGTGATTGAAAGCTGGATAATCCAATAAAAGTGCTTCATTTATATGTGGGATACCAGCCTGGGTAAATCAGAACTAGAGAACAAATCTCTGAAAACCAACTAGGGCCATTTTTTTCTTGACACATGTGAAAACTAACTTGCTAGTTGGTTAACCAGGCCTGAAAGTTCTACCTTGACAAGAAAGTACATTCTGTTGTCATCAGGGCTTGATCTCAAATAAGATCTTGTCAGATATTAATTCATCCCATTTTCCTAAACACAGAAAGTGACTGGTTTTTTCTCAAAGGCTCAGACTGGTACAGTGCTCCCCCGCAAGCTATGTGAGGAGGTGTACTGTAAGTTTTCACAGACTCAAGCCCACAAGAAGGGTCTGAGCAAAGGAAATGAGATTCTTCCTGTCACAGGGCGTTGTTTCATATCAGTGCAAAAGATTTTTCGATCAGCTACCCAATATCATAGTATTAGGGCCTGTTTGTGATTCATCTCAGTCTTGTTTTCTATCAGTCCTCAAAGTTTTGTATACATGAAATCAGATTTATAGTTAAGGAGTGAAGTCAGTGGTTACTGCAGCCACCCCATGGCCCATAGTCCTTCCCCTTGCCTCCCCAAACTGTTTTTTGACCAACATGCTTCTCCAAGCTTGGGTGAAAATGTTAGCCTTATAATTGACAAGTCCAGTGAGCTTGGGCAAGCCATTTAAACACCTTTCATCTCAGGTGGGGATGTAAACGGGGATAAAAGGATACTTGTCTCATAAACTGCCTGTAAGAATTAAATAATATAGTGCATGCATTGCATTTAACACAGTCTGTGGCATGTACTTAATTAGTTTAAGTTTTTTCAATATTATCATAAAAGCCCCTGGTAGATTGACAACTTGGGGTCAACTTGTAACACCCAGCTGAACTGAATCAGTGTGGTGCTGGGTCTGGAGGACCCACCTAAGGATTGCTGCCAGAAGCATAGAAAGGAGAACTGGAGAGGAAGA
>NW_004955434.1:1337990-1370731 GCF_000276665.1 Chinchilla lanigera | reverse complement strand
TGATAACCAGAAATCAATGTTGAAAACTCTTTACAATCTATTTAGAGCAGAACTCCCTTCCCTTTCCTCTTTTCTGAGGAAAAGCAATGAAGTATTGTTGGTGTTGTCCTTATCTAAGGGGACACAGTAGTGGGAAAATTATACAAAAACCCAGGCAAGACCTTTGGTGCCAAAATGTTGGAACACTGGGATCCATCTGGAACCGAACAAGAGCCGAGTGTCACACGATGCCCAGGAGCAGGAAGAGAGAGCACCAGCTGAGCCTCTAGAGATAACTTTAAAACCAGGAATGGAGGCTGCATTTACTGGCACTTTCTTGTAAATTTTCCTGATAAAATTTTGCTTATTTGGCATGTGGGTTGCTATGGTAATAAGATGATGGGAAAGAATTATGCAACAGATGGTAACAATCTATTTAAACTTCACTAAAGTTTATTCCTTTGAGCTAAAACTGCGACAGCACATACCTAGGTCCCAACCCTGGCCAGCAAGCACTCCGAGTTGAGATGGGATTCTGTCTTCCCTGTGTTTCCTTATGACAGCAGAAGGACACCGTATGGCCCCAGTGGTAGGGCTTGGTGAGGACTGAGGGCTTACAGTAGCAGTAAGAGTTGGCATAAAGGATTTAGGATATTTCACTCCAATATTTTAAAATGAATTGAGATTTGGAGCTACAAAAACTTAAAATCCAAAGTTTTCCTCCAACAACGAACAGCTTCGTGTACCTGACTACCTTAGTTTCCTTGTAGAAACTTGTAAGACAGAGACTGAGCGTCCGCTTTCACTTCTTCAGGGATGCTGTGAAGATCAAATGGATTACTAACACAGGAACACTTCATGAACTGTCATACGTCCTAAAGATATTTCAGTACTAACTAAATGAAGACGTTGGAGTGAAGCTTCATGCAGTCGCTTCAAAGAGCTTTCTTTGGCTGGGCATGGTGGCGCAGGCCTGTAATCCCAGCACTCAGGAGGCTGAGGCAGGAGGATGGTTGTGAGTTGAGAACAGCCTGAGCTACAAAGTGAGCTCAAGACCAGCCTGAACTGCATAGCGAGACCATCTAAAAAAAAAAAAAAAAGACCAAAAACAAACAAAGAGGTTTCTTTCCGTTGCCTAGAATGAATTTAATGAACTGAATTAGGTGACACTCCCCACAATCACCAACTTAATGAGCACCCCTAAAAATAACTTTGGAATAGTACTACTTTAAACATGATTTCTCATAGACCTATTTACCTTCCTTCATAAATTTCAGTGGAAAATAGTATACTTAAAATTATAATTGTAGAAGTAAAATTCACCTGATGTTTCTGACTTTTTTTTTTTTTTTAGCTTTGTTTTAAGTTTTGTTTTGTATTTTTGTGGGGGAAGAGTTCTTGCCGTATAGTCCAGATGGGCCTTGAACTTGCTACATAGTTTAGGTTGGTCTGAAACTCACTATTCCCTACCTCAGCCTCTTTAGTGCTAAGATTACAGGCATACGCCACCAGGCCCTTGCCTGATGTTTAAAATGACTCATAGCCTGATCATTTTTTTAAAAAAAATAAAATAAAGATTAAAATTAGTAGTCACTTCAGATCTTACTTAAATAGAAAAACTCAAGCTGTAAAGTTTGATAGTTCAGCGACATGAACAGGAAGAGCAGTATCATCTGTATGATTCTGAAGCTCACCTCTGTGAATGACACCATCAAGTAGTATAGGAGAATTTGTTTTACTTCTGTAAACAGTATCAGAGAGTACAGGAAAGGTTGCTAAATATCTTTCAAGCTGATATTTTAACATTAAAATAGGTTAAAATAGGTTGACAGGGAGTGCTTCCATTTACTTGCAGTTGGTATTCTGAGTTGTTACAAGCAAAACATCAGTATTTCTGTACTTACAGTCATAATTTTTCATTTTGTACATATTTCATAAATGAGCTATTTCCCCATCCTCTATGTTAATATTTTTATTTTTATTTTTATTTTTTCTTTTTTCTCTGGTACCAGGAATTGAACTCACAACCTTGCACTTGCCAGGCAGGTGCTGTGCTGCCGAGCTAAATCCCCAGCCTCTATGTTAATATTTTTAAATGAGGACATTAAGGAGAGCCTATTTTACTAATTCTCTTAATTTTAAATTTTTGGATATGTACTTTAACACAGGGTACATAATTTGCTTGAGCCTTTTCACATAGTATAGCAGGCTAAAATTCATTATATTGTACAGTCATAATTTATAAAGACTTTTAAAACACATTTCCATTTTTATCTGTTCTGTCTTCAAAAAGGCCATATTCCTCTGTAAAGAGCATGAATAAAATATAAAGTGTGATATATTTCATTCTCTACAGAGTATTTTTCACCTCACTGAAACCGAACAGATTTTGGCATAGCATGTTAGCTCTAAGATTATTATTAACATTAAGCTTTAATCATTTTTAAAATTGCTTCTCCCTATGGAAAGAAACCTAATTTGTTTCATGTGCTGTAAAGTTTGCAACATGTGAAAAAGAACTTTTCTCTCAGTCGGAATATCTTTTTTCTTCTTAATTATGTAATTAATAAAGCTATGCAAGAGAAGCTATTGATTTAAAAATACATGGCAACACAAAAGGTTTTTGTTTTCCCTTGCTTTGAGGAAATTCAATATAGTGTTTTTGAAAGGTTGGCAGAGCACCAGTGGGGAGAAAAGGAGGGCCCTGTGCCCCAGTTCTTATGTTTGAAATTGAACTTGAATTCTAGGTCATCCACTATGTGTGGTAGTTAGGCATTTGGCTTAGAATATTTTGCATAGATAAAAAGTACACTAAAAAATAAATGCTTCATAATATTTATAAGAAATACACATAGCTCTGTAGTACAGCCTTTGGCCTGCATGTGTGAGGCCCAGAGGGAGGAGGAGGAGGGAAAGGAGGATGAAGAGAAGGAGCAGAAGAAGGCAGAGGAGGAGGAAAGACAAGAAGATGAAGAAAAAGTGGGAGAGAAAAAGAGCCCCCAAAGAGGGTAGCACAACCCACACTACACCGTGACAGCTGACTGCTTGTATAAAATTCTTCATGACCTAAAACCCAGGAGTCCTTAGCCTTTGGCTATGGGATAATTTCTGGCAATCACCTCATGAAGGGGAAATACAAGTGAAGGGCATTATGTTGCTACATATCTACTCACAAATAGCCATTCAGATCTCTGCAAAACTAGTTGTGGTTTGGGGGTTTTAACAAGGGGAACAATATAATACAGGGCACATATTTTATAAGATCATTTGTAATAGTCACCCAAGGAATCATGTACAAAGAGAGTGCAGGAAATCTATTCACACGCTAAAGATCAAAGAATCCAGCTGAGGGCCTGGTCCCATGGCAAGGCCCTGCATGAGTCCAGCTGAAGACCTAGAGTCCATAACAATGCCTCCCATGAGTCCTGCTGGAGGGCTAGAGCCCATGACAATGTCTCTTGCAGGCCTGTTTCACAGATCTGCGTTGGGAAGGCCCAAAAGGTCAGTGGTGGAAGCTAGAAAGTCTATGCCAGCATGGCGAAGGATCTGTTCTAGCAGGCTGAGGGGTCTGCACTGGAGCCAGGAAGTGACTCTCAAAGTAAGGACCAGAGCTCCCCCCAGAAGTACCACAACCATCCTCAGCAACAGTGAGGTCCCATGCTCCTCCGATGCTGAGGAAAGTCTAGTTCCCATCAGGAAAGCCAATGCAACAAGCTTCTCCAGGAAACTGAGCAGTGCACCATCTTCCCATCCAAGCCAGAAAGCGATGCTCAAAGTGAGGACCAGAGAGCTCCCCCAGGGAACTATAGCCATTCTCAGTGACAACAAGGTCCCAAGATCCTCCAGTAATGAGAACAGCCAGGTTCCTATCAGGAAAGCCAGCATGACAAGGTCCTCCAGCAGAATAGCCCAAGAGAACCAGCAGCTTCCTAACAGCTTCACAACAGCTTCTACCAGCTCCCAACAGCCTCATAACCTCTGCTTCTCCAGTTCTACCTCTTATGCTGCTGGCAAAATCCTCAGGTGGGCCTCCCACACCCAGCACCACGCTAGTTCAGTTCAGCTGGGTGTTACTGGTTGACCACCAGTTGTCAATTCACCATACCAGTTCATTGTCAAACAGCTCATAGGTCTGGGTATTATACCAGCATATGTCTACACCAGCATAAAAGAGCTAGGAAATCCTAATGATAGAAAGAACAGTTTAATTTTTTTCCTTTTCTATTATTTTAAAGAGAAAAGAACAAAAAACAACACAAAAACTATAAAAACGATACAGAATTTCAAAACAAGATGATAGGCAGTCAACAATGGTTGCTGTATTACCCATTGCTATCCTCAAAATAGCCACTCAGACTACCAGACAGAGCATGCAAGATTGATCAAACAACTAAACACCCAACTGTAGAACAGTTTAATTTTTTAAAAAATAGAAGATAACAGCTCTTCATGTAGAATGGAGTTGGGTTCATCACATCTAAAATGGTGACATCACCTGAGTAAGCCTCTAACTGCAAGTTCAGAGGCAAGTGCTAAGTAAGTGGTCTATAATAACCAGCTTTACTGTCACTGGTTCACAATACCTAATATCCACAATTTAAAGGAGGTCAGGCTTAATTTGGCCTATGGTTTCAGGGAATTCAGTCTGTGGTCAACTTGGTCAAAGAGAGAATCATCCCGGTGGAAGGACATGGCAGAGTGATGATGCTCAGTTCGTCGTGGCTGGGAAGCAAAGCAGGGGAACACAGCCAGAGAGGAAGCAGCAAGGGACCATAGACTGCACCTCTGTCACCCACCAGACACACCGGAAACGTGCTCTACTTAATCTCCTCAGCAGCTCTGAGGCTAATCACACTGACACGGTGAAGCTTATCTGCCATCCATACATTCACAGTTCTCTTCCCTAGGGAGAAGAATGGAAACATGAACTTTAAGTATTTAATAACACGGTGCATATCAGGAGACTTTTCTTTCTGAAAAAAGCTATCAGGGCTTCCCACTGTTCTAGAATCAAAACAGCCAGTCACCCCATCTGGAATACACCTTCAGGATGTTCTTAAAAACTAAAAGACTATCATGAGACTTCAGACCTTTTTTAAATACGAGATGATATTGAACATGGATGATTATCTATAAGACCATGCAAAAATCATCCAGAGAGTTGCCATTCCTATATGTGGAATACCTTTTTAAAATATACTGATGTAGGTCTTCATCATGCTCATATCCATGATATCATGCTGTAGAGTTACAAGCATAACGTGATGAGTCTGAAAAGAACATAAACTGGAAGAATAGATCTCTTTTGGGGGGAAGGGAGTAATCATCCTCATAAAAGGTTACACAAGGCATTTGCCTTGTATAAAGCAATAGAGAAAGGAGCCACTGACAGATCATTTTAGCACTCGGCAACATCCCTGGATTATTTCTGGATGTGATGAAGATACTACTTTAGAACCAAGAGTCACAACTGTGAAATGCTTCAGTGGTTTAATCAATGCACAGTAAACTTGTAAGTCTACTCGAGAGTATATAGAAAGAGATTAAGGTAAAATTTTCTTTGAAGGAACAGAACATTTTTTATAAGTAGAAGAATTTGCAGCTAGGCAGTGTGAGAAAGCATATCCAGTGACAACATTCTAAACAGTCCACATTTAGAATATGCCCATTTTACACAAGAGCATGCAAGCTGTAGCTGGCTCTCGAAGCTGATTAGCTGTTTATTATCATAAGAAAGCATCCTATTTACAAATAAACTTTATTTTACACAGTCAGCATCTCAAGCAACACAGAAATATCTGCCTGTTTAAAAATTGTAAAATTCACTTTAAACATGAAGATATTACACATTATGTACCATGTAAAATTTTTACTTCAGTGGCGTATAAAAAGATGTTGAATTTTTTAATGCTAAGAAGGGATGTCAAGACTTTCAAGAATCAAGTAACTGTCTTTACAAATCTTTCTTTTTGAAATGCTATCTTGGTACTTTCTGCACATTATACAGTACACAAGATTTTCTGCGTGCAGTTGCATTAGTCATCTCCCTGCGTTAGCATCCAGATCTCCAAGTTTCTGTCATGAATCACTGGTAAAGTAAAACAACATGGAAAAGTGAAGTTTATGTCTTTTAGGAAAATATGCAAGTGCATATTTTTGTGCATCTTCTTCTATAACCCTTTCTTTTACACTCTGCTTTTTTTAATTTAATAGCTTGGGTTCCTTCCCAATAAGGCATCTTGGCAATTATGAGCTTTATATCAACAAGGTACTGAGGGAATTCTTTCGAAGGAACTTTTCTGATTATTATTAAGCTTCATAAATAACTTTATTTTTTAAATATAAAAATGTCTAAAATAGTCGACTTGCATATGAAAGGAATTACTGGAAAGTATTTTACATTGCCATGGAAACGTGCATCATTCAATGGCGAAAAAAGTACATGTTGTTTACCCTAATTCAAAAAAAGCTTATCGTATAAAGCGCTATCAGGGGGCTGGGGATTTAGCTCAGCGGCACAGCGCCTGCCTGGCAAACACAAGGTTGTGAGTTCGATTCCTGGTACTGGAAAAAAAAAAGAGAGAAAAAATAAAACTCTATCAGGAAGACCTTTACCTGTATTATGTACGGTCTGACTCGGTCCAGTACTCAAAGTATCAGCAACCCCACATTCCATCCCCTTTCAGATAATGGCTCCACTCTGCCAGTAGAGGGCGCTGTGTGCGCAGTGGGCAGCCGGGACCAACCGCTTACTAAGGACAGATGCCTCTTTCCTTTGATTCCATTCTCTTTAAAGGTATAGCCTGTTGGGGAGGGAAGAGTGTGTGTGTGTGTGTTGGGGGTGATCAGAGCTGGGGGAAGGGTAGGTTGCTACAGCAATTCTGTAGAACTTCAAGCTATTTTTATGATACCCCTCATGTTTCAACACTCAGAAGAGCCTGAGTTCAACCTTGGCCCCAGTGAGAACAGAGTGTGATTATAACAGAATGGCTGTTTTGCGGGGAGGCACTGTCAAAGGGGACAAGAGTGTCAGCTGAGGAGGATTTCTTTTTATTTTGTTTCACTCAGTGTAGCAAAAGGCAGACCAAGCAAGCCGGGGTCAGAAGACCTCTTTCTACTCTATTATACCAAATTCTTAATCACTTTGTACATACAAGGAGAAGGATCCAAGTTCCATAGAAATGAATACGCTTTGCCTTAGCTTTTATTACACATGCACTATACAAATTCTTGTATAGTGCATACATTTTTACTTTGTTATGAGAATTTATTTCTGCCCATTTAAATATTCATGAAACATTTGGTTTAAAAGAGTACATTCAAGCTTTTTGTGTGTACTGTGTGTAAAGATTTAACTCCAGCTAATACTTATTTTAATTATGTAATGTTTAGAAAGGTTTTTTTGTTTGTTTGTTTTTCCGGTACCGGGGATCAAACTCACGACCTTGCGCTTGCAGGGCAGGCGCCGTGCCGCTAAGCTAAACCTCCAGCCCCTAATTGTATAATGTTAATGTAACTCAGATTAAACTAATTTTCTTTTTATATTACTGAAGATCAAACTCAGGGTCTTCACTCTGAGCTACATTCTCAGCCCTGACATTGTAATTTACAGATTAGCAGTCAGAGGGCAACTGGCTTGTCTAAATTTCTCCCATTCCTTACAAATTCAGGATCAGAATCCAGATCCATTCACTCAACCCCCTTTGTCCCTTACAGCACACTGCCTTGAGGTGAATTTTTAACTATAGTATTTGCATTTTAATGAGTTCTTCTGTACTATTAAAAAAAAAAAAAAAGCCAGAGTCTTTTTTTTTTTTTTTGCAGTGCGTGGGATCAAACCCAGGGCCTTGTGCAAGTATATCCCCAACCCCCAAAAACTGGAATCTTAACCAGAAATAAAGTCATCTAGGACTGGGCGTTGTAGCCCAGTGGTAGCGTCTGACCCGAGCATGTGCCCTAGGCCCAGTCTCCAGTGTGCGCACACACACAATCACCCTTCTTAGAATTTTCTTTTCCCATAGCAATTATAGAAAAACGTTTTTCCCTATACAGAGAATAGTATTTATTAATTGCAAATATTTTTCTCCTAAATAATAGATCAAAGAGTTCAGGAATATAGTGTAAGTACCTTTATAAAAGGCATTTTCATAATGCACCGAGAAAACCATATGTAGATAACATTAGTCCAGTTGAAATAAAATATAACCACAGCTTTTTAAATTTGAAATTTATTGAATCATTTCCATTTCTTTGCTACAAAACACAAAGAACTGGGGCTGGGGATTTAGCTCAGCGGCACAGCGCCTGCCTGGCAAGCCCAAGGTCGTGAGTTCGATTCCCGGTACTGGAAAAAAACAAAACAAAACAAAAAAACACAAAGAACTTTTTTTTCTCTTTTGCCATCTCTGGTTTTGTTTTCAAATCAAACACAAAACTTCTGGGGCTGGGGATTTAGCTCAGTGGTACAGTGCCTGCCTGGTAATTGCAAAGTGGTGAGTTTGATTCCCAGTACCGGAAAAATAAGTTAAAAAAAAAAAAAAAAAAAGGGAAGCACAAAACTTCCAAAGAAACACTAAGTTCTGAGTGGAACATCCGTTTCCAGTGCTGTCACAGGCACCAACAATACAGAGATGAATAAGTCACTCTCCTGAGCACCTCAGTCTAGTAAAACAGCCTACCAGTGCTCACCCCACGTATTCAGATCTTCCCAACAAACAAAACACCACCCTCCCGTCTACTATTTTTCAAGTAATTGCACTAAAGCAATTCAGTTTTTCTTTCTCACAAAGTAAAGTCTACCCCAAAATACCTCTCCTTCCTGCAACACAGCAATAATTTATTTTCATGTTGTCAAAATGTTGCTACAGAAGCATTTATCCCGACTTTCTTGGCAGACACATTGTAAAATATCCACAGCGTTGTTGGAAATATTCCTTCTCATTACTGTGAAAGGCAGGATGACTTTTCTCGTCTGTCCAAAAAGTGTAAATATGTGTATATATTCATAGTTATTTGCTCCAAAATGAATATTATCATTGGTAAACCGAGTCCAGAATGGGTCTGTAACTTTCAATGTAATTAATAAGAAAAAGATTATAATTTGGAAAAAAAACTCAAGGTGGCCTTATCTTTAGAACGAATACAGCTGTCTGTGAGCCTTGCAACTTAGTTTGTCTTAAATGTTGGTAAGCCATCTACACGTAAGTGTACTGGTCAAATGTTATCATTTTTCTCCTTTCACATTGACAAAAGACTTTAAAAGCTAATTCCTCATATTAGAGAGAACACTGAGAAATCTGCCTTCTAATACGGCACTGGTAGAACTGTAAGTTGGTATAATCTTGCTGGGGAAAAATTAGGCGATGAACAGCAAAAGTTTTAAAACTAGAAACTGTTCATGTTCTTTGGCTCAACAATTTTGCTTTTAAGAATTCATCCAGTTGGTTGTGCGAACACACAGCTGTAATCCCAACCCCTCAGGAGAGGACGGCAAGTTCAAACCCATTCTGGGCAACTTATTAAGACCCTGTCTCAAAATAAAATAAAAAGTACTGGGGACATAGCTTAGTGGTAGAGTGCTTGCTTAGAATGTAAAAGGTCCAGATTCAATCCCAGTAGCACAATACATTGATAAATTAATTTGTATAAGAAAACAATCAGAATTAGGGGGGAAAAAAGGTTCATCACCATCTTACTCATAATAATAACAAGAACAACAGAAGCCTGAAGAATACAAATTACTCAGCAATAGGGATTAGTTGGCTGGATTATGGTATGAGCGTGGGATAGAACCCTATGCAAAAGATGTTAAATAAGACATAGTGGTATAAGAAAACGTTTATGAAGTATTTGAAATACTTCATATTGCACATACACGTACAAGCCCAAGGCTGCTGGCTGAACTCAGAATTCATGAATGCCCAGCACATAGGATCTACCACTAGCTAAACAGCCTATATAACTGCATCTTTTTTTTTTTAAACTTTTTTTTTTTTTTTTGGCTTTTTTTTGCTTTTTTCCAGTACCGGGAATCGAACTCATGACCTTGCACTTGCCAGGCAGGTGCTGTGCCTGAGCTAAATCCCCAGCCCCTTATAACTGCATCTTAAGAGGTATAAAACCTTGTAAGAGAAACGTCACAGTGACTTCCTCTGAATGGCGATGTGATAAATGGTATTTATTTTCCTTTCTGTATTTTTCTCTACTGTCTAAATTTTTACTGTAAACATGTAGTACTTTTGTAATGAAGGAATCTCTTCCTCCCTCCCTCTCTCTCTCTCTTTCAGTCTCATTTTTTAAGCCAGACCTTTCCCAGCTCACTATCCAAATGGGAGGAGGGCATATATTCAGGAGAAAGTGTGCAACCGTGTCACGATGCGTTCAAAGCACATTCTGGTTGCAGTTGTCTGCAAATCATTTGTCAGGCCTCAAGTACACCCTCGGCTCAGGAGCTCCGCAGTTTCCTTTCCCTTAGCAGCACACAGTCCAAGGAGGAGCACCTCAGTGGGCTGGCGCGGTGCCACGAAGCCTTCCAAACCCTGTTAGAACAGCAGAGGGCCCACTCCCACCCCGCCAGCGACAGATGGTGAAACAACCGCTTGGCTGTTGTTCATCAAGCCATATTGGTGCAGACACAACTGAAAAAGCCCAGCAAGTTCTCCTGGGCCAGGCCAAATGAGTTCTTTCTCCAGGGAGAGCTGTGCCGTGCCAGCTGGCATTCTCGCAGCACCCCTGGCCTGTTTCAGGGGTAGAGAAGGGGTAAGACCAAGAGAGGCCCCAAACTGAAGCCCTGAGCATTGCCATCAGAGAGGAGCCGGGCCGTGAGCACCCCGCACACACTGTCAGGAAGTGACAGATTTGCAGGAAGCAAAAATTCCACAAGACAGCAAAATGCAAAGAGGCCTGGACCGTGAACCCGGAGTCCTGGTGATTGTTACTTCTCGCTTCTCTCCACCGCCTTTGAATTTCAGTTCCTCCTTCCATGAAATATCGGGAATGGGGGTGGGGAGCAGATGGACAAAATGAGCTACATAGCTGCTGCTAGTGTTCAAAAGCTTTATGGTGATTGGTAGCGAAGTTATACAACATACATTTCTGTCAATAACAGTTTACTTAATGTCCATTCAACGTGACAAGGAGGGGCCAGTTAAAGAAATCACTCATCGCCCAGCGCGCTGCCTGTACAGTTATCCACGGTACCATTTACTTCAGGAACGTTCTCCCCCAGACAGAATTTTCTCCGTTGCCAACCAAATTTATCCCACCGCTGAGGGGTAGTGTGCGTCCCGCGTACCGGGAGAGCGTAGTTTGGGTGGCTTGAATCCACCCTCAGAGAGAGCCAGGTAAGTGTGAGCTCCGCCGTTTTCTCTCTGGCACCTTAGGAAAATTACTAAAATCCTCCCAGCTTCAGTTTCTTTACCTTTAAAATGGGGATGTAATGAACAGTGCTTCCTGGGTGCGACTGTAGGGAGTACATGACCTGAAGTACATTGAGTAAACTCTCAATAAATCACTGCTGATATTGTTGTTAATGTAGGAAATATATTTTTATAATATTTTTAGTTTTTAGAGATAGGGTTTTACTATGTAGAATGGGCCAGTCTCGAATTTAAAAGCTTCCTGAATTAGCCTCCTAAGTGCTGAGCCTGCAAGTATGAGTTACCACACCTAGCAAACATAATTTTTTTTCTTTTGGGGTACCAGGGATCAAACCCCAGACCTTGCACATACTCAGCGAGCACTCTATCACCTAGCTACATCCCTGGTCCTATAGAAACAAGTTTAACTTCAGTTGAAACAAAGAATAGGACGGGTGTGGAGGTGCACCCCGGTAATCCCAGCACTAGGGAGGCTGAGGCAGGAGGATTGCTGTGAATTCGAGTCCAGCCTAGGGTACATAGTGAGTTCAAGGCTGGCCTGAACTGCACAGTGAGACCTTGTCCAAAAAGACAAAACAAAACAAAACAAAGCCCACAATATCTTGGAATGCTAGATTTTAAAGGGGACCTTAGAAACAATCAATTTCACTTCAATCATTCCATTTTCCATAAGGAAATCATGACTCTGAAAGGTTATTTATCACTTACTGAAATTTGACTGCCATTTCAGAAAGTCCTTCCAAAATGAATTTGGCATTTTGGCTGAAGAGATCAGCTGACCCTTGTCCTATCTTCACAAAATTCACTGTGACTGAACCAAGGAGACTCAGAAGTCCTTCCTGTGTATGTGCCGCTCAGCCTGGTTTTTCCTGTTGGTTTTTCCGGCTGTTTTTGGCTAGTCCAAAAAGAATAATTTCAAGTTTAGGCAAGCCAAGTTTGTTTCATTGATTTCAATCAGAGAAAAATATCTTTTCTAGAAATCAGAACTGGATGTACAGCAGTGTCTGAGGGCAAGAGGAAGACGGAGCACAGAAAGCAAATACTGCGCAGGATCACTCACACACGGGTTCAAAGAAAGTGCATTTCAGAGTGGAGAGTAAAGCGGTGGTAACTCCAGGCTGGGGAAGGCAGGATGGAGGGGTGCTGGTGAGTGGGGCCAAGGCGAGTGCCAGTAGGAAGAAGTTCTGGTGTTGCACTGAGCAGAGAAGTGACGATAGTTGACAGTGAGATATTTCAAAAGAGCGAAGAGAGAGGGTTTTTGAATGTTCTCACCATAAAGAAATGATAAATGTTTAAGATAGATACTCTTATTACCGTGATTTGATAATTAGATTATGTCTACATGTATCCGAACATCACACGATAGCCCCATAAATATGTACAAGTATGATATAGCAATCAAAAATTTAAAACAACTTTTAATAATCAGAAAAAAGAAAATAAAAAGAGATGAAACTAAGACAGATTAGACAGAAAGGGAGTGGTCATACTTCCTGTGCTTTCTACACGCCCAGAGACTCGCTCTGTCCTGATAAAAATCCTTGTGAATTCACTTCTTCTTCTTCTTCTTCGTGGTCATACTTCCTGTGCTTTCTACACGCCCAGAGACTCGCTCTGTCCTGATAAAAATCCTTGTGAATTCAATATCATGATCCCTACCTGTGCAGGTGAACAAGCTGCGGGCCAGAGGTCACCCTGCCTCAAGTCCAGTAGCCAGGAAGGAGGGACTTGGACCTTAAATCCAGGTCAGTCTGCTTCCAGACTCTTCCATGTTGCTGGCCACTGTGGTCGTTGGTATTAATGACATTCAACTGATAGAGAACCTGTTGGTGTTCACAAAAAAATCTATCACATTAAATGGCTTCTACAAGATAGCGTAGTCACATATTTGGAGAAAAGAGGTCTGTTATGTAATTCATAAAAATGTGTTGAATATCTACTAAATGTTACCAAAACACTGAATTCCAATCCTCAAGATTCATCCAAGTACTATAAGTAATCCTATAGTCCTTCCTAATATGGCTTTCGTGTGCTACGAATCACGGTTCTCGTAGTGTCAGAAGAGAGAGTGAGATTTAACAGATTAAGATGAAGAAATAATTGTGTATGTTTTATTTATATCAAAAATGCCCTAAATCCAATCTTCTTAGAACCGATCGATTCATCTTGCACAGCCTTTTTAAGAGCAAAGCTTTAGTGTTCTCCTTGACTTCTCCCTTCTGGCTTTGTTTCAAAGTGTTTTTCCAGTCCACTTACAGTTCAGAGCAGATGTAGATGCTGGCCTGCTCCCAGAGACTGGCTCCTAAATCATGATTCCCCATTCCCCACAGACTGAGTAGTGCAGAAGTAGAAAATGACTTCAGCCCACAGCAGAATCTGTGTTCCTGCCAGCCCAGCGTAAGCCCACAGGACTCACTTCTATTTGCAGCAATCTATTTTTTTAATTCCCAGTCCATGCTGAGAATGTATAGTACATCACATGTGGGTGATTTAGAGAATAGTCTGTCTCCCCTCTATGCAGCATTGTCATTTTTCTTCCCAAACTGGAAAAGGGAAAAGTCCTCAGAAAGCCTAAGACCTAGATGAAGAATATCTAGAATTGGCTATGATGCAAATCAACGTGATCTCAAAGGGAAAGTAAAATCGTCTTTAAGAGAGTAACCGAGAATCATTTCGAATCTGAACGAAGTTAGAGCGTGTGACTCAGAAGACCAAACAGCACAGCTCCGGGTCATGCATGAGGACGAAGGGCAGCTGTGTCATTTCCCCGTTACTGACGAATACAGGAAACTGGATGGTGTTGATAAAGAGCAGACTCGAAAGGGGACGGCTGTCAGTAACCCAGCCCTGTATTACAGTAAACTACTCCAGAAAAACCCCAGCAGGAACCTAAAGAAACAAAAATAGTGTTACAGCCCTTACTTCCAGCACATTTAGAGAATAGTTCACAGCAAGCTGTTTGAGTACAACTGAACGTCTGCACTGTAGCTAGAGCAGCAACACCACACGGAACACTGATGGCCAATTTGGGGGCTTGAGAACCCCTCTATTCAGTTGTCTTCTTCACTTCATACACTGAAATTCTCTGAGCTGTGGCACTCCCCGAAAGAGGCTTATTGACCTCTTTCACTTATTCATTCAAGTATGTGCTGAGCTCCTACCATGGATGAAGCACTGAGTGAGACCCGGGGCATAGACTGTTGAACTGGAAAGCCAAGGGCCTCATCCAGGCAGCCTTCACTCCAGTCATACGTCTTCTGTCTCAGTGAGCAAATGGTAAGCAAGTCATCGGTGGGAAATGCTCAGGGCTCACGAGTGGTATTTCAGGGTGGATGTGTCTTACTACCAATACTGAGTTTTTTCTCCTCCAAGGGATTCCTCTGTATTTTAGCTACAGAATGTATAGTATAAAATGATAGTTTTTTAAAAAATCAAGAACCTGAACTTTAAGGAGAATCATTTATTGCTCCAAAACTGCACTAAGCTTGCCCCACCTGAACATCTCTGCTGAGTGAAAACATAAGGCACAAGAGACACACAGTCATCAAGAGTGTGGCACACCGGTCCTCAACATACATAACTCTAAAGAAACAATTTATTACTTCCTATTAACGTTTAGTGAACTCTGACAAATTAACACAAAAGGGTAGGCATGAGAAGTATCTAAGCAGGAGGTCTAAGCAAATAAAACTGAAAATAATAACTCTCTCATAGGGGATGTCGCCAGGCGTGGTGGCGTGTGCCTGGAATCCCAGCACTCAGGAGGCTGAGGCAGGAGGATCCTTGCGCGTTCAAGACCAGCCTGGGCTACAAAGTGAGCTCAAGGCCAGCCTGAACTGCATAGCAAGACCCTGTCTCAGAAAGACAAAAAAAAAAAAAAGGGATGTTGGAGCTCATCCTTTTCATCATAGGCGAGGAAACTGAGATTGCCAAGAGAGAGAGGGACTGGCTCTGAGGCACAGAATCCAGGAAAGGGAAGGAAGTCACTGAGGATGCGGGAATGGGGTTGAGCTCTGTAAGCAACAGTGATGAGCACTAGTTTCTAGCACCTCATCAGTAAAAGCCCACTTCCTCCACATGGAGAAAAAGTTAGGAAAAAAACCCCCAAACCTGGGAAAGTAGCGGGGAGCCACGCCTCAGCTGAGACCAACAGGAAGCAGCAGAAAATGAGTGTCACTGGCTGCCTCCCACGGCGCGAAGGTGAGGGTCCCAGAGCCAGCGAGTGCAGCGGGTCTAGGAAGGTAACAGAGCCCGGGACGTCCAGCTCTGCAGATGCAGCGGTGAATAAGGCCAGGAGTCTGTTCTGAGGAATTCGGAGTTTAGAAGAGGAAACAGACTAACAGGGTGACAAGTGGCAAAGTGAGGAACACAGGGAGCCCCAAGGGAAGCAGGTGATAAATTCAGCTAGCACAGCATCATGGAGGAGGAGGGGTTATTCTAGGGGTACTGAAGAATAAATGGGAATTTTCTGGGTAGACGAGAAGGGAGAGACCATTGCATTCTAACAAGAAAAGAGTATTGCGAAGGTAATACTGTAAACTGAGACCATGTTTTACGGCTGAAGTTTAATCATCAGTGGGGAAAAACAGTAGGAGATGAATCTGTAGAAATAGGTAAAGACTGAGGATATTACTCTGAAGAAAGCTAGGGAAGCATTTCCTTTTATTTCACTTTATTTTGAAAACCATTTTAAGCCTCCAGACAAGTTTCAATAATAAAAGACATGACATACAACACTTGCTTACCCTGCCGGGTGTGGTGGTGCACGCCTGTAATCCCAGCACTCGGGAGGCTGAGGCAGGAGGATCGCTGCGAGTTCGAGACCAGCCTGGGCTGCAAAGTGAGCTCAAGGCCAGCCTGAACTGCATAGCGAGACCTTATCTCAAAAAGACAAAAATAAAAAACAAAAAACTCTTGCTTACCATTTACCTATTGTTAATATTTTGCCCCGTTTATAACACTCTCCCTCTCCCTCCCCCATATCTCTATAATTTTTAAATCCATTGTAAGTAAAAAAAATTAATCATTGCTATGGGAACATTATCAGATTTGTATTTCAAAATAATTAGGCTAGGAGTGTAGCTCAGTGGTAGAGCACCTGCCTATCATGTGTGATGCCGACGTGAAATCCCCAGCTCTGCAAAAGAGGAAAAGGAACCACCATTGTCACGAAGGCAGGGAGATCTTTAAAATTACATATTAGAGCCAGGCATGGTGGTGAATGCCTCTAATCCCAGCACTCGGGAGGCTGAGGCAGGAGGATCATTATGAGTTCGAGGCCAGTGTGGGCTACAAAGTGAGCTCAAGGCCAGCCTGAACTGCAGAGTGAGACCCTGTCTCAAAAAGACAGAAAACAAAAACAAAAACAAAAAACAAACCCAACCCAAAATGACATGTTAGAGGTCTGGAAGTAAAATAAAGCCAGATAAAATGAAGGGAGTGTAAGTGGTGCTGAGAAGTGTCTTCAAGAAAGAAATAAGCATTGCCAATTGGTCACTGTATTTGAGAGCCATGGGAGAAGAGAGCAGAATCAAGCTTTTGAATAAGGAACTGAGTGGTGGGAGGGCCTCTCAAGACAGAGAATAATCATAACAATACAAGAACATAATTATGTTCTTCGCACTGTTCCAAATGCTTCTATATCTATTTTTTTTTTAAATTTTTGTCTTTTTGAGACAGGATTTCGCTATGCAGTTCAGGCTGACCTTGAGCTCCTTTTGTAGCCCAGGCTGGCCTAGAACTCGCAATGATCCTCCTGCCTGAGCCTCCAGAGTGCTGGGATTACAGGTGTGCACCACCACGCCCTGCTGGGTTAATTTTTTAATTTAATTTTATTTTTGTCTTTTTGCCAAATGCTTCTATATCAACTCACATAATCCTCACAACAATCCTATGCCGTTAATTCTTTTAGTAACCTCATTTGACAGATGTTTTAAGGTGATGCAGTCCATTTTTTTTTTTTCCAGTACCGGGAATCGAACTCACAGCCTTGAGCTTGCCAGGCAGGCGCTGTGCCGCTGAGCTAAATCCCCAGCCCCGATGCAGTCCATTTCTGACACTAAACATAATGTAATCTTTCCAGAAGCTTCTTTTAAAAAGAGCAAGGGAAATATGAGCCATGGGTCAGGATTAGCTTAGAAAACTTGGTACACTGGACCTCCATTCCCATCAGGAGAGACCTTGAGCCTCTCCAAACCTCCAACCCCAGCTTGAATGCTGAATGTAACACTAATTTTACAAGCGCTTTTATATGTTTGTAATGTTAAAGATGACATAGATACCATATTAAATAACGAGCTTTAACTCACGCAGGGAAAAAAGTAAGCCCCAAATGCCAAGAAGTGAAAAGTACATTTAATCACAATTTTTTTCAATGACATAAAGCAAAATGAAATGGGAAATCGCCTTTATTTCTTCTTGAGTCTTCAAAATGGTTTTAAATCACTGAAATAAAATCAGCATCTCCCAGGCGCCCCCTTGTGGCCCTGCTTAGTGATTTCCAAACATGTTTTTTATTAGTACATACTTGCCATACATTATGATCACATTCATCACAGGGAATTTGTAACTGTATATAATGTATCTTTTTTTTTTTTTTTTGGTTTTTTGGTTTTTTTCCGGTACCAGGAATCGAACTCATGACTTTGCACTTGCCAGGCAGGCACTGTGCCGCTGAGCTACATCTCCAGCCCCTTATATAATGTATCTTAATTCTTTTCCCACTCCCCTCCCCTCCCTTCAACCCTTCTTCCACTCCCATTTACAATAGTTATGTTTCAATTTTTTCCTTCCATTCTTTCTTTAAATCCCTTTTCCCTTCTTTCCCTTCCCTCTCCCCCTTCCCTTGCTCCCCTTCCATTTCAAGATGTTCTACCTACTTCCAAATATTTATCTTCCATTTTGCTCCTTATGTTACCCTTTAGGTTTCTAACACGAGAGAAATAATGCAATATTTAAGCTTGTGTGTCTGATTTACTTCACTCAAAATTCTGGGTGCATCCATTTACCTAAAAATAACTCAAGTTTATCATTCTTTATAGCAGAGTACTACTCCATTGTATATAAATACATTGTATATATATTTGCTTTATCCACCCATCTGTTGATGGGTATATGGATAGTTTCTAAGATTTTTGCTATTATAAATTGTGCTGATATATACATGGATGTGGATTTATCACTATGGTACGATGCTTTTTACTCTTTCCAAAAGATACCTAGAAAGGGAATGACTGGGTCAAATAGGACCTCTAGTTTCAGTTTTTTGAAGTATCTCCTTACTGATTTCCATAGTGGTTGTAGCAATTTACATGTCCCCCAACAATGGGGAAGAGTCCTTTTTTCCTCACAGCATTTGTCTGTCATTGGTTGATTTCTTGATAATAGCCAGTATTTCTGGAGTGAGATGGGACCTCAGGGTTGTTTTAATTTTCATTTCATGAATGACCAATGATGCTGAACATTTTTTCCATATATTTATTTACTGTTTGTACTTCTCCATCTGAGAAGTATCTATTAATCTCAGATGCTCATTTTTGGATTGGGACTTTAAATTTTGGGGGTCTTTTATGTTTAGCTCTCTTTATATATTCTGTATATTAGTCCTCTGTCTGAGGCGCTGTTAGCAAAACTTTTTTCCCATTCTGTGGGTTGTCTCTTCACTGAGTGTGTGGTTTCTTTTGCTGTGAAAAATCATTTTAATTTGATATGATCCCACTTGTTGATTCTTTGCAGTATTTCCTGTGAAACTGGGGTTTCGTTCATAAAGTTTTGCCTATGTCAATGTCTTCAAGAGTTTTCCCTATTCTGTCTTCCAACAGATTAAGGGTTTCTGTTTTAATATTTAGATCTTTGATCCGCTTTGATTTTAGTTTAGTGCATGGTGAAAGATATGGGTCTAGGTTCAATCTTCAGCGTGTGGAAAGCCAGATTTCCTCGCACCATTTATTGAAGAAGCTATCTTTCTTCTACTGAAAGTATCTGGCCCCGTTGTCAAAGATGAGGTAGCTGAGTGTGCTTGGAGTTGTTTCTGCATCTTCTACTCTGTTCCATTGATCCTCAAGTCTGCTTTACTTGCATGGGCTGTTTTGTTTTGTTAGTGTCATGTTGTTTTTATCACAGCAACTTTGCTGTAGAACTTCAAATTGGGGCATGAGATGCCTTGCCCTAGTTGCCAACAAATGCTTTTCCTATTCTAGGTCTCTTGGTTCCATACGAATTTTAGGATTGTTTTTCTAGTTCTGTGAGGTATGTTATTGGTATTTTTATTGAGAGTACATTAAATCCATATAACAGTTTTGGAAGCATGACCATTTTCATTATATTTGTCCTGCCTATCCAAGAACAGGGGATATCTTTCCATTTTCTGATATCCTCTTCAATCCCCTTGTTCAGAGTACTGTAGTTTTGAATGTAAAGATCTTTCACTTCCTTCAGTAGATAGATTCCTAAGTATTTCATTTTGCTTGAAGCTATTGTGAAAGGGGATGTTTCCCTAATTTCTCTCTCAATGATTTGTTGTGTACAAGAAGGCTATTGACATTTGAATGTCAACTTTGTATCCTGCTATGCTATCAGATTTTGTTCTTAATTGTAGGAGTCTTTTAGTGGAGTTTTTGGGGTCTTATACATAGTGTATCATGTCTTCAACAAATACTGATAATTTCATTTCTTCTTTCCTATCCATATTCCTTTTATTTCTTTCTCTTGTCTAATTGCTCTGGCTAGTGTTTCGAGAACTATATTGAGTAGGAGTGGTGATAGTGGGCATTGTTGTGTTCTTGATTTTAGAGTGAAAGCTTTCAGTTTTTGGTCATTTAGTACAATGTTGGCTGTTGGTTTGTCACAGATGGCTTTCATTAGATTAAGATAAGGCCCTTCTATTCCAATTTTCTTTAGGGTTTTTATCAGGAATGAGTATTGGACTTTGTCAGTTGCTGTTTCTGTGTCTATTAAGATGATAATGTGGTTTTTGTCCTTGGTTCTCTTAATGTGGTGTATTACATTTATTGATTTACAGATGTTGAACCACCCCTGCATCTCTGAGATTAAATCTACTTGATCATGGTGTATAAACTTTTTTACGATTTGCTGCTTTCTGTTTGCCAATATCTTATTGAGGATTTTTGCATCTATGTTCATTAAAGAGATTGGCCTATAGTTCTCTTTTTTGGTTGGGTCTATCTCTGGTTTTGGGATCAGGGTAATGCTTGCTTCCAGGAATGGCATTGGGGGTATTGCTTCCCTTTCAATTTCATTAAAGAGTTGGAGGAGTAGTGGCAATGAATTTTCTCAAAATTTTTTGTAGGATTCAGCAGTGAAACCATCAGGACCTTTCTTTTTGTTTTGTTGGTAGTTTTTATTGCTTCTTTAATTTCATTGACTGATATTGGATTATTTAGAATATTTATATCTTCTTGATTCCGTGTTGGTAGTTTATGTGTATCTAGGAACGTGTCCATTTCTTTAGAATTTTCCATCTTATTAGAGCACAGTTTCACAAAGTAGGTACTAATGATCTTCAGGCTTTATGTATGATCTGTTGTGATTTTGCCCCTGTAATTCCAAACTGCATGGATTTGGGTCTTTTCTTTCCCTTTTTTGGATGAGGTTGGCTAAAGGTTTGTCTATTTTACTTAATTTTTCAGATAACCAACTCTTTGATTCATTGATTTTTTATATTGTTTTCTGAGTCTCAATTGCATTAATTTCTGCTCTGTTCCTTATAATTTCCTTCCTTGTATGAGCTTTAACTTGCTCTTTTTTTCTAGAAGCTTAAGGTTCAACAGTAAGTTACTTATTTAAGATCACTCTATTTTTCTGATGTGGGAATTCACCACCATAAATTTCCCTGGTAGGCCAGTTTTGAATGTGTCCCATCATTTCTAGTATGCCTTATTGGAATTATCACTTAATTGCAGAAAATGTCTAATTACTTCTTTTATTTCATCAGTGACCCCTTGGTTGTTCAGTAAGGTATTATTTAATTTCCACGTGCTTATGTAGTTTTTGTGTTTTCTTTTGCCATTTGTTCCCAAGCATATTGAACTATGATCTGATAACATGCATGGGATAATTCAATTCCTTTACATTTACGTAAGGATCTATGAGCTAGTATGTGCTCTGTTTTGGAGCAAGTCCCATGCACTGGCAAGAACAATGTGTACTCCATTGTCTTTGGGTGGAACACTGTAGATACCTGCTAAATACATTTTTTCAAAGGTTTGGTTAGGCTCTAACATTTCTTTGTTGATTTTTTTGTCAAGTTGATCTATGTATTTATGACAGTGGGATATTGAGGCCCCCATTAAAATTGTATTCATGCTTATCTGATTTTTCATATCCATTAGTGTTTGTTTTATATAGTTGGGTGTGCTGATTTTGGTACATATATCTTTATGATTGTTATCTCTTCCTCTTGGATCATTCCCTTCACAAGAATGTAGTGACCTTCTTTGTCTCTTTTAATCAGTCTTGACTTGAAAGCCACTTTGTCTACAAATAGAATAGCTTCCTGTGCTTTTTGCCAGGTTCCCATTGCATAGAATAATGTTTGACTTTCATTCTATGAATTTCTTTTTAGTAAAATATGTTTGTAGTATGCAGTGTATCATTAGATCTTGTTTCCTGATCCATTCTGCCAGTCTGTTTCACTTGACTGATCAATTGAGATGGTTCACACTGATGGTTATTACTGATAGATATTGATTTATCCTTGTCATTATATTATTTTTCCTGTTGTTTGTTTCCTTTCTTTCCTTTCTATTTAACTGCTTGCCTTGCCTGGTGTATTAATTCTATTGGGATTCTTGAAATTGTTGTCTTCATTCTCTTTTTCTAGAATATCCTTCAGAACTTTTTGGAGTGCAGGTTTAGTGGTCATGAATTTCTGCCGGTGTTCTTTATCATGAAAATATATTCTTTCTCCATCAGTCTTGAAAGATTATTTTGCAGGGTACATCAATCTGAGCTGGTGTTTTTTTCTTTTAGGGCTTAAAATATTTCACTGCAGCTTCTCCTTAACTTATGTGTTTGTGTTGAGAAGTCCATTGTGAATCTGATGGATTTTCCTTTGAAGGTGATTTGGTTTTTTTTTTCTAATTTAGCTTTTAATATTCTGTTCTTGTGTCAAATTTCTGGTATCTTGACTATTATATAGTTTGGTTTCATTTTTGTCTGATCATGGCTATTTTGGTTGTCTGTGCCTCACTCATCTGTGTGTCAATTCTTTTTCCATAGTTGGAAAGTTTTTCTGCTATTGCTTCTGTGAATGGTATACCTTTGTGCTGTTTTCTGATTTTTCATTGATTCCAATTAATGTTATACTAGTCTCCTTTGCTTTTGCCTTTTCTTTTCTGTCTTTCTTTTCTTCTTCTTCTTCTTCTTCTTCTTCTTCTTCTTCTGCTTCTGCTTCTGCTTCTGCTTCTGCTTCTCTTCTTCTGCTTCTTTTTGCATTTTCTAGCAGCTTTTTATTGTGTCCTTGCTATTATTAAGAATTACTTTATTCAGTGGTTGCCAACCACAACTCTGTCTTCCAGATCTGATATGCTAGCTTCACACTGGTACATTCTTTTGCAGATGCTTTCAATGGAATTTTTAATCTCCTGCATTTTTGAACGAGCCTCTTATGAAATCCAGTTCTTTCCTATGTGTAGTGGATTGATAACTGGTGGTCAACTTATAACCCCCTGCTGAATTGAGTAAGTGTGGTGCTGGGTATGGGAGGCCCACCTGGGGATTGTTGCCAGCAGTATAAGAGGCAGACCTGGAGAAGAAGGAGGAGGCTTTTTTGGGAATTAAGAAGGCTGTTCGGAGCTGAAAGGCTGTCAGGAGTGGAGAAATGCTGTTGAGAGCTGATAGAAGCTGTAAGGACCTGTTGGTTGTTTTGGAGGAGCTCGTCATGCTGGCTTTCCTGATAAACTTGGCTGTTTTCATCCTCCGAGGAGCTCGGGACCTCATTGGCACTGAGAATGGCTTCAGTTCACTTTGGGGAAGCTCTGGTCCTCACTTTGAGCATCACTTCGTGGTTCTGGAGGGGAAGATGGTGCACTGCCAGTCTCGGGGAGAAGCTTGCTGCATTAGCTTTCCTGCTGGAAACTCAGCCATCTTGATCATAGGAGGAGCTTGGGACCTCACTGTTGCTGAGAATGGCTGTGGTACCTTTCAGGGAGAGCTCTGGTTCTTCTGAGAGTTGCTTCCTGGCTCCAGTGCAGATCCCTCAGCCTGCTAGCACAGGTCCTTCATCCTGCTAGATAGACTTCCTTGATTCCACCACTGACCTTTGGGCCTTCACAGCACAGATCCGTGAAACAGGCCTGCATGAGATGTTGTTATGGGCTCTGGGCCTCTCCAGTTGAACGTGTGGGGGTATTGTTATGAGCTCTAGGTATTCAGCTGGACTCATGTAGGACATTATCACGGGACCCAGGCCCTCCACTGGATTCCTGGTCTACAGTGTGTGGGCAGATTACCTGTACTCTCTTGTATATAGTTCTTTGGGTGACTATTATAAATAATTATATAAAATATGTGTACTGTATTATATTGTGTTTTCTTGAAAAAATATCCCTATAACCAACACACTATGTCAGGCATTCATTATTTCCATGTCTTTCCTGAGCTCCTCCATTTTTTAAATCTGTATCTACTCTGGATTAACTAATCATTTCCTTCATTATGATCATCATCTCTTTATTTTTATTTTATTTTATTTTTTTAATTTTGTTTGGGTTTGGTTCCACTATTCCCCAGTGAAGCCACATTTTTGTTGTTGTTGTTGTTTTTTCTGGTACTGGGAGTTGAACTCATGACCTTGCGCTTGCCAGGCAGGCGCTGTGCTGCTGAGCTAAACCCCCAGCCCTGATCATCATCTCTCTAATAACTTGTGTAATTATTTCTGTTTTGGCTTATCAAAAGACTTATTCATCTGTTCTGTTACTTCTGCTGCTACCATTTCAGAAAATTCAGCTGGGCAGCTTTTGATTTCTTCCACCTCAGTGCTCCCTAAATTTGCTTAAAGAGGTTGTTTTGTTTCTGCTTACCACTCTGCTACCTTCCTAAAAGTCCTTCCCAAATTTTTCTGGGGAATTTTTGTTTTAAGTAGGACAGAATTTACCTGGGGAACTTTTGTTTTGGGTGGAAGTGGGTACTGGAGATTGACACTATGGTCTCGCACATCCTACACAAGTGCTTTATCATCAAGTTACATCTCTAGTTCCAATTTTTTATTTTGAGATAGGATATTACTAAGTTGTGTAAGCTGGGTTTGAACCTTCAGCTTCTTGCCTGACCCTTCTAAGTAGCTGGAATTACAGTCATGCACCACTAGCCTGGCTTTACCTAAAGAACTTTATGAAAAGTCTCAAGAAAAGAAAAGTCTCCAAGGTTAAAGCTCAAATTCCAAGAATCAAGTGGGAAGAGTTCTGTTTTGTGTTGTTTCGTTTTTTTCTTTGCAGTATTGGAGCGCAAACCATGGCCTTGCATATCCTAGGCAAGCACTATACCACTGAGCTATACGGATGGCCTTAGATTTATATTTTTGAAAGCTCTCTAAAATTTGATGACTAGCCACTGTGAAATCCTATACTTGAAAAAATTCATTTTCCCTCTGAAACCTAAGAAATAAAACTTTAAGAGCCAGAAGGAAACTGAGAGGTCATTTTGTCCTGTTATTTCATTTTACATATGAAAAAAACTGAAACCAAAGACATGAAATGGTTTTCCCAAGGTCACAGAGAATGCGAATGTCAAAGTCAAGAGCAGAACCCGATGTCTCTTGGCTCTAAATTCAGCGTGATTAATTGGAACAATGCTGCCGAATCCGATCCACCTCTACATGTTTATCCCATAACTCACTGAGAGCTCTACAATGTTCCCACACTCCACATCTCCTTTGAGGAGAGTGCAGCCAAAGTTGCCAACAGATACACTTTGAAGATTAATCTTTCCTTTTTATATTTGGCACACCTTAAAGATAGACGTTAGGAGGCACAGGGAAACTAGCAGGAGAAAGTGCACGTTCCTTACAGGACAAACCATCACACAAATCTTTCCTCTAGGACTTGTACATAACTGATATTGGGGGAGTGCTGAGAAGGCTCCTGCCCCACAGATATCAAAGCACTGCCTGTCATTTCAGTTAAACTTTATTCCTTTAGGTCTTCAATTTGAAAATGCATCTGAAGCTGGGAGAAATGATGTAGACCTGTAATCTCACCTGTTTGGGAGGCTGTCATTCTCTCTTGACAAGCATCTCTTGAGTCCAGGAGTTCTGAGCCAACCTGGGTAGCATAGTGAAACGCCCTGTGTTAAAAATAGGGAAAACCGTCTTCCAGTCTGTCCCTGGCCAAGGATTAGCTCATCTTTAGGGGGCTAAACCCTGGGCAAGGTATTGAAGGGAGAATGGAATTTGGAAAGCAGGAAAATAGCCCTGACAGAGTTGTTCTGCCTCATCACTGTCGCAAGGTTACCTTCTCTTTTTTACCACCATAATTATATTTTTCTGAGATGGCTTTGGGTCCTTTGCCTCTGATCTCTTTCCATGCTCATTTTTAAAAATTCTGAATTTATCTAAAATCTTTCACTCCTTAAAAAAAAAAAAAAATCTTTCACTCTTAAAAGTTAGAGAAGTGTCACAGGCATCTCTTGGGAGCTCAAGGCCCCACCGTTGACCCACTGAAGCAGAAGTGGCCTTTTCACAAGATCCCTGAGTGATATGTATGATATAAAGATTTAAGAATCACTGTTCTGAAAGATAAATTTCAGATTCCTGTGGTTGGGTGAAATACAAAATGTCATTTTGGCCAGTTTTGATTTTTCTCAATTGTATTAACATCTAGGGTTTCATGGAACATTTCCATGATTCCAAGAGGTACAACTGCTAAATGTATAAATATTTTAGCTTCGAGGATTATATCAGAACTAGTTTCCTTCTCTTGGTCTCCTAATCACACACTTAATTTTACCTATCCTAGTACATTTGCTTTCAAATGCAAAGAGAATTAGGCAGCGGACATTAAAATATCAAAGAAGCCAGCAGCTGAGACACATAGATTTCAGCAAATTACTAGGTTTTCTTAAATATCAGTCACTACCTCAACAAGATGGAGACAGTAGTGTCTGCTTTGTGTATTTCCTAAGACTGTTAAAGGATCAAAGGTATTCTCAGGCTTCAATTGCCATAAGGCTTATTGTTTCTTTCAAAACTTCCTATTTGCCAGACATAGTGTTATCACTGCCTCTAGATGCACCCCACCAACACGACCACCAGCTCCTTGTACTCATAGGCAGGGCCTTTCAGAGACAGCTGAATCTAGGGTATGTGAATATGGATGAAGGGTGTGTAATAACTAAATCAGTCCATTGATTGGTTTAGCATAGTTCTAGATGTGGATAGTTTCAGTTACTTTTCTCATTGCTGAGACAAAATACCTGACACTCATCATTAAAGGAGGAAAGATTTATTTTGGTTCACAGCTTGTAGAGGTTTCAGTCTATAGTCAGCTGCCTCCAAGGCAGGGTGGCATGGCAGACAGGCATTGTAGGAGCAAAATAGTTCATTGCAGGCCAGGCAGGCAGTAGCAGCAGCAAAAGCAGCAGCAGCAAGCCAGGATAGCAGCACTTTCTGCCCCTTCTATTCCATCTCACCTAGGGTGTGGCACCGTTAATCCCAATGTCACATACTTAATCTAGCATTACATACCCTAGATCCACCCACTTCTGAAAAGCCTCACTAGACCACATGAGGCTTTGGAGGGACACATAGATACAAGCCATAAAATGGATAATGGGAAGGTCCATCGTGGGTATGGGTAGCACCAACCAATATGCCTATAGCTTAGATGGAATAAAAGGGAAAGAGAGGCTTACTGATTGCTGCTCCCTGCCTTCTGCCTGTCCTGCCATGAATTGTTTCTCCTCTGCCATACCCATCTGCCTGGCCATGCTGCTTTGGAGCCTGCCAACTATGGATTGAGACCTCTACAAACTGTGAGCTAAAAGAAACCCTTCCGCCTTTCATTTGTGGTGTCAGGTATTTTGTCCCAGCAATGAAAAAGTAACTAAAATACATGTTAATGAAGGCCTACAATCCCAGAATTTAGGAGGTTGAGACAGGAGGATTGATTACAAATGCAAGCTCAGCCTGGATTATACAGTGAAACTCTGCCACCACTTCCCCACCAAAAGAAAAGCTTTCTATTTATTTATCTCCACTGCTACTACACTGAACCACCATGTCTGTCCGAAGCCTAACTTCTTGGTGACCCGTGCCTCCAAGACTCTTCAAAGCATCATTTAGCCTGAAATTTAAAAAGATTTTTTTAAGAGCAGGATTTTTCCTCCAGAATTCTCCTACCTCAAACTGTTGTCCTGGCTTTCTAAGAAGGGTCCTTAAGGAAAGTCCCAAGTCACCTTTGGCTCATTTGGCCCTTAGATATGATGCTTCCCCCTTTCTCTTCCTTGCCACTCTCCAATTATATCTCTGGTGAAGTTAGGAGTCAGAGAAGTAATCAAGGAACAATTTAATATCTTTCTCCTGCTGTCTCTTTAACCCTTCCTGTGACAGTTTCTTCTCTGACTCTTGGATGAAAATGCCAGGAGTTTCTATGATTTTTTCAGTTCCTTTTTGGGTAATACAAAATAATACAAACTGGGAATAGTGGCACATACCTGTAATCCCAGTAGTCTGGGAGGCCGAAGCAGGGGTATCCCAAGTTCATGCTCTGCCTCAGAAACTTAATGAGACCCTGTCTCAAAAGATAAGAAGGGATGCGGATGCAGCTCAGTGGTCCTGGGTTCAGTCCTAAGTAACACACACACACACACACACACACACACACACACACACACACTTTGAGTGGTAATCACATCTTCAGTTCAATGTTTAAAAGATCTAGCTACATACAATCATCAAAACACAGAATTCATTTCAAATTAAATCTTGCCCTCGCCCACAACGGAGCCCCATAGGGGCTGTCAGCTTGTAGAGAAACAGCGTGGGTCATGGTCCCTTCCAGTTTTCTCCCACTTGGTGCCCTTGCCTTGCTCAACCCCTTCCATCACCCGAAGTATGGGTTTTGACTCTACTAGAAAAGTGAAGCAGAGGAAGAGAGGAGCAGGAGGGAGGATTAAAGTTCTTTGCTTGTTGATATTATTGTGTGACGTCACTCTAAAGGTGAAAGGCAAACTCTTTCTCCTGCCAGCCTCTCTTGACTGCAACTACCGATGACTCCACGCATTTTGCCTGTAGACTACAGAAGGAACTGACACTAGCCTGCCGTGTAAACTGAACTCCTCAGATACTCATTAGGTTCTCTTATTGGTCCCACCAAAGTCCTCTTCTCTTGTCAAGGTGAAAGGGTAGTGCTCATCCTTCTCCCCCTTGGAGGGGTTGGCAAAAATCCTCTGCACAAATCTTTCCTCTATTTCCATTCTCTTGATCTTTTTATATCCTTTTGAATCTGAGGAATTCAAGAGTCATGTTTCTAGTTTCTGTTTGATTTTTTTTTCCTCCGGTACCGGGAACCGAACTCACGACCTTGCGCTTGCTAGGCAGGCGCTTTGCCGCTGAGCTAAATCCCCAGCCCCCATGTTTCTAGTTTCTGGATACCTACATTGAAAGAACTATAACATAGTTTATCTTGGAACTCACTTTGTTTCTGAGCTCTCTCTCTCTCTCTCACCTGAAGGTCAGAGTTTGCTTTTTAACACTGTCTTGCGTGGTGTTTCTGTATGTTTTCAAACACACACAGGCTCACTGACTGCTAGGTTTCCAGTCAGGGTGTCTCCCATTCATCCTTCTTGGAACACTGATCTCTCTCATCCTCCTTTCTTTTCCTCATTGTTAGTCAGGCATCTCCAATCCCTCATCCACATTGTAAATACAAATATATTGAGAGAATGAACATGAAGAATAAATGTGTAGGTCAAAGATACAAATGTGTTTATTTCCTACATGAAGAAATTTTAAAAAACAATAAAAATGAAAAGATACTCTAATTAATTATGCAAGAAATATAAATAAAAACTATAAAACATTATTTTCCACCTACCGTCTTGGTAAATATAAAATAGTGTCATGAGATCATATATTGGAAAGATATATAGAAGTTTAACTATTGTTGATTGTGGTGTAAACTGTTCCAGACTCTTTAGGAAATAACTTGTCATTGCCTTGTTAAAGTAAATATGTGTAGATCCTGTGTCTCAACACCTCGCTTCTACTATTCAGCTTGAGAAACAATCAAGAGTTCACTCAATCATATGTTCATGGAAGCACTGCTGGCAAAGGTGACCAACTGGAAACAATCTAACTTCCCCTCAGCAGAATGGGCAGCAGGTCACGGCATGTTCATAAAATGGGATGCTCTACAGCAGTAAAAATGAATGAACCACAGCTCTGTGTGGCAAATGAATTAATATCAGGGACATATGCTAAATTTTTTTTTTGGTGGTGGGTTTTGTGGAATTTTATTTTGTTTTGTTTTGTTTGTAATGCTGGGGATTGAACCCAGAACATGGTACATGCTGAGAAAGTGCTGTACCACTAAGCTGCACCCAAAGTTAACACTGTGGACTTAAAAGTGAGGTGCAGAATACTCGCAGTATAACATCTTTTGTATAAAGTTCAAAAGCAAGGTTAATAACATATTTTGGACAGACATATAAAGACATGCAGCAAAATCGGGCTGCTGGTTTTTTTCTAGATCAAGAGATACAGTAATAAAGAAATGATACAACAAGGGCTGATCAAAAATATAATGAATGTTTACCTATAAAAAAACCTACTACCATAAGAGACACATTGCTAAGAAAGATGGAATAAGTGTGTTCAAAACAAGAGGCGGCATTTTGAGGGGGATTAATGGTAATCGTAATGTGTTTTTACTACAATAGATTTTTTAAAAACTTTAAACATTCACTGTATTTTGTAATCACACCTCATTGATCAAATGTTTATGGAAGTTTCTGTCAAATAAAAACATTATGGTGTGTCCTTATCTTCTTTACTCACCAGATCTGGCACTGTGTGAATTCTGGCTCGTCCCCAAAGTCAACATCACCATGAAGCATAAAACTTATGAATCATTCTGAACATCACGGCAGCCACGAAAGCATAGAGACTCGTGAAAGAGGACTTGCAGAGCTTCTTCAGGATGGGGCACGAGTAATGGGGTAAGTATGTTCAAAGTGAGGGTGAGCATTCTGAGGGGGATTAGTGGCCATGAGTCTTATTGTAATAAATATTTTTAAAATGGTAAACATTCATCTTTTTAATCATACCTTTTATATAACTGATAGGCACATGAGTGTTTATTATATTCTTTATAACTTATCTGTATTCAGTGCATATTTTATGCATAAGTGACATATTAATAAATGTTTATATATACATAAAATCTTGATAAAACAAAAAGTTAGCAGTTCAGTTGTTTTCCCTTTTATTATTCCTTGTCTCTGCTATAATCGATTGTTTGTGATTGTTCAGGTGCCCACGGGGCCTGGGATTCTCGCGGGTCAGCCTGTTTTCAAGGCTACCGTCTGAGCACTAGTCGAAAGGAACCATGTTGTTCAGACACTACGTTTGGTATTAGACAATCGGGCAAAGTGGAGGGTAAGAGCTACCTCCCAATTCTGGCTCTGCTGTTTATAGATTCAGTTTTAAGAGTGCTGGCCTCAACAGAATGGAGCTAACAACTCTAACTTCACAGGGTTGTTGTGAGGTTAAAATGGGATAAATATACACCAAGTACAAGGGACACAGCTAAGGACATGTTAATTTCCTCTCCTGTCATGAAAGAAATAGGTAAGAATGAGTGCTCAAAATGACATACAAGTATCACCATTATTTACAAACTAAATGGAAGCCTGTGCACTATTTTAGATGCTCACTGTTCTGTTTGACAGATATTCACTGAGTGGCTACTTTGTACCAAATATTTTGATGATGGATGAGGAACTTCAGCCTCACAGATGAAGATGGTATCCATTACAACCTCAGGGATAGACCTAAGGGAGAAAATTGGGAACCAAGCCACACACTCCATAAGAATGGAGGAACAGAAAACAAGCGAAATGTTTAATAAATAATGACAATATGACCCTTGGCGCCAACACGGTACTTAAGGCCATTCATACTCTCTGGCATTGCTGAATCATTGCTAAATGGGGGAAACATGAGTTCCTGAAGCTACCTAAGTTGGTTATGTCATCTCTGGCTGAAATGGATCCCAAAATATGTGTCATCTCCTGGGCGGGGAAGGAAGGATTTTAACCCCCGGAAAGTGAGATAGTATTTTGCTCTGGTTTACAAAAAAATACCTATTGAACTCCATTACCAGAAACTGCCTCCTGAATGACTCAAGGAAGAGCTGAGGAAAGGATGCATATTTTTAATTGATTTTGTCTTTCTTTGAGCTGAGCTCCAAGCTGGCTAATAAATTTTTAAATTCCCAAAGAGCCAGTTGCATTCACAGTGATTCCAAAAAAGATGTTCTAATTTGGGATGTTACAGGCATCACAGCCATAAATCATCACAAACGAAATTGCTGCTTTGACTGATCGTGGGCTATGTGAAATGATGTCCTCTTTGTCCTTCTCATCTGCTTTCCCCTTTTTCACTTTATTGGGTATCAGTTCTCAAAATTATGGCTATGAATCCAATGTACCCTCCTATTAATAATTCAGATGTGAGGTCAGAGAAGTACCATCGGACTTAGAGCTGGCCACTGCAGCGCAGTTATTGTCTGCACTGCTCAAGGTCACATGTCTTAGCTCAGTGGTTCTCAAACTTCCATATGTATGACCTGGAGGCTTTGTTAAAGCACAGATTTCTGGGCTCCAGCCTGGTAGTTTCTGGTCTAATACGTATGGGGTATGGGGTTTACAAATTTGAACTTTTTAAAGTAACTTTCCACGTGTTCCTGATGCTTCTGATGCTTCTGATCCAGGAAACACACCTAAGAACAGACTCAGTTAATTCTAAGACAAGATATAGAGTCCAACCTCCAAGTATCTCAGTACTTTTTCCAAAAGATGTTCTCTCCAGTACAGATTTCTATGTGTTTGGTTTTTGTTTGTAATACTACCAGTTGAACCCAGGCCTTGCACATGGCTTCCAAGCCCTTTAACACTGTGATGTAGAGTCTAGGCTAAGGTTCTGGAAGCCATATCTGCACCTTTGCGATAAGGAGGTCTTTTTTCTCCACTAGGCATCCTGAAGGAGGAGGATATCATTTTAGCTTAAGCTAAAAGCGTGAGAATTGCTGACAAATCTGGGTATGGAATCAGGCAAACTGTAGGTTGACTTTGTGATTTGGAATTAGTTATCTAATTTAATTGAGCCTTTGTTTCTTCATATATATATATATATATATATATATATAT
>NW_004955434.1:1336010-1337890 GCF_000276665.1 Chinchilla lanigera | reverse complement strand
TTTTTTTTGGTCTTTTTGAGACAGGGTCTCACTATGCAGTTCAGGCTGGCCTTGAACTCACTTTGTAGCCCATGTTGGTCTCGAACTCACAACTATCCTCCTGCCTCAGGCTCCCCAGTGTGGGATTACAGGTGTGTGCCCTCATGCCCAGCTTCCTCTTTGATAAATTAGGATCTATTAGTTCCAAAGACCTCATATGACTGAAACATAATTCAAGATCTAACGTAGTTAGAAGACTGTAAGCACCTAATTTAAAAAAACATCCAATTTAGGGGGCTGGGGATTTAGCTCAGCGGCAAAAGCGCCTGCCTGGCAAGCGCGAGGTCATGAGTTCGGTTCCCGGTACCGGAGAAAAACCAAAAAAAAAAAAAACAAACATCCAATTTAGGTTGCTTGTTGTAGTTGTCATCATTGTTGTTTGTGTTTTTACTTTTCAAATGTGGAAACAAAAGTCCAGAGGGAGGTGTTTTAGCCAGTATCTCATGACATAGGGCAGAATGAACAGCAGAATCTGGTCTCTCTTTTTACCCCTCGTGCTGGGATTGAACTCAGTACTGCTAAGCAAGAGCTCTTGCTTCACCCCAAGTCTTCTAATGAGACTTGTTTTCTTTCAAGCCATCATATTGGACAATCATTTCTAAACTAGGCACTTAGAAACTAAACATTTTAGTAGTGAGAGTCCATTACATGGCAAAATAAATACATAGGCTTATATTTGGGTGCGGTGATGAATACCTATAATCCCAGCACTGAGGCAGGTGGAGGTGCAAGGACTGTAAGTTCAAGTCCTGCCTGGGCAAGACCTGGTCTCAAAATAAAAATAAAAAAAGGCTGGGCTGTAGCTAGAAAACCCCTAGACTCTCTCTCTCCAATGCAGCAAAAATAAAATAAAATAATTTTAAATGTAGATTCATGACAAACATTTTAGAGATCATATTAGCCAAAATCTGTGATTTAATCTTTTTTAAATGTGATGTTGGTAAACATTATTAGCAGTGTCAAAGAACAAAATTACAAACACTTCATTTAGATACCTAATTGGCTTTGTTTCCAAATCTAAAATTGGCAACATTTTTCCATAAAATGAAGAGTGTCTTGACCAGCTGAACAGAGGAGGTTGGTTTTATAGGCAGAGAAGAGTTGGAAAAAGCAAAAACAAAAATGAAAAAGTGGATTAGTCATTTCACAATTATTTTCCTTAAAGGTAGGGATAGGCAGATACAATGATAGAAAACTGATTGTTTAACCTGTTGTGTAAGGAATGAAAGCAGAGCAACTTCATGATCATGTGGCTGAAACTGACCATTTGGGAAATTTGGTTGTTACTGATTGTTCATTTGTCCTGGTTTCTTGGATGGTCAGCTAACAAATTAGATTTAGTTTGACTTTTAGTATGAATGATCCTGTTTTGTTTTTTCAGTTTGGTCTACTAGCTGGTGGTGGTACAGTTTAGTCCAAAATAATGGCCTTCTATGATTATTCTTTACAGTTGGAAGACAATAAAGAATTTATCCTGAAGCTGGGCATGGTTGTGCACACCTGTAATCCCAGCACTTGGGAGGCTGTGGCAGGAGGATTGTTGCAAGTTCAAGACCAGCCTGGGCTACAAAGTGAGCTCAAGGCCAGCCTGAATTGCATAGTGATACCCTGTCTCAAAAAAACAAAAACCAAAAAACAACAAAAAAAAGAAGGGGCTGGGGATCTAGCTCAGTGCCACAGCACCTGCACGGCAAGTACAAGGTCGTGAGTTCAATTCCCAGTCCTGGAAACAAAAAAAAATTTATTCGGCCTCCTCCTAACTACTAAAAGAGAACTTATAAGAAGTTTCCAAAATGTATTTTTCTTTCTGGTGGATTTTCCAAAAAGAATGTTTCGCCTTG
>NW_004955434.1:1276692-1333026 GCF_000276665.1 Chinchilla lanigera | reverse complement strand
TTTTTTTTTTTTTTTTTGGTTTTTCTCCGGTACCGGGAACCGAACTCATGACCTTGTGCTTGCCAGGCAGGCGCTTTTGCCACTGAGCTAAATCCCCAGTCCCCTATCCTAGATTTTTGAGGCATCTCCACATTGATTTCCACAGTGATTGTACCAGCCTACATTCCCATGAACAGTGGAGAAGAGTCCCTTTTTCCCCAGATCCCCTCCAACATGTTATTGGTTGATTTCTTGATAAAAGCTGTTCTTTCCAAGGTGAGATGGAACTTCAGTGTTGTTTTAATTTGCAACTCTCAAATGACCAGTGACATTGAACATTTTTTCTTATTTGTTGAGAGTGGCTGGAGCTGGAAATTGGTCATATGTGTGGGTGTCTCAAGCTGTCAAGCTACCTCAGTCTTGAGAAAAACATCCTGCCTGAACAGTTTCAGTCATTAGTCACTAGGCAGCATTGCCTTTCATGATACTAACTTTTCAAGGTTATAAATAAACGACCCTACTATTGCAGTTCAGTCCTTTTGCCCATCAGGTAAGGGGCCACTCCACCTGACCCCACCTAATTGTTTCTTGTCTTTATATTCTAAATCCCCTTGCCATTCTCTCCCAGGGACCACCGAGAGACCACCGAGTCCTACATTTATTTACTGTTTGTAGTTCTTCATCTGAGAAGTGTATATTCATCTCTGATGCCCATTTTTGGATTGGGTCTTCAAATTTGGGAGGTCTGATTTTTTTGAGTTCTTTATACATTCTCAAGAGTAAACCTTTGTCTGGGGAACATCTGGCATTTTTTTCCACATTGTGGGTTATCTTTTCACTCTGTTGGTTTCTCTTGCTGTGCAAAAGCTTTTTAATAAGATGAGATCCCATTGGTTGATTCTTTGTGATAGTTCCTGTGTGGTTGGTGTTTTATGCATAAAGTCTTTGCCTACACCAATGTCTTCAAGAGTTTTACCTATTCTATATTCCAGCAGATTTAATGCTCCTCTCTTAATATTTAGATCTTTGATCCTTTTCGAATTTAGTTTAGTGCATGATGAAAGATATGGGTCCGATATTAATCTTCAACATGTGCAGAGCCACTTATTCCAGCACCATTTATTAAAGAGGCTGTCCTTCTTCCAGTGAATGTGTTTGGCTCATTTGTCAAATATAAGGTCAGCCTGGGCAATTTAGTGACTTAGCAAGACCCTATCTCAAAATAAGAAATAAAAAATGGGATGGGAATGTAGCGCAGTGCAGATGTCCTGGGTTCAATGCCAAGTACCCCACCCACTCAAATTGGTGTGTTCTACAGGCAGCTGAAACCCTTCATAGGGTAACACAGCTCCTGGGAGGCAGAAGTACTCAGAGATCTGTTCAACCGTGCAAACACTAATGGCAGAGAGGAGGATGGAGAGTAGGACTCTGTTCCCAGTTAAATGCTTTTGGCACTGGGACCAGCTCATCACCATCATTCTTTGCTTTTAGTTTAATATCTTGATAAGGCCAGGAAACAAAGGGTCAGTGTTGGGCATTAGGACATCATGATGTGCTTTGGTGCTTTCTTATTTCTCTAGATGTGAGCCAACTATTACACACCCAAGGAGAGGGAAAGAGGATGAAAAAAAGAATTGAGATGAGTTATGAACACATACCAACTCCACACAAGGAATATAAACATCATGTAAAATGTACTGCATACATATAACAAAAAATTTAAAAATCCAAATACTTGATAAAGCTGGTAAGGCAGACTCAACACCAGTCTACCAAGGCACAAGTGGGGATTTATACCCAAGAAGCAGGATGGGGAAATGTGGTAGCAAATTGCTAAGAAAGATCAAGCATAAGTGGTTTCTGGCTAAACAGACTTGATAGGATTATTGCTGAAGGCTAGACTGATAAACTATGGAGGATGGTCAAGCACCAGGGGTCAGAGGGCATATTTTTGTCTACATTGATTTAGAAGGGTTCTTGCTCATGCCAGATTCCATGAGGACAGAGGGACGCCCAAGACTAGGCATCATGGAGCAGAGAACTCAGGGACCCTGCCTGAAGGTTTGGTCAGAGGAGAGTTTTTGTCACATCTAAGCCAACCCTTGGTTTACAGTAAGTCTAGGACTACAGGCATATTTTATTGTTGTTGTTGTTTTTGGTTTTTTTCCGGTACCAGGAATCGAACTCACGACCTCACGCTTGCCAGGCAGGTGCTGTGCCACTGAGCTAAATCCCCAGCCCCCTACAGGCATATTTTAAAAAGTTACTTTGATCTAAGGAACTAAAGCTCTTATTCTGAGAAGAAAGATAGTCATTAAAAGGCTACTAGCTGGCTAAATAGACAGGAAAAAGGCCTCTTCTCCCAACTCTTTGGCTCATGTTTGAAGCTTCAGTATCCAGATTTACAGTGACATGGACATTTACACATGGGAGGGATTTTCAGTTGCCTTGGAAGGACATATTGATGTGTAACAGATCAGTATTGAGGAGAAAGAATGTGTTCTCAGCCAAGGGGAAGGGAACTGTACATATCATGAAGCCCATGCTACTTACACAGCACCTAGTAACACGTAATCCTCACTGGGGGAGGTGTTATCCCAGTGATGGAATGCAAATCTCTTTAAAAAGCCACTTTGACCTTTTCTAAAACAACATATTCTCCTTCTGAAAACTTGGAATAAATCAGAAAAGGAATTATTTTGAAGTGATGATATAAATTATGTATGATTATCAATTGAATACTCAAGTATAATGAGATTATGGAATACAAGAGACTGATTCTTTTGAGATGCTGCAATACTGCTATTGTTAGGTTCATGGCCCAGCTGACCTCTGATAGGGAGCCTTTGTGTAAATTTGAAAAAGGCACCCCCTCCCTTGAGGGTGATGCAGCTCTGCGGGTGCACAGTTTGGCAGGCACTGGATCTTAGCTCTCTTTTGTCCTATTGGCTGGATGCCTTTGTGCAATGCACAAACTGCCCTCCCTTAAGTGGCAACCCAATTGCTAGTGGAAATGTGTGCCAGCACAAAATATTTAAAGGCTTGAAGTGTGTGTATGTGTGTGTCTGTGTGTGTTATCAGAGGACATTTGAAAAATGTAGAAGTGATTGACTCCTCTTATTTCAACATAGAGTTTATTTGCAAGAAATAAAGTGTCAGGCTCAAGAACAACACGAAAACAAATAGAGCCTTCATGATATAGAACTAACACCTTGGAGGGTGTGTTCAAAGCTCAGCTGATGGAGCCACCTTTCCCAAGCAAGAAGCAAACAACCCAATGCCCAGGGAATATAGATTTCAGAAGTGTCTCATATTTGCCTGCTGCAATGACACCAAAAGTTTTGAAAACTACTGTGTTGGGGTATGGATTTACAATGCTCTACATCCACCTAGATGGACTGGAAATTAGGGGGTAGGTATTGGCAATAAAAAGCACATAGGTATTAATATCCATTTCCTCTCCAAGAACTACTCGTTTCTGGTGTCTCAGCAGAGAGGAAGAACCACAGGAATCTGAGAGAGAGTTTCCAGAACAAAATGGATACACATCTTCCTATCTCCCCTGCCTACTACAAGGGCCTAGAGACTTCGTACAAAAGAAAAAGATAAGTCTGGCCAGAGATCTAGGACTTAAGGAGTGACATGACAACATGGATTTTCTTCTTGCTTTATATAACATTTTGCCCATGTGAGGCTGAACTCAAACATGGTAGATTAATTGAAGTGGCTGAGGAAATTTGAAGACATTCCAATATGTAAAGTGTGGCATGAGTACTGATGGTTTCTTTTAGCCATATATACAGTGAGAATCAGGAGAAATGAGCAGGGCCAAATGATTTAGCCTGAGTGCTAGATAAGTTTGAAAATGCTAACAGGTGTAGACAAAAAGCCCCAAGAAAACTCAGCTCTTTCTCTAGCTAATGGACAAGGAAAAGGGCAGCTTATTTGTTATGGTTTAGATCTAAAATGTCCCCCCAAAGTCTTATGTGTTCAGAGATAGGGCCTGGTCTGAAGAGGTGGGTCATTGGCGGTCATGACCTGAGAGGGTGTATTTATGCATATTCCTGTCCCCAGCTCCTTTTTCTTTCATTGCCTCGTAACTGTCATGATGTGAGAAGCTTTCTCTGCCTCGTCCCTTTCCCATGCCATTTCTGCCTTGGAGCTGGCTGACCATGGATTAAAACCATGAGTCAAAATGAACCACTCCTCCTTTGAAGAGTGTGTCAGGTATTGTGTTCAGTAACAGCAATATTGGCTAATACAGAAAGTTGGTACAGGGAGCAGGGACTTTGATGTAATTGCACCTGATCATGTAGTTCAGAAGCCTTTAGAAATGGTTTGTGGAAGGAGTTTGGAAAGATTTGAAGATGCTGGCTACAGACACCTTGAATACTATAAGGAGAACTTGATGTGCAATTTTTGTCAGAGCTCAGACTAGAATGCTCATAGGGATGCAGACAGTAAAAGCTAAGTTCACAAGGTTTCAGAAAGGAATAAGGACTATACTGGAAATTGTGCTAGAGGTCATATGTATTTAATTTGGGCAAAGAATTTGTCTACATTTTGCCCATGTTCTAAGATGTTGAGGGAAGCTGGATTTAAACAGGGTGAATTAATTGATCTGGCTGAGGAAATTTCAAAGCAGTCCAATATTCAAACTGTGGCATGGGTACTGCTTTTAGCCATATATACAGTGAGAATCAGGATAAACTAGCAGGGCTTATGTTAAAAGTTTGCAGATTGGCCAGAAAGGAAGCACCCACAAATTTGGGGCCATAGAGAGCATGATTGCTAAAGGAACTAGCATTAAAAAGAAGGCAAGTATTTTTGCACCAGAAGAATAGGAAAGATGGCTTGAGGGCATCTCAGGAACCAGTCAGACCCCACCCATGTCAGTTTCAAGGATGGAAAAGGGCAAACTCCTTTGAAAGACTTTGCTTTGACAAGAGAGTTCAAGGGTGCTCTGCTTACTCACAGCCAACTAGGGAAGTGAATCCTGAATTCAGCCATCCAAGCACTAGGAGGCCTCTGCAAGCATGGTCCATAGGAGTCTAGCTACTGCTAAAGATGGTGGCAGACCATGGCGTCTTTCATGTGGTATTTGTTTTTCATGCATGCAGAATGCAAGAGTTTTGAGTCATGAAAGCTTCCACCCAGATTTCAAAGGAAGACCTGGGAGACCAGGAAATGTGCCCCTGAGAGGGCAGAGCACAAAGCTGTGAAGCTGAAGCCAAAGATGCAATGAAGACCCCCAGAAGTTGGAGAATGTGGAATGCCTTGTAAAGCAAATCCAGAACAAGAGAAAGGTCAAGTGACCTGTAAACGGCAATGATGTAGGGACAATAGCATTCAAGTCCTTTGAAATTTACATCCTACCACAATCTGCCCTGAATACTGTACATAAAGCTACAAGATTTGTTTGCCTTGTTGGATTTCAATCTTGCTTTGATTTGATTCCTTTCTATCTCCCTAGTTCTCTCTTTTGGATTGGGAATGTTTATCCTGTGCCACTGTATACTGGAAGTATTTAACTTGCTTTTTTATTTTACAGAGGCTTATAGCTAAGAGGGTTGGATGGGAAGCCTTAAGTCTCAGAGAAGACTTTAGACTTGGGTGTTTCAGCAATGGTAGAACTAGAAAGACTTTAGCAACTCTTACAAATAGATTAAGTGTGGCATCCTCTTCCTCCCTGTGTGGGTGACCTGCAGTTGGGAGATTCTACCGTGGGAACTGGTGTATGTGGGGGCCACGCTCCCTTGCTGAAGCCAGCTGATAGCAAGTTGTCCTCAGGAAATGCCAAAATCGGGCACCCTCACCCCAATTTTAAAGACACAGCTGTTGTGTCAGATGGTCAGTTGAAAGATATTACCATGACTACAAAGGAAAATATGTTATGTTCTTTTATACTCTTGATTTCACCTTTGTGTGCTCCATAGACATAACTGCTTTCAGTGACAGGGCAGAAGAACTTAAGAAACTTAACTGCCAAGTGCTTGGTGCTTCTGCAGATTCTCACTTCTGTCATCTGGCAAGGATCAACATACCCAAGAAACAATGAGGATTGGGGCCTATGTATATTCCCTTGGTGTTAGATCCTAAGCACATCATTGCTCAGGATTATGGGGTGTTAAAGGCTGATGAAGACATCTCATTTAGGAGCCTCTTTTTCATTGATGATAAAGGCATCTTTCAGCAGATCACAGTAAATGACCTTCCTGTTGGCCACTTTGTAGATGAGAGTCTGAGACTCATTCAGGCCTTCCAGTTCACTGACAAACATGGAGAAGTGTGCCTGGCTGGGTGGAAGCCTGGCAGCAATACTATCAAACCTGATGTCCACAAGAGCAAAGAGTATTTCTCCAAGCAGAAGTGAGCAGTGGGCCATGAGAACAAAAGCTCTTTTGTACATTTTTTAATGCTTTAAATACAAGATGTGTGGAGCAATGCATGTCTTTCGTATGGGAGTTGGGGAAACCATCTTTTCTTCCACTGGTAGTCATGGCCTGAGCTGTGTTGAGGGGTAGACCATCTGGTAATGTATGACGTACCAGTAGCAGGGCCAAGGCCATTCACTGACCTTTTGTGGTGTCTATTAAACTTGAACTGAGAAAAAAAATAGAAATAGATTAAGTGCATTCCATATAGTGGGATGGGACATAAGCCTTTTGGGGCCTAGAAGTGAGATGGCATGCTTTAGGTCTAAAATATCCTACCAAATTCTCATGTGTTTAGAGGTGCACCTGTTTGGAAGAGGTGGGTCACTGGGACTGTGACACGGGAGGGTATATTCTTGCCCTTGGCTCTTCCCTTCTCCCTCTGCTTCCTGGCCTTCATGACATGAGCAGCTTTCCTCTACCATGCACCTCTGCCATGCCATTTTTGCCTTAGAGCTGGTCAACTGTGGACTAACACTGTGGACCTTTAAGTTGCAGATGCTCGGTATTTTGTTCCAGCAACAGGAAAGCTGACTAATACATTGGCAAAAGATCACTTTTAGTACAGTTGCTCTATGCTAGCCAAATGCTCCAGAAAAAATTGTGACCCAACCAGCAGCAAAGGCAGAATGTGAGCACAGGCTTACCTTGCATAGCTATAGCAAGATGCTCCTCTTCCCACCTAACTCTCTGATGTGAGGGAAGGCCAAGTGGGGAAGCAAAACTTTTATCCTCACCTGGGAAAAACAGCCTCATATCATCACTCACACTAGGAACAGCACCAGATAGCAAATATTTCAGTCTTTGCAGCCATACTGGGACCCTTACTCTGCATTTCAACACAAAAGCAGTCACAGTCAACACACAAACAAGTGTGGCTGTGTTTACATTTTTTTAAACTTATGAACACGCACAAGAAAAAGAACAAAGAAAGAAATCTCAATTTAAGTGAGAATAATCACTAGACTCCAAAAGCAAGATTATACAAATGCTAGACTTATCAGACAAAGACTTGAAAAGCTGCCATGATAAAAAAAAATACCTTGAACAAGCAAATACAACACATTCACAACAAATGAAAAAATTAGTGACCTCAGACAGCTGTAAGTCGCACTGGGTGCACACAGACAGGACATACCTAAAGTGGTGCTTCTTACTCCTCTAGTTCATAATTCATCCTGCCCCTGAAAGAGGTCCTGGGAGGAGAAGGGACTACACAAACTCAGATCCCTTTTTCAGCTGCAGATATCCAGCAATGCAAAGAACAGTTAGGCTGACTATCAGAGGATCCTCGTATGTTTAGAGATGGGTTTCAAACTTTGGTCCTGGCTTTTGACTTCTGATGGTGAGATGTCCAGTTCATCTTGGCCACTTGCTTTATCCCAGATAAAAGACAATCCTACAATAGGCTAAGGACTGTGTAAATGAGCAATATGCTTTAAGAAGGGAAAGAAACCACCCTGGAGAGGCTGTTCTCTCTGCAACAGAACCAAAGTGGGACTATAAGACTAGTGCAGGACTAAAAATGACGTCTGATATTATAGCTGTTCTTATGCTGGGGATGAAAAAGTATATTAAGAAACTTGTTAATTATGATAAGGTGAGCAGGTTAATTATGATAAGGTGTTAATTATGATAAGGTGATACAGGACAAAGAGGAAAATCTAGTTATCTTCCAAAGCCAATTAGTATAAGGCTTTTATAAATATAGTAACATAGATCCATTTTCCAGGGAGGCAGAGGCACTGTGGGACACCATTTCATTTGTCTATCAGCCCAGATATTCAGTATAAATTATAAAAACTTCGTATTAGTCCACAGACACATATGATCCAAGTGTTTGACACAGACTTTTCTGTGTTCAACAACTGGGATCCACAGGAGGGTCAAAAGAGACAGGGGTAAGATTATGGTGGTCACAATTGACAATGGTATGTCATGCAAATCATAGAAAACCCAAAGACAACTGAGGAAAGAGTTCCTGTTTCAAGAAGTCTGGACACTGGGCCTATGACTACACTAAGCCACTGCCTTGACCTTGCTGCAGGTGTGAGGAAACCAATGTGCCTGAGTCATGGCACCAGAGGGCTGACTATCCTGCCTCCATAGAGAGGTGAGGGCAGCCAAAACCTCATTTTCTCCTCTGCGGATTGAGGACGCCCAAGAGTATCTACAATGCCTCTGCTCATGGATATAGCTACTTCCTGTGAGGAATGCTGGGTAATCTGAGGTGTCATGGTTAAGCCAATTTGATTATTTATTGACATACACTGGCCAAGGCCAAAATGGATTTTACCTGTTGGGATTACACCAGGTCTCAATGACCAAATTAGCCAACAAGTGGATCCTGCTGCATGGTATAATGTGAGGGCAAATTCAGCTACGCCAGTAGTTATAAAACTAAAAGACCCCAGCTGATTTCCTAACTGAAAGCAGTATCCAATCAAAGAGGCATGTAAAAGCCTCCAGCCTCTCACAGACAGGTTTCTCAAATATGGCCTTCTGAAGCCTTGTCAGTCCCCTTGCAATACTCTCATTCTCCTTGTAGTAAAACCCTCAGGAAATATACAATAGAACAAGACCTCTGCCTCATTAATGAGGCTGTCATCCCAATTCACCCTCTGCTAGCAGATCCATATATATTCTTTCCTAAATTCCAGGAGACACTAATTGGTTGTCAGTCTTAGATCATAAAGATATGTTCTTTTCCATTACCCTACATTCAAATTCCCAGTTTCTATTTGCCTTTGAATGGAAAAATCCCATTTCAAGGGAAAAGCAATAGTATAGTTGGACAGTTCTCCCACAGGGGTTTAGAGATAGTCCTTACATTTTTGCTTGGGTACTAGAGAAAGACTTAAGGAACCATCCTGCAGTATGTAGATAATATTCTAGTTTGCAGGCCAACTGAAGAATTGTCCAATCATCACACTATACAAACCCTCAAATTTCTAGTTAAGAAGGGATATAAAGTCTCAAAGAAAAAGGCCTAGATATTCCTCCAAAAGTTTTAATATTTGAAATATATTCTTGTACCTGGGGAACAACAGCTGTCTAGGGAATATTTCCAGGCTATCTCTGATCTTGGGACTCCTGTCCTCAACAGCATTCTTTCCTGAGAATGATCAGTTTCTGCCTGATCTACATACCTAGTTCTGGCCTAATAGCAAAGCCTTTATATGAAGTTGTCAAAGGCCCTGAGGCTGTGTCCCTACAGTGAAAAAAAGTGACTGACAATGCTTTTAAAGAAATAAAGCATGCTCTTACTCAGGCTCCAGCACTGGGAATACCTGGCTTAAGAAAACTCTTTTTCCTCTACATAACACAAAAGAGAGGAATTGCTTTGGGTGTTTTGGCTCAAAGGCTATGGCACTCAGTGCCATACTTTTCAAAAATATTAGATGGGGTAGCTACTGGATAGCCTTCCTTCCTGAGAGCAGTAGCAGCTACAGCTATGCTAACAGAGAAAGGTACAAAATTAACTTTAGGATAGTAACTAGAAGACATGACTCTACATCAGGTCAAGGTTATTTTACAGACAAAAGACTATTTTGTCTTTTGTCAGGGAAATGGCTTATTAAGTATCAGGCCATGCTCTTAGACACTATGAGGTTATTATAGGAAATTGCATTACTCTTAATTCTGCCTCTTTCATGCCTGCAGACCCATTAAGTTAGCCACTCTTGTGAAGAAGTGATCTTCCAGACTTATGCAAGCAAACAGGACATCGGTGACCTGCCTTTTCAAGACTTTGGGATGTGGCTTACTGGTAGAAGTAGCTTTGTCCAAGAAGGATGTCAAAAGGCTGGATATGCAGTTTTCAGTTCACAAGAGATCACTGAGGTAAAACATCTTCCCTGAGGGATCTCTGTTCAAAAGGCAGAGCTAATAGCTCTTTTTCAGGCACTGATATTAGGAAAAGACATAAAGCTAAGTATAAATATAAATAAATATAAATATAAATATGCCTTTCTGGTGCTACATGCATATGCAGCAATCTGGAAAGAATGCTTTGTAACAAATAAGCAATCATCTATAAAAGCACAAGCAGGAAATTCTGTAACTCCTACAGGCAGTGTGTGGGGAGTGGCTGAAGCTGGAGATTGCTCACATATGCAGGGATAAAGCAAGGCCAGCCCCAAGAACATAGACTGCCTGAGGTGAGCTATGTAAACAAACTGTTCCAGCTCTAAGAACACTGACAGCCTGAGGTAATCTGAGCAAACAAGTTGCTAGGCAGAGGGGGGTCATGGGACATCAATCTGCCAAGTGTATAAATAAATGCACTGCAGTCATGGGGCAGTCCTTTTCTCCCATCAGAAGACACAGCCCCACCTGACCTCAGCTTTCTGCTTTCTGATGCTTGTCTTCATTTCTTCATCCTCCACTGCCTGCACCCTGGGAGGTTCAAGAGCTGCACTGGATGCAGCATTTTGGTGTCCCATAACAGGGATCTAGGGTACACAGAAACTTGTTATATAGCAAGTGAAAGGACACCTCTGAGAGTGCACACAAACAAAAACAGGCTCGTGAGAAGCATAAGAGAGAGCAGTGCATTGATACTGATTTCATCAGTTGTAAAACATGCAGCAGAAACAGGCTCATTAGGGCAACAATTATAAATAGAAATGCTTGTTGTATTATTGATTCCCATATTTAGTTTTTTTGTGGACTTTGATTAGGGAGTATCTCGATAACTGTAGTGATCCCTCACCTATCATGGGAGTTATGTTCCAGAAACCCTCGCCATAGGTGAAAATCTGCAAAGTAGCGGCATTATATTTATTATTTATATATATTTTAAGGCTTTATAGATCCTTCCCATACTCCTATAAACCCTTCCCACACTCCTGTGTGCTTTCTCAGGGAGACCCTTCTTCCCAAAGCCTCAGCTTCCAGCTGGGGTGGCGCCTGGGGATTCCCCGGGTGAAACAGCATCTCAGCTCTGAGGGCAGGAGGGGAGGACAGGGCAGGTGTGGATGGACGGCGACAGCGGGCTGGGGAGTGGGGTGTGCCAGACCCAGGTGAGCCACACCCACAGCCCAGCCAAGCCTAGTGCCTAGCCTGCACCGTTCACCCCGCCCAGGCTGGCTCCTAGCACGGGCAGGGGCTGGGGGTGGTGCTGCATGCCCTCCTCCCGTATAAGCACCTGCCCAGTGCGGGTCTGCTTACATGGCCAGTTGACTGCCGGACTCAGCCTGGCAGTAGTGGCATATTGCATTTCCATTGTGTACAGTATGGTATTCATTTACTGATGAAATACATAATGCACAGTATGGTATTCATCTACTGATGAAATACAAATTGTACAGTATTTTATTTTGATTTAATATTCTTTTAATATGTTTCAATTAACTTTTTAATATTTTTATAGTTTTAAATTTTTCAGGCAAAAATAATTAAAATCATAAACATTACATAAATACCTATATACCCCAAATCCCACGATACAGCAAAAACTCTGTGATATAGCCTTAGATATATATATTTTTAAAACCTGCAATACAGTGAAGCTACAATAAGTGAACCACAATATAGGAAGGGAGGACTATACAGTTGTTGAGATGACCACAGAGGATTTGTCTTGGAGCACTATTTTAAAACTAAGTCCCAAGCAGAAAAAGGATAGTGGAGCAACAACCCCTCTATGGGGCTTAAACCTTCTAGCTTTGCTCAGGCGGATAAGGAGCTGTCGAGGACAAAGAAGACCTTTCCCCACTACAAGAGTGTTTTGCTGTAACTTCCATTTCTCAGCCACCCAAAGTAAAACCAATAACTTTAACTACACCACAAGTGTCTACTTTCGCTTTCTCAGTTCAAAAAAATTTTGCTGTGTCACAGGGCCACATCATGTGGGCTACTGCTGCCCCACTGTGGGAAGAGGCCATGGCCATAGGCTCCCCACTCTTCATGGAGACAGAAAGGGTGCCGTGGCATGGGGAGCTTGCCTGAGGCAGCATGGCCTGGCTTGGAGTCGTGGGTAAAACTCAGTGCCAAGGGAGACTCACGGGAGCCTGTGTCATGGAGTTGATGTTTGCACACTGCTGTGGGCTGTGGTGGACACACAGAGAGGCACAGGCCCACCTGGCCCCACCTCCCACGTGCTGTGGCATGAGCTCAGCTGTGGCCCCACCTAACCTTTAATCTGCTGGCCCACCCACACCATGGCACTCACATCAAACATGGTGGTTAGAAGTTCTTGGTCTGGTGGACAAGTGAGTGGGCAGCAACAGGACAATGACACTCTCACCTGGCTTTGCCGCTGCAGCCTCCCCTGCCAGCCCAGAATGCCCATACAACTCTGTAGTCCATTGATCACTGGATGATGATGGAGCCAAGGCCCATGGCACCCTCCCCTGGGGACCTGAGGCTGCCTGCAGGCACTTAAGACTGACAATGGCCCGGTTTATATGAGTGCTGCTTTACATTTTGTAGAACTTTATATTTCCCTTATCATAGGAATTCCTTATAACCCTCAAGGTCAAGGAATTGTTAAATATTCTCACCATACCCGCAAAATTCAATTACAAAAACAGAAAGGGGAATCCCCTACAAAATTCACACCTCATAATAGACATCATTTGGAGTATGTACTATTAACTTTTTAAATCCTACTAGGGATGAGACTACAGCAGCAGAAAAACAATTCAATCAGTTAAAGGAAAAGAAGTTAGAAAGGGTCCTTTGGAAAGATCTTTATATTAGACAATGGGAGGGACCTAGCCTACTACTTATTTGGGGTCAAGGCTATACTTGTGTCTTTCCAGAAATGCTGAATGGCCTATCTGGGTGCCAGAGCATGCTGTCCAGCTGTATCATGGACCCAGACCTGGAAAAGAAGTTGATTCCACCTTTCAAGAAGCTGATGCTCAGTCCTATGGCAGTAATGCCTCAGAGAGTATGCCACAACTGATAAACAAGGATAGGGCTAAACCCAACTTGTGGCTAATTAAAAAAATTGACCGAGGATGCCCACAAGATGGTAACCAAAAATGGGAATCAAAGGTCTGAGTAGGTGATAGAGTGCATGGAGATAACTGAGCTGAAAGGTATGTAAAAGAAAGGGACATGAAAGTTACCAGTATTCTTAAGACCAAATAAGATACAAAAAATATATATTAATTATAGGTAAATGATTTTGTTCCTTCCAAATTCTTCTTGTAGGAGATCTCTGCTAATTGATCTACAAGAAATTCTCAGTAGCCTGTAATTATGAACTTCTAAAATTGCAAGCTATTATAATTCAATTTGGTTAAAAATATATTTGAGTGCACTCTGATTTTGTAAGATGTTTGTCTGTTTGTCCAATCTGTTAAGCTGTGTACTTGTTTGTCCAATCTGTTAACAGCTGTTTTTTATGTGAGCTCAACAATTTTTTTTTGTTTTCTGGTACTGGCAATTGAACTCACGACCTTGCGCTTGCCAGGCAGGTGCTATGCTGCTGAGCTAAATCCCCAGCCCCATCAACAATTTTTTCTTTTCCTTTTTCTTTTGCATTTTTGGACTACTTGTTTATAATTTAATTTGGTTTATTGATTTAAAAAACATGCTTCCACCTGGCTTGCCAACTGGTCAATATAATATCAAAATTGGTTTTCATAAGTCATCAAAAATTGTTAACATAATTAAACAAAAATCCTTTATAGTAGGAAGAAATTATTGGACAGGACTCCAACTGATGAATAACAAAGTAGCTATCTGAAAACATTATCCAGTTCTTGTTAATTAATAGAAGGCCCCAACGATCTCCACAGCCTTATGGGAGACCTTCAATAAATGTTATTAAAATATATTATTGTAATATGTTTACACTGGTCATTGTCAAAGGTTAGGTTTTCTAGAAATGAGACAGGTTTTCTGATTTAAAGATGCTTTGATACAAAACTAAATTAAGAAACAAAAGTTTCCATACGGCTATGACAATTGTTATTAATCTCATGGTGTATTAAATGTATTCATGCCTTCAGATGCACAGGTCTTCCAAAATGTAAAACAGGGATTATTTATGGTGATAGACTTTTCTTTCAGATTCAGACCTCTGCCTTTAACAAAGACTTATGTGAGTATGCTATGTATGCACCTATAAACTTAGAGATGCCTAGAAATTATACAGTGCAGCCAAAGTCACAAATTTCTCCAATGACATCCCATTAAATGTCAACTAGTTAGGGAAAAGCTTCTATGTACTAGAGATGATTGACTAAAAAGGCTATTTTATGTCAAAATGGAAACTTGGATGTGCACAAAAATGTCAATACTACTGTCATGCTACAATATTTGAATGGCTTTTGATTTCAAACTTTCTATGTAAAACTATCTAACTGTTGTCAGCTAACATTCTACAGGGATTCAACCAGCAGAACATCCATGGTTGGTAGGAAATAGTTCTACATTGTATTTCAAGGTGCTTGATCTTCAGATAAAATTATAATGTAAGCTCACTGCTCCCATTACAATGTAATGTCATTAACTTTCTCTTCTGGATGTTTAACAACTGAGGGGACCAAAACCTAGAATAACAGATGGGTTAAGAGGAAAGTCAGTACTCTGGCCCCAGCCCTCCAAGGTCAATGAAGATCCAGGACATAACAGAATCTCTGCTGCAACATCCTACAACTTGGTGAGTCCCCAGTCTTCTGACCAAGGAGATTGTTGGGCCACAGAGGAAATAGATCTATGGTGTACAGTGTGCCTAAGGAGAGTCACTGGGAGATAAACATCTCCCAAGCTTTCATAGAAAGCAACTTGGTCAAGCAATGGCCATGACTCATCCAGACAGCTGATGCAGAAGAACTAAGAGGTGCTATACATGGTTCCAAGGTAAATCCTAAGGAGACTTAACTGACCTTGATAGATAACAAAAAATTAATATAGGTCCCACCTTAACTTGGTCTTAAACATCTAGCAGAAAAGTATAACCACAAGTATGTATAAAACAATGCCATAGTCATGTTAGCTATAAAAGAAACTCAAATCATACCTTCTGACAATTGACAGGTACACTGGTAACTGACTACTGTTATACGTTAATGGGCTATATAGGGTTAAACTGCTGAATGCAGGGACCTAAAAACCCTTGGACTGGAAATCTTTAGCCTAAATGAGTAAGTTCACTCAGAGTGAAAAGGATTCAAGAATGAGAAGGTCTTCTGCAGAATCCTCCAAAGAGAGCTCCTCCAACTTCAACTGACCACCCATTGCTTGCAACTACAAAGCAGAAATGGGGTAGATGTGGGGAGTGGCTCAAGCTGGCGATTAATCACATCTGCCAGGTTAAAGCAAGGCTAGCCCCAAGAACACAGAATGTCCAAGGTAAACAAACTGTTCCAGCTCTGAGAACATAGAGAGCTTGAGACAATCCAAGCAAACAAGTTGCTAGGCAAGAAGTTCAAGAGCTGCTCTGGACATGACAAGGCAGTCCATATTCCCAAGCAGGTCACAGTCATGCATCGTAAGGGATACCAAACAGATATGTCTAAAGTCTCCTTGGGAAATCAAAAGGCTGACAGGGAAGCAAAATGGACAGCCTTATAGCCCCTTAAGACTGTAGCCTTATTACCAGTTCCTGAGGAACCATTAAAACCAGTCTATATGCCACAGAAAAATAAATGGACCTTAGGATAAGAGGGAATTAAAAAGGGATTCTTGGTATTTAGAACACAAAGCACACCTTTCTCAAAAGACACAATGAAATGCTATAAAAACTTTTCATGATTCTTTCTATATGGGAAGAGATGCTACCTTGGAAACAGTCACTGATTTTCATAGGACTAGGACTAACGGCAACCACCTGACAGGTCTGCAGAGCTTGCCCACTCTGTGCCTACAATAACCCAGGCAAGCCCAAACCATCTTTTTTGTTAGAATATGTATAGAGGAGAGGGACATAACCTGGGGAAGACTGACAATTAGACTACCCACATGACACATGTGAGGGATTTAAATAGATATTGGTCTTAATTGACACCTTTACATGCTGTATTGAAGCCTTTCCTACCCATTCAGAAAAGGCTACTAGTCAAGATGCTTTTTAAAGAAATTATCCCCAGATTTGGAATATCCCAGCCTTCCTAGAGTGACGATGGACCTTCTTTTACCTCCCACATAACTCAGAGAGTGGCAAACTTTAGGAACAAAGTGCCTTCTACATGCTACATGGAGACCTCAGTCTTCTTGAAAGATTGCGAGCCAACCAGACGCTAAAGTGAGCTCTGCAAAAACTTTGGCAAGAGACATCTGAGTACTGGTTCCAATTACTGCCATACTTCTTAGGAGGGTTTAAAACACACCCTAAATTGGGCTATGAGCATATTTGAGATGTTATATGGAAGGCCATTTCCATCCTCTGATATGGTAGTAGGCTGAGTCCCAGACTCTGACAGTATCTTATTAATCTAGGCCAATTACAATAGGCTATCCAAATGTATGGGAACAGAGTCGTGCCAGCTCCTGCCCCAGGGAGACCACCTAGTGTCTACCCTGGAAAACAAGTGCTCATGAAAAGTAGGAAAGAAGGGTCTCCTACACAGCAGTTAAAACAAAATTGAAGGGCCTCTGTTCAGTGATCCTTGCCACACTCACTGCAGTTTAGGTGGCAGAGACAGATTAACTGGATTCATCTTTCTAGGATAAAGCCAGTCCCATTTGAACTGTCTCAAGACAGAGACCACCCAAAAGGAAAAAGATACTCCTGTGAGCCTTTGGAAAACTTGAGACTTCTCTTCAAAAAGCCATCCTCCACTGCTGCTATAGATAAGTAAACAAGACCTTGGTAAGACCATGGCTCTCAAGACTCTTCATAATTTATCTGGCATCCCTTTCTAAGAAACACTGTCCTGCAAACATAGTTGTTCTCCTGTCTTCTATTTCTTTGGTGAAAGAAACTGTCAGTGAGTCCTTGATTGATCAACATTGCATGTCTCTATCTGTTTTCATGAGAAACCACTTTGAAGATACCAATATGTAATACAACAAGCATTGTTAATTTCCTACCACTCTGTTTGTAACTCTGTATTGTCTGTACTGTTCTTTTGCTATTTTGTAAAAGGTTGTCTGTCTGTTAATGTTTTCCTCCTTTTATTTAAAAAAAAAAAAAAAAGAAAAGAAACACTGTCCTGCACAGGAAACATGGAAATCTGACCTGCTCCTCACATTTGGGCTAATAGTAAAGTTTCTTTCTCCCATCCAACCGGCAGCTTGATGTCACTAACTCTTTTCTCAGTGTCTTCTAACAATTCTTCTCTTCAACTCAGCCACTGAATTACATAATCCTCACACTACGTAGGGTCTACAGCTCTTCCAGCTGAAGTAGATGTAAGAAGACAGAGACCTCCACTCTCTCGGCACCCAAAAAGAATTATGGGCTATGTGTCTCTCGGGGAAATGAGGCACGAAAAAGGGTATGACTAAAACCAGCAAAGAAAGCATCACAGGATCCTGAGAGACATGCACAAAACTCTTCTTGGAACCCTCCATGTGGACGTCTTGTGAGAATTTGAGCAGGGTTTTGACAGGATGACCTAGACGTGATGCCAGTATGGGAAATATAAAAAAGGGGATAGTTGCCATTAAGTGTTCACTGTCATGCCTGGTCATGGTAGCCCACCCTATGCAGAAGGGTGTATTTTTTTCCTTCCCTTTGCTATGGGTCAAATTTGCTCTGCAGAGCACATACTGCATTTACCCATCTAGATTTTTTCTTACCTTTAAAAAATGTGAAACTTTGACAACATTTATGCTTGTTTTGTTCAATTCCTTGTCCAGAACAGAAAGGACTTAGACATCATCTCTTAAAGGAGATTCCAGCACCCCAAAATTGGTAATGAGACCCTGCCTCAAAAAATAAAAAGAACTAGGAATGTAGCACAGTAGTGTAGCACCCCTGGATTTGATCCCCAGTCCTGGAGATTGATAGAGAATATACCAAGCTATGAACTTCTCATCCCCCAAGGCTTTAAAAACAAACAAACAGGAAATCAAAACATTCTGTCCTGTCAGTCCTTTTTCTGATCCACGAGATCAAACCAAGAGCTTCCTTTGCATATACTAGGCAAACACTGTAACACTGAGTTACACTCCAAGCCTTTTTATTTTGAGACAAGGTCTCACTAATTTGCTCAGGCTGACACTGAACTTGCAGTTCTCCTGCCTCCATGACCTCAGTAGCTAGGATTACAGGCACGGGGCTTTGCGCTTAACATCTATAGCTTTTTTTTTTCCTTCTCTGTACTCTTCTCCCATCCTAATGAGTTTTGCCTTTTAGCATTGCTCTAGGCTTTCCTCCCTACCCCCAAGCCCATTTGATTACAAGAATGTTGAGAACAGGCTGTAATTGTCAGAGTATGCTCAGTTATTTTCTGATCGTATTCACAAGAGACAATCTGGGAAAGCTTTTAGTCCCTTCCAAGACATTCTGACCTGAATCTGATAAGGCCATGGCAATTAGTTTGATTTTGTTTTTTGGCATCTTCTTCAGAGTCTTAGTTCTCTGAAGTGGTGTTTTAAAATGCTAAAGCTTGAGTGTGGCTAATTGTGTTGAATTAAAATGATGTAATAAATATTGTGTATGAGAGTGCAAAGAGACATACCCTCTTATTTTACTTGCCAACTAAGTTGAAGTTTGGCAATAGAAGAAAGTGTACTCTCTCTGCACTGTGCCTACCACATGCTTCTTAGAACATGCTTGGGGGTAGGAAGCAAAATGCAGCCAGTAAATTAAAATCTGATTAGCCCCATCTCACCCAGCACAGCGGTGTCTCAGCAGGTTAGACCGTTTAACTTCATGATGAATCAACACATTAGGTATTTCTTACACCAGAGATTTTACTTTTTACCATGAGATAATAACCATGGGTTATTTAGCGGTTACTTTTTTCCAAGCTAAGATGATGTAACAGCTTGGTAAAATTACCTACCTGAGAAACTTAGCTCAGTTAAAATTAACTGAGCATAGAAAAATTTGAATGGAATTCCAAAGGAAGACTAAAAGGAAAGAGGGGTAAAATTGAGAGGTCAAATATAAGACAAATGTTTTTCTCTTCATATGTGGGAAGAAAATAGCTATAGAAAAATAATAAATCCTACGCCCAAACTTTCTGGCTAAAAATTAAGTTCCTTCAGCATTGAAAATATTTCCTTTTCTATTCTTATTAGAAGCACCAATCTTTCTCAACATGCAGGTAAAATAGTTGAGTAATCAAAATACAAACCAAGAACACCTCTCAAGCTGGGGCTGTAGCTTGGTAGAGGATTGCCTAGCACATGTGAGGTGCTGGGTTTGATCTGTAGCACTTCAAAAACAAAACCTACCTGGCGACATCGGTGTCTGCATGAGCCTCGTTCCTCCTCATCCCCTCCGCAGTCACAATGGAGTCAGTGTTTGCAGCCACCTGTCTCCATCTCTAAGATGGAGTGGATTAGAGCAAAAGCTCATATTTCAGGCCTGTTTTCTTGGATGATTTACAGTAGAGTCTTTCCTTACAAGGTTTCTTTGGCAGAAATTGGATCTTCTCTGGATTACCCCCACCTTTTCTATGAATGTCTCATGGGAAATGATGAGTGAAGTATTTTTTCTTTTTCTCCTGTCCTATTAAGAGTATGCGCTTCACAATACTAGCTAAAAAAGTGGTTAAGTGATATTATCACAGGTTAAGTGATATTAGAAAGGTAAGTGGTTTATCTGATTTTTGTCTCTGTAGCTTCAAGTTTCTTCTCATGTTGTTTTCCTTTAAATATTCTAGCACTGTTTACAACAACTGATTTACATCCCTTGTTAGCTAATGTCATCATTTTTGTTATTTCTGGTTTTCCTTCTATGCTTTTTCTCCTAGTTATGGGTCAGAATTTGCTTTTTTAAATTTGGTGGTGGAGAGCCAGGAGAGGTGGTGTACGCTTGTAATCCCAGGACTCAGGAAGCTGAGGCAGCAAGACTGCTGTTTGACCCCAGCCTGGACTACAAAATAAGACGCTGTCTCTGAATGAATGAATGTGGTGGTGATCAAACCCAGGGCCTCAACACATACTAGGCAAATGGTCTGCCACTGAGCAACATTCCCAGCCTTGTGAAAATTTTGAGACAGAGTCTCAGGAAGTTGCCCGGCCTAATCTTGAACTTACAATCAACCATGAACTCACATTTGTTGTGGCGGGGGTTGGAGGGTTGTATGTCCATTAAACTTTTATGTTACATTACTTGCAAATATCACCTTGATCTTTTGGGGCTTTCTTTTTGAGGTGAAGGGGATAGAACCCAGGGGATGCACACAGGCAACTGCTCTATCCCTGAGCTGTAACTCTAGCTATGAGACTTATGTTAAAGCTTCCCCCTTTTTTTTTTTTTGGTTTTTCTCCGTACCAGGAACCGAACTCACGACCTTGCGCTTGCCAGGCAGGTGCTTTGCCGCTGAGCTAAATCCCCAGCCTCTAAAGCTTCCCTTATTTTAGGTCTAGTTTTGCCTTTATTACAGCAGTAATATGGTCCTACTACTGAGGTACTAACTTTCTCAGATCTCCTGATAGCCCTGAATAGTCCAAAAAACTCTGTGGCCTGAATAGATGGAATTCAAATGCCCCAAACTCTGTATGAATGCTTCAGCCCATGTTCTTTGCCATGGGTTTACACTCTGTACATATTTAGGAATGTGTGTGTTTGGCAGAACCAAGGATCAAACTCAGTCTCTTATAGGGAAAGTAACTGCTCTACCACTGAGCTACATCCCCAGCTGCACCAGTATTCAGCCAAGAAATCAAGGAGCTTCTTGTGAAGATTTCTGAGGCTCTTTCCTGTGTAACCTGCTCTTCTCCAGTATTCTGCCTTACAAATCTTACCCACCTCAGCCCCTCCAAACTTCTCATTTGAATGAAACTGCCATTGGATTTGGATTTCCTCTCCCTGTCAGTCTGAAAATTACCTCCAATAGGGTTTCCAGAGTTAGAAAATAAAAAGTATTTTTACAGATACAACCACTAAAACTTTTTTTTGCTGTAACGTGAAATTTGTTGCATTTTTGAGGTTTAACTAAATACCTTGTATTTTGTCTAGTCACCTTCCCTCTAGGCAGAAAGTCAGAACAACTGTGGGACTCATTTCAATCGTTTCTTCTCTCCTCTCAGGAATCCAAATCTTGAACCTTCTACTATGTCAATGTTGGAGAACATTATTTCTTCATTTTTATTTTTTTTGTCCACCCCCCAGTACTGGAAATTGAACCCAGGGCATTTGTAGTGAGCTACAACTATTTTTTTTTCAAAGACAGGGTCCCTCAAATTCATGCTGAGTTTGAATCTATGATCATCCTGCTTCACACGCTCCCAGTGCTGGGATTATACACCACCACGCCTGGCTAAGCTTTTTTTCTTTCCTCATAGCTCTGTCCCCAGTAGTGGATCTTGAACCCAGGACCCACGTACTGAAAACGATATTCCCAACTCCTTTTTTTCAATTTTTACAGAGGGCCACATCCCCAGTCCTTTTCTTCAACATTTACTTTTGAGACAGGGTCCCGGTAAGTTGCTAAATTGTCAAGGCTGTTCTCAAACTTGTGTTCCTTCTTATATATAGTCTGGTTTCCTAAACTGGAACTCTTTGTCTAGAAATGGAAGTCCACAACGCATCTTTAAATTTAAGGCAAACAATGAATACGAGAGCTGATCCTTCTGAATTGTTCAGGAGAAAAGTAAGTACATCCCTTGTCTTCATCTTGGAATGCACATGAAGTTTCCTGTGACAAAGAGCCAACTTAGAATTCACTTGCCTGCCGTTCAGTGTTTCTGTCTGATATCACCATTTCTCTTCTGCTTTGTGGTCTTAGTAGGCTTTCATCGTCCCTCATTTTTAGCTGCTCTGCAGAATGCCAACCTCTTTGGGAAGCTGTAAGAGCCCTGCAAAGTGAAGTCTGTGCACTTCACACATCCTGTATTGTTAGAGAAAGCATACCAAAAATACCCTCGAATTATCAAATGTTACGGTTATAACGTGAGTTAATTTTATTTATGTAGCTAAGTACAACAACGGCTCTCGTCTCTTCAGGAATTCAGTGTTCATCAAACAAGTTACACAGCACTGCAGAAAGAACTTGTGCCTGGAGAGGATGAGAAAGCAACTAATATTTAGTATCTGCTCCATGCCGAGTGTCACACGTTCAGTGTTGCGCTAGAGCTGGCCCGTGCTGGCTCATCTGGGCTCTGTGGGAGGCTAATAAATGTGTCCGGAATGTTGCCACCCAGTAGTTAAATGACTGGTAGCTTGAAATTGGCCATGGGAATATTTATACCATGGAAATAATCAAATGCTACCAGCACCACTGTAATCACATTTTGTATTGTATTTTATCCCCTAAACAACAAGGTATGTGTTAAAACATGAAGTTTAAAGATAGAGAAAAACTATTTAAGAAATATGTCCAACTTTGCCCAGCAAGTATAAAAGTAACAACACACTCTGTCTTTTTATAGTCCTGTACCTTGGAGCCAGACTTATCTAAATCCTTGCCTTAATGCTGATGTTACATTATTATGTGACCATCCTGGATTGCCATTTTATCTGTAAAGCTGAGAACACTGAACTACTTGATCTCCAAAGCTTTTTGCATGTAATAGTTTCTAACATCTATTAACTCCACTTCTGTCAGTCTCTGGCAAAAGTACTAAGGAGGAGCCCCTATCAGAAAAAAAAAAGGTTGTATTGTTGCCGTCTCCCTGGAGCTGAAACATTAAGACTTGGGAGAACTTGCTGTTTTATCAATCCACCCCTAAGGAAATGCAGAGAAAGAATGTGGGTAGTAAGCGGATTTGTTGATAATCTGACAGCATAGTAATGTGCTACAAAACTAGTTGGCTTGTTTTTCTCAGCCTTAAAGAGTTCATCCCTATGTTGGGCGCAGAGGGATAAGTATCGTGCCCAGAGGGATACGTATGTCTTTGTATAATTGATGATCTTGTCCCTGAGGACAACTACATAAGCTTAAGATTTTAAATGACTCATTATGAAGAAAGTGCAAGAAGATGAAGTATTTTAATTGTAGAAAGGGAAATAAACCCATTTTAGAGAATAGATATATTTCTAAAAACTAGAAGTTACAGAATTATAAATTTCAGAGGACCAAATTTACAGGCTGTTTATGGGAAGGACTGCACAGATGTCTTTAAGAGCCAGGTACTAAGTGTCTTGACCTTACAGACTCAGTAAGGTTTCTTTTAACAAGGCACCAGTAATAATGGAGCCACTAGTACAATTACTAGCCTTTGAATGGACTGAGAAGGGATCTCTAGACCTTATTATTTTCTTTAACTTAGGGGAAAAGAGGAAGTTCTGAAGAATGGCTGTTTCTCTGACTTTGGTGCTTGGTCATCAGACCATATTAATCTGATTGTCATGAAGAAAGGGATACCCCTTACAAACAGAATCCATACTTCCCAACTACCATAAACAAGGAGATACCACGATTCTCTGGGGCAGAGTGGAGAAAAATGATCTTAAAAAACTGGCATCGTAGCTCTTCTTCGGTTGTTTCAGTCCATATCACCCAGAAAGTGGATGGAATTACACATGCAATACTTACTTGATTGGGGAGATGGGAAAAAATAACTAGGGAGGGCAGACGAGGCAAGAGCCTCCAGACTGTGATGAAGACCTGATCTCTGAAGGAACCCAGAAAGGAAGATTCCCTAGAATGGGCCTCTACTACAGCATGGTTCTGAGAAAGCCTGGTCCTTGGGAAGTCCCTGAACAAAGTCCTGATGGGGGTCCTAAAGAGAAGTCTCATATGGGGCAAAAGATGGTCTATTCTCGTAGAGTTGCCCTGTCACTCCAAGCCTTCAATAAAATCTGACACAGGTTCAAATACCTTGTAGGAGCTTGTGTGTGTGTGTGTATGTAAATCTAGAAAAAAGGCTGTATTTTATCACTGGGTAAGACACCAGAGACATTTTACATGGAAAAGAGACCACTGCTAAGAGAAGTAACTCTGTGGAAACAGCAGGATGGTCACTGGAGCGTGTACTTCAACAGTTCCCAGGAACCATTAGCCACCACCAATCTGAAGAGGTGTATGGGGATGTGAGAGTGTTGAGAACAAAGCAGCAATGGAAACTTGTGCTGCTCTTCTGGGTTTTCCTGTTTCTTATCGGTCATGCAGTTTTTAGTGCTATCTGGCTAACATCTCATTCCTCTGTCAGTGTACCTCTGCTATAGGAGACAGGCTGTGGCAAAGCTGGCTCAGGAAATGAGTGGGACATGTCAATTACAAGGTCCTAGAAAAATGCCAGGACCCTGTATGTAGAACTTCTGGTGAGTTCCTACATCATGAAGATGGCACAAAAAACAACCAGGCCTTTCAGGCAGCCATTATCATGAATTGCCACAATACCCTGGTGCTGTTTCTCAGATGCTCAGTGGGTACTTTTGTTGTTGTTTTTTGAGACAAGGTCTTGCTGTGTAAGCCCAGGCTCATCTCACACTCACAGCAATCCTCCTGCCTCAGCCTCCTGAGTGCTGGAATTATAGGTATGCACACCACACCCGGCTGCAGCATGTATTTTTTTTTTCTTTTCTCTTTTTCTCGGTTGGCCCAAGTTTGCTCTGCACAGCTAGTTTCTCCCACACCGATTCATCCTTCACTTTTCAAATCAACTTTTTGACAGTTTCTTGCTTGTCTCATCCAATTCTTTATTTGTGGCAAGAAAGACCTGGAATACTTTTGAATGTTAAGCAATTTCTAAGGGAACTACCCAGTAACACCTCCTCTATAGTATACAACGACTTCCATGGTCTATCACACTGCATCTCACTCATTAGACCAAGCAGGGAAGAAAGTATAATCTTACACACTATATATTATTTTCCCCCATTCTATAAACACATTTTTTGTTTTAAATCTAACTGGTCTATTAGCACTGCTTCTAGGCACAACTATGTGCCTCAGACCTGGAAAATCTTTTCTCTTATTCCAACTGGTGCTTTGAAGCTCTCCTCAATTACTATTTATAGTAATAATCTCTTATTGTTTTCCTCCTGCCATCCCTCCCCTTTTTTCCAAACGTCTTCCGCATGTTCTACTTTAACAAGTTTTTCAAAGACCCGTAGTCAGGGCAGGTATTGAACTATAACCTATTTGCCCATGAGGACAGTGGGGCTCAGAGCATCACTCTCAAGTGGTACCACTAGAAACTGAACTCACGTTTCTTGCTCCAAAGCCCATCCCCTCTTCTGTTTTAAGGGTCGCTGCATTTAGGTCTAAATATCCCATGATTCAGCGATTCTGGGAATTACAAATCCATTTTAATAACCATATCTTTTTTAGATCCTCCAGAAATACACCTTATGAAAAAGATTTGAGTGCAAATTGTTTACTTAAAGGATAGGTAGAAAAGGCAACAACGATGTCTGAAATTAAGTCACCCAGGGCTGGGCAAGACAGGAATTCGAGCTCGCTGGCGACCATGAAGGCCCACTTAGGACACGGAGCTTCCCCACTGGGAACCCCAGAGTTGGGCTGTGCCTGAGTCCTTTGGTTAAGGGATGTTCCCTTGACCAAAATCCACCAAACCCTCACATGTACCAAGAGAAACTCTGCAGATGAAGAAATACAAGTGTCAGAAGTAAAAGGTTCTCTTTACCAAAATCCTAAGGAGAGGGTCTGACTGCAGCACTGATAGCATCAATGGAAGTTTATCCAGTTGTCATCCTTACTTTTCTCTAAACACAGAAAACCCAAACTGTTATAATTGCACACAGTTTTACTGATTTGAGAAAGGGTCTTTACACGTTGCCCAGGCAGATCTCAAACTGATAGGCTATCTACAAAGAAATGGGACAGCCTTAATTACAGCATTCCATGGACTCAAGAATGTTGTCTGCAAATTCACTGGCAAACTGGCACATTACCAAGTACAAAAACTTCCTAAAAATTATCTAAAAGTAATTCATGGCCTAACACTCTCCTTTGCTACATAGAGATCTACCTATGGAGCATATATAAACTCCTTATGTTTTATATTTTTTATTTTAAAGAGAAAACAAAGATAAAAACAAAACAATACCAAAAAAATGATACAGAATTTTAAAACAAGATGACAGGAAATTAGCAATGGTTGTTATATTACATAGAACACTAAAGGTACTTCCATTTACTTTAGAATTGTTATTTGATCTTCAAGAATACCCCCAAGATCAACAGCAAAGGTTATTTTCCTTATCCACCTGTAGCTCGTGATAAAACTATGGCTCAGAGATTACTGATTTCAAAAGGAACCCTTTGTCTTCCCTTCTATGGTAATTTTGGTAGTTTCTTCTCATTTATAATGGACAGTACACAACACTGCCTGTGCTGTCTCTCAAGTCTTTCTAGAGCAAGGCTCTGAGTAAAGATTTCTGGGAAACACTAGGAAGGATCTGAAAAACTAGTGGACCTTTGACAGCTATTGTTATGATTTCCTTTTGTTAACATTTATTGGATCATTATTTTTTGTTTATTTCTCCTAGGTAGACGCTTGGCTTTGCCAAGGCCCCAACAGAATCCAACCGTGACCAGAATAAGGGTGAAAACAGTGCTGAAGATGCAAAACAACTACTTCATATTAATCTCACCAATATACTCTGTTTCCAGTATTGCAAAAAAAGTTCCACACTACTTATTCACCTTCAAATTAACTATTAAATATGCGCAAGGTATCTCATGAACTGCAAAATGTTTAATTGTTTAGGCTGTATTTGCTCCTATGTTCCCTTTCTTCTGATTATGTGTTACTTGTTTGGAAGCATTAGACCTAAAGAATGTTACATTGTTCCTATTTTGCTTCTTTAGCCTGTTCATGAACTTGCTTGTTTAGTTTAAAAGTCACTCTAAAATTCTATTATTCTATATTCCTTGGTGTCTGCACCACTCAACTTTTTCTCTTTCACCCAGAAGAAAGCAATTCTGACTCCTTCTGTCAACAATGGCCAGGAAACTGCACTAAGCTTCAGTAACACACACCATCATTTCACACGCGCCCCTTCAGCTTCTCACATTTGCAATGAGTCATCTAGAAGCCTGTGTCCCAACACTGGCAAAATTTGGGAATAGTATGCTGCTGTTTGTTGAAAATTCATGACTTTGTTCATTAAAAGAAATATTGAAAACAATAGTAGTAACATGCACAAGAGAAGCAGGGTCTTGGCAGTCAGGAATCCAGACTTGCTATGCAGAACCCATTAACTGGGCAGGAGTGACACTAATCCTTACCTCAGGGAGGGGCAGCTTTGGTTGTGGCTGCCGTAGTACACTGCATGGCCTCTGGTAGCCTTAAGCAAAGCCAGTTGGCTCTTAATTTAGACAAAATTTATTAATCCAATTACCTTGTTTTCTGTATCAGCTGAATAGAAACAGAAATAGCAAGTTAAAGCAGATAAAAAAAAATTCACAGTAGTGATTAATGACAGGTAACAGTGTGAAAAGACAAGACGGGACACTCAAAAGCAAATATAAGAACTGAAAAAGCAAAGCATCCTGAGTCCTTCTCTCAGAGGGCATACTGAATCCAACAGTGCTCCGGTTTAAGGTAGGAGAGGAGCATTTGAAAAAATAATGGCAAAAACTTTCTGAATTTATTTATAAACAACAATCTACACACCCAAAAAGCTAAAAAAACCTCCAAATATATATAAATACAAAAAGACCTACAAACCGACAAATGTAGTATAAATCTAGAATTTCAAAGACAATCCTGAAATCTCTAAGAGAAACCCAATGCAGGGAACCTCAAGATGAATGTCTTACCTCTCACAAGACCAGAACATAATGGGAGAACAAAGTCCTAAAAACAAAAATATCTGGCAACCTCAAGAATCCTATAACCAGCAAAGTGACATTTCAAAATGAAGGAAAAATAATTTCCCACAAAAACAGAAATGGACAGAATTTATTGCTGGCAGACTCAATACTAAGTAACTCAATACTAAATAAATTTTAGTAAGTGGTCTCATAGCAGCACAAAAACCTACAGGATAATGGTAATTGTGCAACTACAAATGCATATTCTTTTCTGCTCTTATTTGAGAGCAATTTAAAAAAAAACATGTATCTAGTATATTGTTGTGCTTATATAACATATAAATATGTAATACATTTACCAACAATAGCACAAATAAGGTGAATATAAGCTAAACTGAAGTAGGCTAGGGAAATGACTACAGATGATAAATTAATAATTATAATAACGCTTTGGTTTGTAACGTTAACAGACAATGTTAGAAAGATCTGGTACGCAATAAAGTTGCAGATGTTATACAAATTATGATACTCCCTAAAAACAAAAATATCTGGCAACCTACATGAGACAAAATAAAGACATCATTGTCAACCAAATAAATTTTCTTCTTTTGGCTACTTTTGTTTCCTACTCTGACAGGCTAAAAAGACATGTGAGAGTTATTTCTTTATTATCTGTATCCTGGGGTCTTATTATTTCAGAAGGCCAGATGCTAGTTTCTGATAATGGAAACCACGAGACAGTGAAGATCCAGGATTTTTTCTTTTTTAATACAAAAAAAAATTACAGCAACAAAACAAATATCTAAGAAAAAGCAAAAGGCTTATAGAATCCTCTTACCTCAGCATAAGCATTTTTTTCATTTCATTTATTTTCCTTCTGGTCTTGTTCCATAGGCATTCACATTTTTATAGATGTGTAATTTTTCACTATGCATTACACTGGGTATTTTATGAAGTTTAATTCTCATTCTTGATAGCATCACACATATTCAGGGATATATAAACTATTCTGTGAGTCTCTTTCTTTCTCATTCTATTTGATAGTGCTGAACCTAGATGGCTTGGAGTCTAGACTTTCAGACTCAAAAGGGCTTGAAAAATAACAAAATTTCACATTATGGAACTAATATAGATGACCCCTCACTTTCTCAAAGTTATCAGGTATTTAAATACAAGTTTCACCTGATTAAGATTCATAATGTAGAATGCTAGTCATCTTGATTTATAGCTTATGAATCTACCATGCTCAGTAGGTAATTTGGAAAGGAGCAGTGTATTTAGAAATTTTGATTCAGATTCTACTGTATCCATAAATCTACCGGCTACGTGCCCTGCTTCAATTCAATATACTGCCTAAAGTAGTTATTGGGGTGGGGGGAGATAAATTCTGAACTTATCAAGTAGTATAATAGATGAAAATTGCATTTTATCTGCACATAAAAATGATTTGAGGGCCAGGGATATAGCTCAGCGGCACAGTGCCCGCCTGGTAAGCAAGGCCAGAGTTTGATTCCCAGTACCACAAAAAAGAAAGAAAAGAAAAAAGATGTACAATTGCAGCCCCCCTTTAAAGTATTCTTACTAAGTACATGGTGTAGGGGAGGAAATGGAATAAAATTACTTCAAGGCCTGGCTGACTTCACATGAAGAACCAGTCTAACAGGTTTTTAGCTCAGTGACACTTGTAAAGTATCTGTTCTTTACTTTGTGGGTCAGCTTCAGGGTAGAGATATTTGCTCACTACCTTAGTATATACTCATTCTATTTAGTCAGTCACAACCCATTTGGAAATAGGAAAAATGCCTTCTCTCTCCAAATCAGAAAGTACAACTGAAAAAAATTCTTAGTATCACAGGGATAAGTTGTTATGTTTTATAGTTACTGGATATTTGGAGTATGTATATTAGAATGTAGCATGCTATCACTGTGATAGCTTACTTTAAACCAAAGTAACAAACTAAAAGCCAATTAATAATGATTACTTTGATACATTTTTCAACATTTATTCTGAGCATCTTAGAATTTATAAATGGGCTGCTGAAATATTTTAACCTATGACCATGGCTACCATCATCACTGGGTTTTAACACAACTAAAAAGCTGTTAAAATAACACCTTGTAAAATAAATTTGTATTAATTACTTTAAACATAAGAATCATTAATTTGAGAAATGTGAAAGGCACAACCTACCAATTGAATGTTCAATAAAAACCAGCTGATCAGAATGAACCTAGGAGCCATTAAAAAATAAACGGTAATGACCACGGGACAGAAAACAAATTTATGCTCTGTGATGCTCGAAGAGCACTGTCTTATTACTCCAGATAAATTTGAAGAGAAAATAGGTTACAACACCCTCCGTTGACATTAAGATTGTAGACCTTGGTAAAGTCCCTTCCTTTGGATTTGTTTCTGCACCTGTAAAACAAAGGAATTAGGCTGTATTACCTCTAAACTTCCTAAGACTTACAAGTTTACCTGCCTTCCCATAATACCGGTTTAAGAAAAGTTATTCTTAAATTGTCATAGAAAATGTCTAAAAGTACCAAGAATATCACTATTTACATGACAACTGCTGTCACCTTACAATTTCTGCAGTTTGTCTCCATTTATCAAGGTCTCAAAGTGAGCAACACCTATGTATTTATAGAAACAGTATTTATGAAAACAAAATATGAAACACTTATAGGGTAAAAATCTACTGTAATAGATTCCTAGGTAGGATAAAAAACTGGTAAATTTGCTTAAGTTACAAGAGTGGTGATAATGAATCAGCTAATGAAGTTTTTCACCTATGATTCTGCTTTCTGTATTGATAGGATATGGTAGTAGTTACACTGCTGATCATGTTCTAAGGGTCAGTGTCACAACCCAAACTGCACCATGTTGGTATGCACATGCACAAAAGCCAAAGGTCAAAACAAGTTAAGTGAAGCTACTCGAGCCAAAGTTACGAAATGAACGAAATACATGAATTGGGATGATTTTCCCAAGGTCACACATATAATTAGTGTTAGCTCAGAAGAACCCAGATCTGATTGCCAATTCCATGCTACAGAAGAAACCCCTGAGCATGTGATGCTCTGAGGAGCAAGTAGAGGATATCTGAATGAAACATACATCGAGTTCAAGTTCCATTTAAATCTGTAATTTATACAGACTACAGATGTCATTCAGCTTTTGCTAGCACTAAGTAGCAAGACACTAATCTTTAAGATGGAATACTTTGTTTGGGCTATGGGGAACTGAACCCAGGGCCTGCACATGTTAGGCAAATAGTCTACTGTAAACTATATCCTCAGATCCTTTTTTTAAATCTTTGAGACAGGGTCTTGTTAAAAAAGTTTGACCAGGATAGACTTCAAGCTGTGATCCTGCTTCTGCAGCTTCCCTAGTAGCCAGGATTCAAGGTACGCCACCACATCTGGCTAACGTATTTCTCTGGTGGACAAATAACCATAGTTTTTTCTTATATTATACTCTAATTGGCAACTTTTACCTAGTTCTGCTTTGTGAGAGAGAAAAAGGTAATTTGTGTATTTCTCTCAAATATTTGAAAATAATATCTTCCTTGGTTGTATTTATCAACTTGTTTTGGGGTTTGACTTTATGAGACTCTTTCCAACCTGGTAAAGCACTTCAGACTTTTACTCTAATTTCTGACTATGCTTTCTTTCACTGCATCCTGAAATGTAACACTGTATACTGAGATTTCAATGTATTTTTCAGCACCCTAAGATTAAATCAGTTTCTAAATAGTTTGGTACCTCTAGCAAGCTAAAATCTACATTTTTTTTTCCATCTTACGCTCTCAACAAATACACTTTCACGTTTCTATCAATTTTTTTTTCCCATCTCTGAGACTAACAGAAGGGTCCAGAATGCAACATATGATTAGTTTGCACCAGTCTTATCGCTGTGCTACCCTTTTTGATTTCTAGGTAGGCTTCCTACATTTCAAATATACCCTTCCTTGAGGTTCCATATACTGATCCTCTCACCCAGGAATACCTCATGGGCCATTCAGATCACACCAACCTCTATCCTTCAAAGTTCAGTTCAAATACCACTTTTTTCTGGGGTTCTTCCTTGTCATATTCCCCAACAAAAATACCTTTTGCCTGTTACACTATCCTGAAAATCTCCTGTTGCCCTTACTGAAATAGTAATATTTATGCAATGAGGTGCCTGTGTCTTCCTTCAGCTACTCTACTAAGTCTATGAGGACATCATCAATGTATCTCTAACCAGCCAGGGTTTTGTAAAGTAGAAGCATTCAATAACTATTTAATGAATGAAAAAATAACAATAAATTAGTATAATCAATATTGACATTTTCACAGGTAATTGGAGAAAACAGTTAAGCCCTGGGTTGTATTTCATATAAAGCATCAACTGTATAGGTTCCAAAACAATCTTGAGAAAGAAAATATTTCCACATGATGCTATAATTCAAAAATCTTTTGAGCAGGAGTGGCTATACTCACATCTGACAAAATAGAGGCTGAGACAAAAGGCAGAGGAAGAGACAAGTATGGTTACTATAAAATTATTAAGAGAATAATTCAGTAAGGAGATACAAGTAATATAAGTCCATATGCACCTAATGTTTCAGCACCCAAAACTTACAAAGCAAACACTACTTGGGCTAAAGAGAGAGGTAGGTTCTAACACAGTAACAATGGGGAAATTTCACATGCCACTTTCATCAATTAACAGATCATCCAGGCCCCAAACAAACAAAAGACAACAACAATCATCAAAGTTAAACTGTATATCAAATGGACTTAACGGGGCTGGGGATTTAGCTCAGCAGCACATCGCCTGCCTGCCAAGCGCAAGGTCGTGAGTTCAATTCCCAGTACCAGAAAAAAAAACAAATAAAACAAAAAAAAAAACAAATGGACTTAATGATTGACAAAACATTTCGTTCAACAGCTGCAAAACACACATTATTTTCATGATGACGTGGAACTTTCACCAAAATAGTACACTGGTCACAAAACAAGCCTAAAGAATTAAAAATTGAAATCATATCCTATTTTCCGATCACAATGAGGAACTTTAAAAATTATAGAAATATGTGGACACTAAATGACACACTTTTTAAACGGTGGGTTATCAAATTAAGAAATTTTAAAAATTCTTAAAACAAATGAAAATACAACACATCAAAACTTATGACAACAGGACCAGGGATACAGGTCAGCGACACAGCGGCTGCCTTGCAAGCGTAAGGTCCTGAATTCCATTCTTGGTTACAAACAACAAAAAAACCCCCAAAACTTCTGACAACAAAAGGAGTACAAAAGGGAGTTTTTATAACAGCTAGTATCTACATTAAAAAGTAACTTCAAATACTGAAGAACTTACAAAACCAAGAACAAAACAATTATTGGAATGAAAAAATAAACAAATATCGGAGTAGAAAACAAAATAGTAACTAAAAAAAGCCAAACAATATATTGATCAATACAAGAGCTGTTTTTTTGAACAGATGAAAAAATTTATACCGGGCAAGCACGAGGTTGTGAGTTCAATGGTACCAGAAAAAAAAAAAAATAAATAAACCTTTAAGAAAACTTTAGCCTATAAAAAAGACCCAAATAAAATTAGAGATGAAAAAGGGAACATTACAACTAATACCACACAAATACAAAGGACTGTTAGTGACTAGGAGGAAAAACTACAAATTGAAAAACTTAAAGAAACAAACTTCTGGGTGTATCTGACTTACAAACATTGAACTGTGAGAAGATAAAACACCTGAATAGCCCAATAAAAAGTAGTGAGATTGAACATGTAATACATAATCTTCCAACAAAGAAAGTCTAGAAATGGGTAACTCCACTGCTGAATTGCATCAAACTTTTACAGGAGTAACAGAAACACTTCTCAACCTATTCCAAAGAACTAAAAGGGATAAAAACCTTTCAAAAGGCATTCTGTGAGGCCTACATTGCCCTGTTACCAAAAACCTGACAAAGACAAAACAAAAACAGAACATCAATATGCCTGATGAACACAGATGCAGAAACTCAAATAATAAAAACATTCACCATAATAAAGTCAGTTTCATCCCAAGGATCCAAGGATGGTTCAACATAACCAATGAATGTAATACATCACATCAACAAAGATAAAAAAATCTATGATGATTACAACAGATGCAGAAAAAGCATTTAATAAAATTCAACATTCCTTCACAGTGAAAGTACTAAACAAATTAGTATAGTGCAGGGCCAAGGATATAGCTCAGTGGCACAAGCATCTGCATCGCAGGCACAAGCTCCTGAGTTCGGTTCCTGGTACAAAAAACAAAACAAAACAAAAAAAACCCGGTGTAGTATAGAAGGATGGAACCACAACAGAATAAAGGATATATATGACAAACCTATGGCCAACATCATACTGAATGCTTAAAACATTTTCCTCTAATATCAAGAACAAGATAATGTTATTCACTTTCACTTTTATTCAGTATAGTACTAGAAGTTTTCACCAGGCCAACTGGGTAACAGAAATAAAATGCATACAAATACGAAGTCAAGCTATCTTATTCACAGATTATACATATAGAAAAACCTAAAAAGACTGTTAAAACTGATCAAGCAAGAAATGATAAATGGTATTACATCAAGTTAAACTGTAGAGCAAAGGAAATTAATGGAGATAACCAACGATATGGGACAAAACAATCTGCCAAATATCATCTGACAGAGACTTAATATCCACATAATAGAAGACGTTAAAAAAAAAAACAAAACAGAACACTTCCTTGGTCCTTCACAAGAATAACCAAGGGATCCAATTAAACATAGGTAAATAATCTGAATAGATACTTCTCAAAAGAAATACAGCTGCACATGGTGGCATATCCTTGGGAAGTAGCTCAATGGTAGATAGTGACAGTACATGGGAGGCACTGGGGTTCAATCTGTGGAGGAGAATAAAGAGGAAGAAGGAATACAAACAGAAATGGAGAAAAAATACAGTGTATGAAAAAATGCTTGATATCATTAGCTATCAGGGAAATGTAAATCAAAACTACAGTAAGGTAGCACCTCATTCCAGTTAAATAGCTACTATTAAAGAATACTGTATGTAACAAAGGCAGATGAAAATGGGAAGAAGGAATGCTTAGACATTATCGGTGGGAATATAAATTAATCCAGCCATTTCACAGAACAGTATAGAGATTCCTCAAAAACAAACAAAGAAAGAAAAAACCACCGAAATATAGATCTACCAGATGACCCAGCTATCCTACTTCTGGGTTTATAGTCAAGGGAAGTGCAATCAGCATACCAAAGACATGCCAATGTCTGTTGTAGCACTGTTCAAAATACCTAAGGAATCAATCTAGATGCCTACCAACAGACAACTAAAATAAATTTTGTATATACAATGAAGTATAATTGAGCCACAAAGAATGAAATCCTGTTACTTTCACAAAAATGCATTGAAGGGGAGGACGTTATGATAAATAAAATAAGGCAAGCACAGGACCAAAAGCTTCCTCTTATTTTTGGAAGCTGAAAATGTTCATTAGAAAGCAGAAGAGTGATTGGGAAGTGTAGGGGGATTCTGTGTAAAATGGAGGTTGGACTGAATCAATGCATAATGCATGGATGTATAGAAATATCACACTGAATCCCATTAATATATGCAACTAATATACAACGATATAAAACTTAGAAAATTTTAGAACTATGTCCTATAAAAGTAAATGGTTATTTCTTTACTCTTTCTAGTGTGGTGATGAGGAGAATGGAAGAAGGCAAACAAGCACAGCTGAGTGGTATATTTGTTTTTTTTTACTGTTAATTTGACACATCTGAACCAAAGCATTCACAATACTTGATATACTTTGAAGAGAATCATATACTATAGTCTTAAGACATACCATAGAACAAGCAGAACAATTAAAGCTACATAAGGCCTTAAAAGATATCCACAGTGTATATTATTTTAATATTCATTCATTAACAAATTAAACTACATACCATTAAACTTATTTTTCTTTTTCTTTCATTGTTTTAATCAGGCAGGATTCATTCAAGAAAAGGCAACTTAGTTTTTGTGTGTCAGCTTTATTTTTTACTATATTGGTTAATATAAAACTTATGAGTGAAATGTTTTACATCCTGTATGTAGGAGTAAATCCATCAAATTCTCAGATAGTAATAGCCAAAATGAAAAGGGACGAAATAGTCCAGTTGTGGTCATAAAGAGCAGCTAATGATCTTTCAGGTTTTTATATGATAAAGAGTATTACAGCTCTATGAGATTAGTCAGATTTAAAACAATATTGCATACAAACTCAGGCTTGAAGCCCTAACCGCCTCTGAAATAACTAAATGAAAAATTTTAAGTAGTTGCCTCACAGTTCCAAACTTATAAATCCAATCCAGTTAAAATTCAGTGCTATTATGACTTCTCATTTACAAGATAACTAATTGGTAAGGTAACAGATGGCATAAAAATTAAGACTTCATTTCTCCCCCCCCCCACCCCCAGGATAAATGTATTATGGCCAGAAAAAACAGAAAATTCAATGTATTTTATAGTAAAATAACCATTTAAGCCTCTATCCCTGTACAACAGGGTTTAGATCAATTCTGTTTTACTTGCATGTTTTCTTTTTCTTTCATTTTTTTAGTTATTCTATTATGAGTACTTGAACTGCTCTAGATGTACAGCTTTTATTACACTTGAATACCAGGATAAATTTTAGTACATTGAGAGGTTTTAAAAATATTTATAAATTTGTTTCCAATATGCAAAAGCATTTGGCAATACTTTTACAGCATTTGATTTTTATAGAATTAAAATTTCATACAGTACTCATTTGATGTTTTAAAAAAAATTCACAGAAAAATATAAATTACACAGCCTGACTGCATGATACTGTTATTTCCAGTTTCTAGTTCTGGTAATTAAAACCTTCATTAAGTCTGTTAACAAATCATTACCTGTACATTTATGAAGGCAACTTACATGATTTGCAAACATAACCTTCAGGTTTTATGTTATTTACCAAAAAGTGCAGTTCAGCAAGAAAAGAAAACCCAGTATGCAAATTTACAGAATGTTTTACAAATTTACCAGTTCCTGTGACACAAACTGTTTCAACCTTTCCAGGTATTGCCCATAAAGTTCCACATCATTGTGTCCCGCTCCTTCAACCCACAGAGGCTCCACAGGTCTTTGGCAACGCTCAAACAAGGCGAGACCATGTGAAAAGTCAATGACTTCATCTTCAGTCCCATGAATTATTAATACGGGAGAGGTTATCTTAGAGATTTTGTCAATGCTGTAGTGTAAAGAGAAGAGACAAAAAAGAAGTTAACTATGTAAAAAGAAATATAAATTATCTAGTTCTGAAACAGAAACTTTGACCATTAGAAAATATATGAAATCAGCTCAGAAGGGATGGATGTCTTAGATTTTGAGTAACATTTCAAAAGCTCATTTTTGACTCCCAAGAATGCTGGCAACAGGCCTTCATGTTACAAAGGAATCAGTCTAGATGCCTACCAAAGAAAGAGCTTTCTTTGGAGACTGTACCAGTTCAGTTCTTTAGTTCTCCAATCTTACATATTAGCAGACAAACAAGAATTTTAAGACATTAAAAGAAAATGCTTCAAATATAAGAAAGATACAAAGACAAACAGTTTTTTAAAGGTAACTTGGAAGACACAGAAGCTATGCAGAAAGAAACCTTATAAACTGGTCTTTTTAAACACTTCAGAGATAAGACAGTGTAACTTTAAAACGAGAATGGAATCTTACAAAGAAATAATCAGTGAAAAAATTCAAGGCTGTATTTGTTAAGTAAAATGCTTATGTATATATACTATTTGCTGTCAGAAAGATGCTCAGTAGTAGAGGAATTAAAACTTAAAAAAAGATTTTCAAATATTTTACTTATGGGCAGCGCAGGTCTTTTCTGGGGGAGGTGTCTCAGATATCAATGAGGGAGCTAGGCAAAACTGTAAGTTGGTATCACCTACAACATCTTTGTCTATGAATTCTTATCACCCACTTAACCAGAAATGGTTTAACAGATTTCATTATCTAAAACAAAAACTCAAAACAAAATAAAAACCCATCATGATAGAGTGTTTCCTTAGCTTAGCATAGGGGTAGCCCCTGGATTTGAAACACTGCAAAATAAAAACAAAAACAACCCACTCCCCCCAAAACAGGGAAAACAAACCAGCCCTCTACCCCTAAACTTCCCCCAGCCTGTAGTACTGATAAGATCAAATTATCATTAGTACTTTCTCTACCAAAATGACACTTTTTTGGCCAATGATGAAAAAGCTTGCTTTTGAAATAACCTTTGCTGTTCCAAAGAACTGAGTGGTAACATCGTTTTTGACCTATCACTCACAAGAAAATTTTTTTTTGTTTTTTTTGTTTTTTTTGTTTTTCTCCGGTACCGGGAACCGAACTCACGACCTTGCGCTTGCCAGGCAGGCGCTTTGCCGCTGAGCTAAATCCCCAGCCCCCACAAGAAAATTCTTTATGTTGCTGCCAACTGCTAAAAGGGAAACCCAAAATTTACCAGCATCTTTCTTATACCTTTCTCCCTCTTTGAAAGAAATAGGTCATCAATTCTTTCCAATTATAGTACGGAGGAAAAACTAAAAACAAGTGAGAACTACCTCCTGTCTTGAGAAGCAGAAAGTAGTTGCCCTTTTTCAAATCTATGCAATACTGTACATTTGTAGGCTGTGTGGTGACAATACCGAAGATATTCCCCGACCCAGGTGCGCTATTTAGATTTACAAATCCCCCCGTTTTGTACAGTTCTGTATGTCCTATTTATAGAGCTTCAATGTCTTTTTTGGGGGGTACAATACAGCTCATTTCTACACAGTGCTGACTGTACTATACAGTACTGTAGTTTTATGTTCTCTTATACAGCTCTGCTCCTGAGTTATACAAATAAAACCAAAGTCATCAAGTTCAAGTTACCTTTGACCATTTCTCTGTTCTGAACACTGTAATGTATGTACTATATACAATTACTCATTTACTAACCAAATTCAGTGAGTGATGTAGTTGGTAATTCATATGACTCAAGAATTCTGCAATTTAGTTGTTTTTGTAAAATCAGGTATCATTAGCTAAATATCATTAACTAATTTTCCCCTCTACTTATTTCTTTGCTACACTGTTAGGTACCTTACTTAATGGTATCCACTAGCAGCTCAGGAGAGAAACAAGGGTCTCATTAAAGTTCTTTTCTCCACAGTATCTCACATCCAATTGTACAACCAGTTCTATCAATTTTATTTCACAATTTCATTCTTTTGTGTCTAATACTAGTGACACTGTGTAGGGTATAAGGTCCTCCTTTCATGTGTATTACTATTGGTCAAACTTTTTGACATTCATACTGGTCATCTGCCAAAACTCTTCAAATTAATTTTTTGCAATTTCTATATGACAATTATTATAAAATAGAAGCTTATGGCTGGATGAACTGTGTCATCAATGTCTTGAGTGACAGAAAGACCCCCGAAGTTTCTTTTTTTGTGTGGTCCCGGGGATTGAACTCACGACCTTGCGTTTGCCAGACAGGCGCTTATGCCCCTGAGCTATATCCCCAGGGCCTCCCACCTCAAGTTTCTTGTAATTCAACTATCTTAAATATTGCCACTTACTTTGGAAATGCATCAAAACAATAGGTCTTCTTGGTATCAGGAAAAGCAACTCGCATTCCCGAGGTCAAAGGAGAATGAAGAATAACAGCGGCACTCTCATACCGAGCAGCAAGGTCCACAGATGGTACTGTTCCAATACTCTGGCCATATATAATCACATTTTCAGGGCGAATGCCATACCTACAAAATTCAGAAGTTAAAACAAGTTGGACCAGAAGGAGATGTTTCTTCATTTCTAAAGATTATCATTAGAATGACCTAGGGGAGGTGAGACAATATCAAGTAATTTATGATTAAAAATTAAGTTTCTCAGTTATCACAATTAATTTTTATACTACAATAAGGACTCTATTAGCCATATTACTATCTTTTCTTTTTTCTTTTTGCCCTACTGGACATTTGAACCCAGCATCTTGAGAACAGTAGTCAAGTGCTCCCCCACCTGGCGTTTTTAAGTTTTGTTTTGAGACAGGGTCTCAACTAAGTTGGCCAGGCTGGCCTTGAACTGACAATCTTCCTGCTTCAGTCTCCCAAGCAGCTAGAATTACAATTGTGTGCCACTAGGCCCAGTTCTATCACTAATATTTTAACAGTCTGATTTACATATTTAGTGTTCATTTTTTACTTAATATTTCAAAAGTTCTTTATTTCTTTAGACACCAATAATTGCTCATTTTTGTTTTCTAAACTGGTCATACTGATGAAATCCTACATAAAACTATGGTATGAAATGAGAACAGTGTACAATTTTTTAGTCAAGATCAAATTAGCACTCCTTGTACTCTGCCTTTGCTTATTTGTAGAGATGGACAAATAACTGAAAAGATGAAGAGATAAACTAGAATTCCAAAAACCAGACAGTTCAGTTAATTATGAACAGATTCCAAGAGTACAATTTTACCCCCTTTACTATTGCTAGAGACTTAAATATGAATTCATTGACTTTGTACATATTTATTGGGTGCCTAGTATTCCAGGAGCTATTATTTGTCTGTATTATAAATGTCCCATCTGTGGAAGACTTCAAGTGCACACGAAGAGTAAAGCTAATGAATTTGAGGTTATAGTGACCTTAAATATGCTTTTCCACTTACACAGCAGAGAATAATCAGTTTTGTTATCTAGGAGATATTTGCAAAGCAGTTTCTAGAATTTTGGTCAGGTAAGAGCTTTCTGAGAACATGAACAGTCAGAAGAAAGAGCAAGGCAAACTATCCACATGTTCTCTTCTAGGAAAACAGATAATCTGAACTATCCCAGTAATGATACTCCTCCGAACAGTTTCTTCTAATCAGCCCAACACAAAGATTTGGGATATAATCTAAAGCTGGGGGTACCATCTGTTCCTAACTTACTCTTAATGTGCCTAACTCATAAAAGCTTTTTTCCTTCACAGCAGAGCTAAGTTAATACACATCTCACAGAAATAAAGAAAATGGAAGAATGAACATTAGCAGCACCAGCACCACTCAACACTGCACAACTGCTATGAGCTGAACGGCAACAACATCCAAAAACAGACATTTGAGATGAATACACATTTTTCAGTTGAAGAATTACAAACAGCAAATAGATAAAAAAAAGTTCACAATTACTGGTCATTTGAGAGATATAAGTTAAAACAACACTGAGATTCCAACTCATCTCAGAATGAATGGCTATTATCAAGAAAGTAACCAATAACATGCTGGAGGGGCTCTGGGGAAAAAGGAATCCTTCTCCATCATTGGTGGGAGTGTAGACTGGTGTAACCACTATGGAAATCAGTGCGGAGATTCTTCAAAAAATTAAGATTGGAGGTCCAACTTGACCTAGCTATTGCCCTTCTGGGTATCTTCCTAGAAGACTAAAAAACATACCACAGTGATATATGTGCACCCATGTTTATAGCAGCACAATTTGTAATAGCGAGATCTTGGAAACAACCCAAATGCTTAACTAAAGAATGGATAAAAAAGATGTGGTCTTTCTATATAATGGAGTACTCATCCATAAAGAAGGATAAACTGGAGACTTTTATAGGTAAATGGATGCAATTTGAGATCATACTCATAAGTGAAATGAACTAGATGCATGTGTAAATATATATATCGTCACTCTAATGGGAGAAGCTGAAAGACTAAATTAAGATCCAAAATGTACACTGCAAAATGGGAAGAAACTTCCAAAGGAGAGAGAAACTTGGGATGGGGGAATGGAGAAAAGACAGGGAGAAGCAAAAACAAAACAAAACAAAACAAAACAATATAAATATATATGAGATAAAGATAGTTATACTACTAATTTTTCTTTTTTTTTTTTTTTTTGGTTTTTCTCCGGTACCGGGAACCGAACTCACGACCTGCGCTTGCCAGGCAAGCGCTTTTGCCGCTGAGCTAAATCCCCAGCCCCTAATTTTTCTTAGTTCATTGAAAAGAAAGGTTTGCGCTAATATTATTTGGATAATTAAATGCCAGTATCTTGTGTTCTCAGTAACGAATTTAAAGATAACAATATGCAATATATTAACCACTGTTGCCCTACTATCATCTTGTTTTGAAATTTTGGGTTTTTTTTCTTTAAAATAAAAGAAAGAGATCAACAAATATGTAGAAAAAATCAAAACTGGAAATAATTTTAGAAAGTTTCTTTAAATTGATACCTGACAAGAGAACAGAAAGTTAATTACGTAAGATATTTCTCATAACCACAGAATCCTGAATTCTTATGTTTTGTTTCATTAAAATTATTCTTTTGTTTTACTTAAAAGTATTAATAATAAAGGCTATCTGTTTTACCTTAGCAACTTTAAGCCATATTATTTCACTGACATTATACTTTAAAAGTGTGACCTTTATGAGAATTCTCAGTATTAAAAATATTAAATAGGGGCTGGGGATTTAGCTCAGCGGCAAAAGCGTCTGCCTGGCAAGCGCAAGGTCGTGAGTTCAGTTCCTGGTACCGGAGAAAAACCAAAAAAACAAACAAAAAAAAATTAAATAATCTTTACCATCCCACTGTTCACTTCTTACTACTTACTTTTTAACTCTGCAAATCTTTGTTTTTACTTAATTTCAATTAAGAATCCTCCTCACTTCCCTACTCCTGTTTTCCCCGTGGTACTGGGGACTGAATTCAGGTAACATCCAGCTAGTTTTCCTCAGCCTTTTCAGTATTTTCAAGACAGGGTCTTGATAAATAAATTGCCCACACTATCCTAGAAATTCTGGTCCTCTTTCCTCAGCCTAATGAGTTCCCGGGATTACAGGTGTGTGCTACCACATATAGCTAATAATTCTCTTCATACAGAATTTTTCGGATAGGATAACTTTGTTCTTTTGGAGAAGGAAATATTTTTAAAGATATTTTCCAAAACAAGTTGCACCTAATAACAAAATTAAGGAGGTTCTCCTGGGCACCATTAATATTTAAACATTAAATTAGAGACAGTGAGTTTTCTTTAAGTCAGCTAGCTTATGACAACTTATACTACATACCTATTTATTGAACATTAATCTGACCCACGAGAAAATACACTCTAGTCTACAAAATAGATATTTTCAAGAAAAATTTGTATGTACTGTGGTGACTAGGAAGGTTTAATGTAATTTTCAGCCTCCAAATGTATATGCTTTGTTATAATTAAAGAATAATTGACAAAGTTTTCTCACATAATTTATCAAGACATTATTTTTTAAACTTGAAATCATCTTCTCAAACTTTAGAAGTCCAGAATATAATGTAAAATCTCATTTTAAAATAATGCTTTAGGGATGGGGATTTAGCTCAGACGCACAGCACCTGCCTGGCAAGTGCAAGGTCGTGAGTTTGATTCCCAGTACCAGAAAAAAAAAAAAAAGCTTTAATCACTCCAATAAGGTACCTTTAAATCTTATTATCTAAAAAATTATTATGTAAAATAATGCAAACCTTTTTAGGGTTTAAATAAAAAGTCTCTCATTAATGACAGACCAAATGAATGACTAAATATCACCATTTTCTCTAATTCCCCTGAAAAGCTACAACTGTGAAAAAAACATGGATATCATACTTCAGTAACAGGTTTCATAAAACCAAACATTTATCATTTGATTTAAAAATTAAAAAAATCATACATATATATATGCATTAACATACCAACCTGAGCTGTCCTAAAGAACTTTTCTGGTTATTATATAAAATTTAAAATTATAGTCTAGAAATTTAATGATTCTAAGTATACATTTGTAAATATAGTTTTTCTATAGTAGTTCAAGGCATATGTAATAAGAACAACTTTTATATTACTTTTATATAGTACAATTTTGGATAACAACGATAAATGTGAAAACTTCCTCCCAGTCACAACCTACCTTGTCCTAAGAGCAAGCCAAGCAGCTTCAATATCTGCATATAGGTTCTTCTCTGTTGGTTTTCCAGAACTTGCACCATATCCAGAATAATCATATGAGAATATATTACAATTAATCCGTGATCCCAGTCCTATGTAAAAGCTGCTCATCTGACCAAGATCAACAGCATTTCCATGTGAGAAGAGTAAAGTGTATTTGGCGTTGGGTGAGCAACGCACAAACATACAAGCAATTCGGTTGCCTTTACTGGTTCTAGTCATGAAACATTCAATAGCATCTTTTTCTCTAGAAGAGTACTGCCAGTCAGCTCGTTCTGAGAGGTGTAAAGTCCAGCGGCTTCCACTTTCATCACACATCAGTGTGTAAGTTGGATCAGGTGGCAAAAATGCTAATTTTGAAGCAATTTTCCCTGGGCACGGTGGACAGCAGAAGAGGCAACATAGCTCACTAAATGAAAGATTATTCATCCTCTGAAAAAGAAAAGGAGACAGAAAAGGTTTTTAATAACTGAATGTGGATTCTGCATTACTGTACAATAGGTTAAAATAAAGACGTGTAATTATTAAATTCTGGAGTGAGGCAAATATTCTAGTCAGTAGATAAAACCCACACACTGTATGTCTCAAACAGTAATGATTATTATAAATAACAAAAATGTTAAAGATAATGTATAGATACAACAACAGGTATGAACTATTTTTAGGATATCTTGTAATTTATGTGTAATTTAATAAAAATTATCAGAATCCCATGAAGAAGCTAGGGATTTATACCATAAATAAGAAAAGTGCCCAATGTGAAGCAGTGATACAGCCAGAATTTAATGTTAGTCACTCCTATTCTCATCAAAATAGGTTCCAAAATCCTACTTGTGTGAGAGCAGCCTTTCATTTTACCACAGTAAGATGGTTCAATTAACCTATAAAACACAAAAAATATATGTATATGGACTTTTATGTGTGTATATAGTTATTGCCCACACTTAAAAAAGGCTAAAACGTGATTAAGTCAATTATGAAAAAAAGGCAAAATTCTTTAGGTAAAAATTTTAAACACAAAGTTTTATTTCCCAATACAAATTTAAAGGTAAAATTTTAAACACAAAGTTTAAAAATCAGAGAGCTGGTGTGGAATCTCAATACTTACTAGCTGTGTCTCCTTGGGCAAATTATTTACCTCTCTGATATTTGTTTTCTTTATAAGTAAACAAGGGCAGTAAATACACCTACAATGAACAGTGGCTGTGAAGCTCAAATATGGTATCATGGAGGTATACAATCCAGTGATGGCCATACAAATGACACAATCAAGAATAGTCCTGGGGCTGGGGATTTAGCTCAGCGGCACAGTGCCTGCCTGGCAAGCGCGAGGTTGTGAGTTCAATTCCCTGTACCAGGAGAAAAAAAAAAAAAAGTCCTTCTTCTGTATCTTTATAGTATTTAGAGTACCTACGTTCATATTATCTTGGGCAAAAGTAAATGCAGTATTTGTTTGCACTATCCGATTTCTATTTTACCCTTTTTCGAACTATCTCTTTTTAGCTGACACAGACCACTGCTTAATCTCAGGAAGAGGGTATTCAAAATAAATAAATAAATACTTAAAAGGTTTGGGAGCACACTTAACTTTCTCCAAAGTATCTAAGTAAAAGGCTAGGAACAATTATACATCAGACTGAGAAGAGAAGAAATTTCCTGAGGGGAGCAAACTACAGGGTTGAGATATCTGAGAAGAATGACCTGTTCACTCACTACTAAATCAAAACAGTATTCTATGGGACTCAATACAAATATGTTAATTTCCCAATACAAACACACTAGGTAGAAAGAAGCAGAAACAGCACAGGAAGAGAGATACAAGTATGACATGAAGAGATTTAAAAGATGAGTAAGGGAAGGACAGAGATGTCTCTTGGATATCAGAAACACTTTTACTTGCTATTCTACTTTTATTTTATTTTCAGCCTTCAAAATAAATTGGTTGGAACAACAATTAGAATAGAAATGACAACTAGTTTTCACCTCTAGTGCTAAACATGAATTGGTTTCCTGAAGTATTACGTTAAGGATACTGAGGGCATGAACAGGGCAAAGGACACAAAGAATGTGTAAGGCAGTGGAGGCAAACCTATGTATGGCACGCATGCCTCAGCCAGGTATTTGCTGTCACTGAAAGCTCTAAGAAGTTCGCCACCACTGGTGTAATTAATTAGCGATGTCCACTAAACAATTTGACTATCTTGCAACAGGAGGATTAAAAACTCTGATGAGTAAGATGGCAAACAAAGAAAGGAGCTCAAGGGTCTGTTTTTTTAATTAATTTATTAATTTATTTATTTTTGGTGTCAGAAATCAAACTCAGGACCTCGTGCTTGCCAGGCAGGCACTGTGCTGCTGAGCTATATCCCCGGCACCAAGGGTCTGTTTGAGAGATGAACATTCTGTTTAATACCTGACTATGGTTATTTCTCACCCTCAATTACCCTACATGCCATCAACTGCTGACCCACAACTGCCAATTAAAAGCTTGATTAGTAAGTAAGGTACATATAGCTAGACTATGTTCCTATAATTTACCTCTTAGACATGCAGACTTATATACACACTGTAATAAACTAGTTTTGAAATAAATCTGGCTGGCAATGCATGTAATGGCACAGAGATTCTTCTGGGGATGAATGCCAAAGAAGCAAAAAAGGAGAATAGCTGCAGGGCCAAGGTCTTAGCCAGTAAACATGTGGGACTTTATGATGGCAGAAGAAATTATTCCCATGTCCAGAGTGAGCTAACTGGGGTTCATTTAATGATAACTCACAAATTATCACTTTTCAAGTAACAATCTTGGTACAGGGCAGCAACAGACAGGCTTGAAAAGTTACTGTCTCCTTTTTCTGTTTGAAAAATTCCACAGTACACATAAACAAAACAAAACTAAGTTTTTGTACCATCTAAGCTGAGTTACTGAGGGAAAAATTTTTATTTTTTGATATTAAAAAAAATCACTCAAACAGCTTGTTAAATTTAGCTGTTAAGTCCAACTTAGAAAGTCATAGGCATGAAAATATCACTTACTAGTTATTCACACACACTCCTAAAGAGAAAAGGTAGTAAATATTACTAGGGGAAAAATAAAATATTTTGGAGTATAAAAAGCCATAAAAGAAACAACAAATTCAGTAACTGACACAAGCAGCAAAAATTTGAGCTAGACAAAATAGGGATTTAACACGTTATAATAAATCCTTAAAGAAGAAAAGATTAGATTGAAAAATCAAATATGCAATTTTGAAGGTGATGAAGATTAAGAAAATAGCAAAGAAAATTTAATATATAACCTTAAAGATAACAATTCAGATGGAAATAAATCAAAAGGTGCCAAATATGGGAAAATTCTCACAGCTAGACACTTTTTGGTACAAATTAAAAACACTGGAAACAAAGAAAAGAGTTCACAATTTTCTACAGAGAAAGAATAGATTACTTACTAGAGAACAAGGACTGTTCACTTTTCAGTAGCAACACCTATAATAAGAAATGCAAGTAATCAGGGACGGCTAGAGTATGGAAAATTAGAGCCCTTACATACTGCTGGTAGGAAGGAAACTGGTGTCTCAAACCTGGAAAAGTTTGGTACAATCTCAAAAACAAATGATTACCATTTTACCAAGAAATTTCTATGTTCAATTGAAGGAATAAATGAAATGCATTATATTCATATAAATCAAATAAAAAAGAATGAAGTATCAATGCATGCTATAAGGTAGACGAGCCTTAAAAAATATGCTAAGTGAAAGAAATCAATCACAAAAGGCCATTTATCATGTAACTCCATTTATATGAAATGTCTAGAACAGGCAAACCCAGAGAGAGAAAGCAGATTAGGGATTGTATAGCGCTGTGGAGGATAGGAGTGTTGGGAAGTAATGACTAAAGAATACGAAGTTGCTTTATGGGGTAATGAAAATGTAAAATCAATTTGGGTAGTGTTTGCACAAGTCAGAACACACTCATTAAAAACTACTGAACTGTACATTTTAAATGGGTGAGTTCTACAGTATATGAATTTTATTTTAACAAAGCAGTTACAGACAAGAAAAACTAATAGCAAAGATACATATGTATTATGCAAGGTAGCTGGGAATTTTCCCTCCTAGATAAAAGACACATGACACAAAGTCAAAGTAATAAAGACAGATTGATGCTAGCACAGAAACTGATTAACCAAAGACATACAAACAAGAATATGGTAGGACATGGGAGGCTTCAAAGCAGTAAGGAAAGACAGATTCTTTAGCAGATGGTGCTAAGAAAACTTACTACATAGGTAGTAGTTATATCCCTACCTATCAGTATATGACGAACTTCAGACAGATTACAGACCTAAGAAGCAAACCTACAAAAAACTTAACAACTGTCTCATACACGCACAAAATTAGTAGATTTAGCTTTATTCAAACAAAGAACAGTTATTCAGGGGGTGGGGGAAGGGCCTGGGAAAGAAGACTCATCACCCAAAACTTCACAAAGACAATACTTAAAATATGAGGACTGGGGATGTGGCTCAGTAGTAAAGTGGTTGTCTAGCATAAGTGAGGCCTTAGGTTCAATCACCTAAACCACAAAAATAAACAAAATAATATAAAATAAAATATGAGAACCTCTGCAGAAGCAAGAGGAAGAAAATAACTGGTAACTTGAAAATTCACAGAAATACATTCATATGCCTAACAAATATGAGGAAAGACTCAACCTCATCATTAGAAATGCAAGAAACTGCACTTCAATACTACAGGAAAAATAAAACATGCAAAACTGAGTAATACCCAGTGGTGGTGAGCATAGCGGGGGAAAAAAGGTAATTTTTGTGAAATGCTGGTAAGCCATCTTATAGAAGTAGGTAAAAATCCTACACTTAAAACTCTTGCATAGCTTCTTTCTTTTTTTCTTTCCTTATCGAGACATCTCGCTATGTAGTTCAGGCTGTCCCTGAACTTGTGACTATCCTCCTGCCTCACTCAGTGAGTGCTGGTATTATAGTATAGTTTTGTTGCTTTTTTTTTTTTAAGTCTTATATAGTTTCATAAAGTAACATACAAAGAGTGCTCACCACAGTTATTTCCATCTGAACTTAAGAAGCAACACAGATGCCATCAGTGGGGAAATGAATAAGTGTATTTGACGCAGATAATGGAATATTATCTGTCGTCAGAAGCATGACTTTGATGGCTAGAGCTTAGAAATATACTGGAATGGAAAAGGAACGAACATATCTACTAAAACCATTAATCTAAAAACATTTATAGGCATTTATACATCTTCAAGAACAAGTACATCAGACCGTGTATTTATGGAAAGGGAAATAAAGATGGTGGATGACGAAAAGAAAAAAATACAAATTAACAAGAACACGGCCTATGCTCATAGACTGATGACTTCTAGATGGCAACAATCACACCTGGTTGCTTACGAATGGACTTCTAATGCCAAAGTACCTAAAGCACAGTAAGATTTCTAACATTGCAGAATTTCTGAGATAGTAGATTAGTAAGAATAAATCAACTCTTTGTACCTAAAAGGCCACCAGAAAAGAAGAAAAGGAGGAGAGAGACAAAGAAGAAGGATAAACTGCTAAACTTATGTTTCTTATATAAGGACAAAAGAGAAGCAGTCAAATAAAAATCTCTAAACCTGAGTGTTGTGGGTTAGGAGCAGGTGGAAGGAAATATATTGTTAGTACTAAAATTATTCAGTGCATTACGAAGAATAGGACAGTCTTCCAGGAAAGAGGAAATCTTGCCCTTCTTGAAATCAACACACAAAATGAAATGCCATCCCAATTTAAACAGATGGTCTATTAAGGTTTTCCTCTGCATAGGCTAGGTCAAGTGCTCTACCACTGAGCTATACCTGCATCCCCACAGAGAATACTTGGTTATTTCATTTGCAGCAAGAGGAATTTCCTAAAATTATATGAAATAATTTAAAAATCTGCTTCGCCTGTTCAATGAAAAAGGAAAAAGATGAACACTGGAGTATTTTTTTTTTTTTTCCCTAGCAAAACAGGAAGACTGTTTAAAAAAATGTTCCTAAATAGAATGATCCACTATGTCTCCTTCCTCTTTTCTAACATAACTCCGGACATGACTCCTGTCAATTTCTGATATAATAATTTCCTGATAAAAACTCCTTTCAATCTCTTTGTAACAGTTTCCTGGTAACAGGAATTAACTCATAATCTTAGCATCTGCAAATGACCACTGATTCTTTTAAGGTTTAAAATTATGTTATAAAAAACTGACAAAAAAAAAAAAAAACAACAAAACTAGAACTCAAATGTCTTTAAAAAAATTTTTAAAATGTCATCCTTTCTGTACTTTGTGTGGTATTTTGACAACTATGCTCTAAATACTTTTCATAATTTAAAGTCTTATCCTATTCAAAGTGTAAGAGGTAGATAATGAATCATTTAAATTTTCCCACCCTAGATTTAATGTTGCCAGGGATATAGCTCAGCAGCACAGAGCCTACCTGGCAAGTACATGATCCTGAGTTCAATTCCCAGGACAAAAAAAGACACTGCGTAGTAGATTTAATGTTAAGAAATACATTCTAAAGCCCAAGATGAATTACTCTGAATTTGGCATCACTTATGGGTAAGTGTGGGGAGTAATATTATCATATATTCTTTTTTGTAAGATATCAGAATTTATCATGTTACCCAGAGAATCTGTAACTAAGGACACAGTCTATTTAGGGTTCCAAAGATTCTGAGTAACAGACATAGTTCCCTCAGACATTAATTTTAAAGCTATATTTAAAAATTCTTCTAACATTCAAAAACCAAAATAATTGAAAACAGGAAGACCACAACAATGTATAAATAGGTGTATTTGCCTCCATAAGAAAAAAAAGTCACTTTTGATGCTTAGGGAGGGTGTTCAGAAATGGGAACTGAACTCCATGGTCTTGCACATGTGAAACAAGCACTCTACCACTGAACTACATCTGTAGCCACACTGATGCTTACTTTGGTTACAAAAATTAAAATCTATTTTTGATGAACTCATGGATGAAGAAACCAAAAATAAAATAAAACCAGAAGTTGACCAACACCAGAAATGCACAAATATGATGTTTGATTAACAGCAAGAGACAGAAAATTCAGAGTGGACTAAAATGACAGGAAAGACATTCGACTATGAAAACTAAGAAACAAAAGTCAGAATTTAGGTCTGTACAAATAGGGCCCAGGCATTCAACATATCCCAGTACAGTGACCCAAGGAAAGCCATCTTTTAACACTAACAAAGGTGATTATAATATATAATAATTCAGTAGTCTAAGTACACCAATATCAAATAAAAGAATATTATACTTACTTTAGTATCCTTTAAGAACACCATGAGAGTTAGGCACTATCTTATCGAAACCAAGTATGTCACTGGCAGTAGCATTCAGTAAAGTACACACAATATGTAAAACTGTGAGTGCTACTGGGATCCTATCTCAAAATTTAAAAAAAAAAAAAGGGAGACGGTGTCACTCATTGTGAAGACACTGGGTTCAAATTCCAAATTGCAGGGGGCAGGCCGGGAAGTGCAACTGAACACTAACCTTGAAAGAAGTTTGGCAAAATGCTCATTTTCAATAATGATGGAGCACAGAAAATACTTATAGTAACCTACAGATTTAAAAGGAGGTTCTTAGTACGATATTTACATTATTATATGCAGAAATAGAGCTTATAAAGCTCATACTCACCTCTGTGAGGTAGGCTGTACTTTTTTCTTTTTAAAAAAACTCCAGCAGGAATCAGCAGCAGAGCCACTCCACTACCTGTAAGGTCACAGGATGTGATATTTGGGTGACTTTGCTAGGAAAATTCAACTCTGTTTGAAGAAATAGACAGCACAGACGATTTCTATGTGGGTAGAGAAACAAATTTAGGGGCAAGTTTTTTGAAGTATTAGGTATTTTCATATTTCAAATTGAAAGACAAAAATTCAACAAAACTAATTTTTTCTTTAAAAAGGAATTATGTCTGATAGTTTTTAGGTAAAAATCAAAATTTAAACACTAGTAAGATTCTAGACAGACTGTAGTAGAGCCAGTGAGTTACTTGGGGTATCTTGTTGGCAAGCCAGATGAATGCCCAGGTAATACTGAATTCAGAAAAGTGAAAAGAATTTGTCAAATTGGAAAATGTACTGGACAATGCCAAAATAAGATTCTTTACCCACTGGTGAGAAGAGATGGAATTAGATTAAAACAATAAAAACAAAACAAAACAAAAAACCCAGAGAAGATGGTAAGCATTTACCAGTGACAGCAGAATAGTTCAGTCTTAGTGAAAGTTATATACTGATTTTTTTTTAGTAGAAAAAAGGCACTAAGTACCAGAAGTGAGAAAGTTGTATTTATAATATCATAGAAAAAGACAAATTAAGATTGAAAAGCCTATATAAAGCCCAAGTAATGAAATTGGATCAGAAATGACACAGCTCAATGTAGCCATCTTGAATACTTGTTTTCCCTGTTTTTAAATAGACAGTATACTATAATATAAAGCTACTGACTACATGTGACTATTTACACTTCAATTAATTGATGTTAAATATTCAATTATTTAGTACCACTACTCATGTGTGGCTAGTATCTCAAAAACTCTATCAAGCAGTAGAAAACTAGAGCCTTAGAAACCCAGACAATTCAGAATCAAAACTTCTGTGCTCCATATTTATACTAGCTTCAAAAGCTGGAACCCCTTCCATTATAGTTTTTTCATCGAAATCTGCATAGGTAGAACTTTAACAGCTCTTCTTGTACATTGATAAAGCACATACAAGTGAGATTACATATACAACACTATTGTAGAAGCCTATATCTTGATAAAGATGTTCCAACATATGTATTACTAATCCAATTCTAATATAAAATCTGTTTATATCAGAAATCAGTTATGCTGTTTATGTTTTAATGCATAGTTTTGGTATATCAAAAGCACTCATATTGTTGAAAGGTTCCCTACATGTTAAATTTAAAGTAAACCACAGAAAGCTCTAAGACATCTTGTGTCTATTAGGCAACAAATTTCTGAACATACCCCAGGAATACTTTAAACACATTTACAATCCTGATGATCCATTGGAGCAATGCCATAACAAGTGAATCAAGTCTTCCTGATTAAGCAGTAAGACAGGTTACCCATTTTTGCATATGTTAAATCAGATTCTCATAAAGCTTTTGGTGACTGGAAAGTACAATTATCGCAGAGCTTTCAAAGACACACCTCTACATGTTGCTGAGTGTAGGCTAAAACATGAACAAACACGTGTTCCCCCCAAATCACAAGCTTTTGGTACTTCAACTGTAAGGCTTCCATTATGTATAGCCTCAAAATTCACAAAAGCAGTCTTATTACATTAGTCTAGAAACATTCCACAAATATACATTATTCTCTTTGTGTGTAAGAAGTAAAAGATGTGTTTCTGGGAACTTTTCACATTTCATACCTCACAATGTCTATCTGTGGCACAATATAATTTATTCAATGTAGTCATATGCTTCAGGAAACTTAAGGATTGTTGATGACAAATTTTGAACACAATCTTTCTTAAGAGAGTCATACTACAGGTAACCCAGTTTGTTCTTCCTTAATGGATGCACTACCTTGTCAGTTATTAGAACGTTAACTTTAAAAAATAATTTTGTTCTGACAATTATCTGTGTTTTTCAGGTATATGTTCTTCGGGCTTACATGGTTTTTTCACTGACAACTTTATTTGATCCAGTAATACAATCAGTAAATTCTTCCAGTAAGATGATAATCAAGTCTTTTGAAAAGCGTAATAGTAGAATGTAGCCCCAAACTCACAAAGCTACCAATTAAAAACTACGGCTTTCAGTTCTAATTTTATTTCTGAACAGCTGGCAACTTCAGGGAAGCTAACCTATACTTCATTTTTCTATAAAATGAGAAGTTTGAACTAGACAAAAGGGTTTCTACATCTAAAACACTGTGTTAAGATTCTTCTCATAAGATTCACTTAATCTTCTACAGCATGTACAAGAATTTAAAAATTTGTGATTTGTTAAACTTTTTTTTAAGTTTTCAAAACTCCCGCAATACTAAAAGCAAAGCACCTCAAAAATCACATCAATTTACATTTAACAAGTTATAGTTCATGAGTTGTAATTTTGGAAGGAAGAAAAGAATGTTTTGCTTTTCAAAGTGTGGTAGAATATACATAAACCAAAATTTTCTGATTTTAAGTCTACAGTTCTGTGGCATTATGTACACTGACACTGCTGTACCCCTGATCACTGCCAACCTTCTACAGAGCTTTTTCATCTTCCCCAACTGAAAAGTTATATCCAATAATCAATAACCCCATCTTTTTCTTTTCTCTAGCACCTAGCAACAACCATTCCTTTTCTACAATTTTATTTTTTGTAGAATGTACTGTGAATTAGGCACAAGGGGGTGCCAAGCTACATCTCCAGCCCTTTTCAAAAAAATTTTTTTTCTTTTTTCAATTTGGGAATAGGATCTTGCTAGGTTGCCCAGGCTAGCATGATCAACCTGCCTCAGGCTCCCTAGTAGATGGGATTACAGGCATGTGTCATCATGCCTGGTTTTCTAAAATTTTAACTACTCATTCTGTAAGAAGTTGACTATCTTTGGCCGGGGATACAGCTCAGCAGCACAGCGCCTGCCTGGCAAGCACGAGGTCCTGAGTTCAATTAAGAATTTGACTGCCTACCATAAATGGAATCATTCAATATATTGTCTTTGTTACTGGTTTCTTTCACCTATGTCTTCAAGGTCCCTCTATTCAGTAACACACCTGAAATTTTCCCCCTTTTAAAGTCTGAATAATATTCCATTGTATGTATATATCACATTTTGTTTATCCATTCATTGATTAGCATATTTTTGATTACTGTAAATAACACTGCTATAAACATGGGTGAGAAACATTTGAGTCCTCATTTTTCACTTCTTTGGGGCAGGGGGAGAGAATATGTCTTGAAAAGTACAAAAGTAGTTTCACTTTTATTCTAAATGCAAACTTACTTTGACTTACTTATTTTTTTCCATATATTAGAGACGAAATACTCTACCAAGTTTGTATTGCATATTAAATGTATGTTCAAGTTTCTAAAAGTCAAGTATTTCAACTTCTAAAACAATTTAAACTGGAGCTATAGCTTAGTGGCAGAAACAACCTCAGCATGCATGCATGAGACCCCTGGGTTCAATGCTCAGCGTGCACACACACACACACACACACACACACACAGCCAAACCCAAAAAAACCCAAAACAATAAGAAAACAAAAAGCACTAATTCTCTAAAGTTAAAATTCAGTAGATTATAACTAAAAATTTTATTGAAGTTTATACATACTATCAAAAGTTATCTTCCAAAAGCATGGGAACGTATGTGAAGGGCCCAGAAGAGGGAAAAAGATTGTGATTCTGTTTGTAATGCAGTGTGACAGTAGGTGACCCAGGGTCTCAGGGTCCATTACTTGTTTCCTTTTAGACTTTTCAACTCCTTGACAACAGTGCCTCTTAAATTATGAACATGGTAGTCTCTGGAGCACTAGGAAGTTTTATAGAATTTAAGCTACAGCAAAGGACAAACTAATAGTGAAATAAAAACTTATCACTGTTCCAAAAAACTACCACTAATGAGTACTAGTGGGGTGGATAACTACAGAAATGTTACATAGGAAATGTTCTAAAGGTCTGAGAGGGGCTTTGAGAATCAGCATGTATTTATATTGTTCCCCTTACTATCTTCTAGAGAGTGTTAGAGCTGTCTGAATAGACATCACCAATCCCATGATTACATACTGCCTGGAAGTTTTAGCCTTTATCTCCCCACAATGTCAACAGTATATTTACGGGTATCACAGGCTGCTATCAAGGAGGTATTCTTAGATCTGGAAGCCAAGACATCCCTTAAACACTGACTAGACCAGTACTCACACGCCTAAGGCCTGTATTCTAGACAAATGGGTAGATAGATATACAGACTGCCTCTTAGGGCTGAGTTATCTTTGTATCTTACTCTTATGATCCTTCTGCCTTTTGTAGAATACCAACGTGGAGAATTTCAGCGCCACTGTTTTTTTTTTGTTTTTTTTTTTTTTTT